>NC_073383.1:16750201-17066451 GCF_028641065.1 Leucoraja erinaceus
AGAACAATCTGGCACTGTGTGAACGGTGAGGAGAGTCTATATACTGGGAATCAGTGATCAGAGGCAACTGAGTGCAACAGGTGTGGAGAGTTGGGCTGATGAGAGGGGAGTGGCAGACAGGCGAGGAGAAGGAGGGGCCGGTGGAAATGTACTGGGAGGTCAAGTGGATGAGAATGAGGAGAGGGCAGACTGTGACAAAAGCGTAATGCCGCAAGCTGATAAATATTTTGGGGGTCATATTAACGTGCATATTTCATTCTGATATCATTACAATAGACATTGTTTCAACTTATTATTACAATTTATGACTGGAATACTAATGTTTGCAATGAAAATTATTCCGAATGGTTCCACTGTTCTTTTAATATGAATATGTCATACAGTGATGCAGTGTGGAAACAGGCCCTTCAGCCCAACTTGCCCACACCGGCCAACATGCCCCATCTACACTACTCCAACCTGCCTGTGTTTGACCCATATCCCGCCAAACCTGTCCTATCTAAGTACTTGTCTAATTGTTTCTTGAACATTGCAATTGTCCCTGCCTCAACTATCTCATCTGGCAGCTTGTTCTATACACCCACCACTCTATATGTGAGAAGGTTACCCCTCAGATTTTGATTAAATCTTCACCCTTAACCTTAAACCTATGTCCTCTGGTTCTTGATTCCCCTACTCTGGGCAAGAGACTTTGTGTATCTACCTGATCTTTTCCTCGTGATTTTATACACCTCTATAAGATCACCCCTCATCCTCCTGTGCTCCAAGGAATGTCCATTGGTTATTTCTAAAGGGTGCTGTTAGTTATCTTCTACAATAAGGGCCGTGGAGCGTTTTTTTGAAAGTGGAGGAGGTGAGCGATCGCTGATCACTTGGGGGTACCCTGCGAGGGAGTGGAGCGACCAAGTGAGGGGAGGGGGTGCCCCCCCCTCCCACGGTAGGAACTTTTGAAATTTGATGTATTAAAATCATGTTTTAGTGCATTGTAGAAGTATGATTTCAATGCTTTTTGTTTGAAGTATTTTTAAGATAATGTCGGGCCTACATGAGAGATAGGAGCAGGTGATTATTATTTTTGTTATTGCTCGACCTCCAAAAACTCGGGTATAATAATACAGGCCATCCCCCACCTCAAAGTGGGGGGGGGGGGGAAATCCCCTATCCCCTATCCCCTAATCCCCTATCCCACCCATCTCAGATCGACGCCAGTGCCTTCCACGGTACAGAAAATTTGACCAAAAACTTTTAAATGTGTTATAATTTCAAGTGCTATTTTTTTTTGTTTGTAGTTGGAAAAAGGGACAAGAAATAATCATAACATTTCCTGATTTTGCAAAGTCATACAAATTATGTTTTGCTCGGGGAAAGTATTTTGAAAGTATGCGTTCTCCTTTTGACGTCTATTTCATTTTGATTTGAATTTAGAATCATCAAACCAAGACATTAATAAAGGGGGTATATGTTTGTGGAAACATTACTTTTTTTAAAGTAAGACTTTTGAGAAATCTAAAATGCATTTGAAATATACATTTCAATGCACTGTTTCTTGCCCAGTGTAGGTGAATCGAGGACCAGAGGACAGATTTAAGGTGAAGGAGAAAAGATTTCATAGGAATCTGAGGAGTAACTTTTTCCACACAAAGGGTGGTGAGTGTATGGAACAAGCTGCCAGAGGAGGTAGTTGAGGCAAGGACTATCCCAACATTTAAGAAACAGTTAGACTGATACATGGATAGGACAAGTTTGGAGGGATATAGACCAAAAGCAGGTAGTGTAGCTGGGACATTTTGGTGGATGTGGGCAAGTTGGGCCGATGGGCCTGTTTTCACACTGTATCACTCTATGAATACATTATAGCTCCACCATGCATGAATGCTTCAAAATCAAGTGGTCGAGTTTTATTGCCATATACACAAGCATAGAAACATAGAAAATAGGTGCAGGAATAGACCATCCGGCCCTTCGAGGTAGCACTGCCATTCAATATGATCATGGCTGGTCAACTAAAATCACTACCTCTTTCCTGTTTTTTCTCCCATACCCCTTGATTTCGCTAGCCCCAAGAGCTAAATGTAATTCTCTCTTGAAAGCATCCAGTGAATTGGCCTCCACTGCCTTCTGTGGCAGAGAATTCCACAGATTCACAACTCTCTGGGTGAAGAAAGTCTGTCCTCATCTCAGGACTTCTTAAACCCCTTCTTAAACTTTGACCTCTGGTTCTGGACTCCCCCAACATCGGGAACATTTTTCCTGCAATGAAAAACTAGCAGGCAAGCTGGATGTTTTATCCAACCACCCCCATTTGAAGGCCACTATCTAGGCAAAAACAGGAAAGCAGACTATTATCTAAATGGTGGCCGATTGGGAAAGGGGGAGATGCAGCGAGACATGGGTGTCATGGTACACCAGTCATTGAAGGTAGGCATGCAGGTGCAGCAGGCAGTAAAGAAAGCGAATGGTATGTTAGCTTTCATTGCAAAAGGATTTGAGTATAGGAGCAGAGAGGTTCTACTGCAGTTGTACAGGGTCTTGGTGAGACCACACCTGGAGTATTGCGTACAGTTTTGGTCTCCAAATCTGAGAGGACATTATTGCCATAGAGGGAGTGCAGAGACGGTTCACCAGACTGATTCTGGGATGTCAGGACTGTCTTATGAAGAAAGACTGGATAGACTTGGTTTATACTCTCTAGAATTTAGAAGATTGAGAGGGGATCTTATAGAAACTTACAAAATTCTTAAGGGGTTGGACAGGCTAGATGCAGGAAGATTGTTCCCGATGTTAGGGAAGTCCAGGACAACACAGCTTAAGGATAAAGGGGAAATCCTTTAAAACCGAGATGAGAAGAACTTTTTCTCACAGAGAGTGGTGAATCTCTGGAACTCTCTGTCACAGAGGGTAGTTGAGGCCAGTTCATTGGCTATATTTAAGAGGGAGTTAGATGTGGCCCTTGTGGCTAAGGGGATCAGGGGTATGGAGAGAAGGCAGGTACGGGATACTGAGTTGGATGATCAGCCATGATCATATTGAATGGCGGTGCAGGCTCGAAGGGCCAAATGGCCTACTCCTGCACCATTTCTATGTTTCTATGTTTCTATGTTTCCACCGCTTCTACCCAGTGCTTGGTACCTACTTCAGCAGCCACTGGTTGTCCTCCAGGATGCACCGAGCCGCAGCCTGATCCATGCCGGTCAACAGGGCAAATTTGGCGCATTGACTCCAACGGCAGCAGCGCAACGCTTCCAACACCTCCAAAGGCCCGAGACGCTTGCACTGATGCTGCTCCATGGCTTGAGCTACAGCGAGCGATTCGCCTGCCCGGCAAACACTCGCCAGCCCTTGCTACCCGTCTGCATCTGCCCCCGCCGCTGCTTCTGCTTCCATCCCTCCCTCTGCCCCGGCTCTCCAACACCCACGACCAGGTTGCTCAGAGCACAGCAGCGTCTCGTCCAAAGCCAGAGATATTTAAACATGTCTAGCCAAAAAAGTGGGGGGGCTGCAGCCCCTCCAGCCCCCACTCCCCCCCCCCCCCCCCCCCGATCCGCGGCCCATGTGCAATACTGCTCGTCAGAAAAACACAGAACATGTCCTAACTCTTTAAGTGACTAAATAAAACAGCAAGTTTGTTTTTGTTGTGTTTTAAATTCACAAACTCTTCAGGCACTCTCATTTCTGATCAGCAGAAGATACAATCATCATTGAAGTCAAAAGCCTTGTGTAATTTAATATAAAATGAAGTTCTGAATATGCAGAGGCATTGTTCTGTTCTGGTAAAATGCCAAAACTAACTTAATAGCCACTGTCTAAATTAATTCTCAGCAGCAGTTGTTGATACATTTGAACAAAGCTTCATTAATTGGTCTCATGATGTTGCGATTTTAATTCTTTTTGATCATCACAACACTAAAACAGCTGCTTATGAATAACTACTGATATGATTACTGAAACATTAGTTTAGTTTAGAGATACAGCAAAGAACCAGGCCCTTCGGCCCACCAGCGATCCCATACACTAACTCTATCCTACACATACTAGGGACAATTTATAATTTTACTGAAACCAATCAGCTTACAAACCTGTACATGTTTGTTGAGTGGGAGGAACCGGAACATCCAGTGCATGTACATATTCTGTACAGACAGCACCCATAGTCAGGATCAAACCCAGGTCCCTGGTGCTGTAAGGCACCAACTCTACCTCTGCACCATTGTGCCACCCCATGCTTTTTGAATTAAACAACCACTTTATTCTGGATTTTAATGGTTGCAATGGAGATTTATCATGTAAAATATTTTTTCGCAATATATAACATTTATTCCATTGGGAATGTTGTTCGTTTCCATGCCAAGGGTCTGTTGCTCAGGTAGCGTGTATATCTTGTGTAACTATTTGTTTTGGTGCAAACTCTGAGTATTTTAACAAGAGCTAAACACCGTGCTGGAGTAGCTCAGAGGGTCAGGCAGCATCTCTGGAGAGAAAAAGAATGGATGACGTTTTGGGTCAGGACCCTCGCTCAGAAGTCTAAGGTAGGGTTCCGACCCGAAACATCACCATTATTTTCTCTCCAGTGATGCAGCCTGAGCTGAGATACTCCAGCACATTGTGTCTATCTTCGATATAAACCAGCATCTGCAGTTCTGTTCTACACGTTTTATAATTGTTGGGAATAGTTTCTAAAGTTTCAGCTGGCTTTAGATAAGAGCCAATATCTTGCTTTGACTTTCTTACTTGCAGAAGATGACATTTTGCCAGGTGCCTATCAAGAAGTAGTAAAATATAGCAGGACTGAGTAAGCATTTTTCTTTTTGGCTGAGATCCATTAGTACATGATCTATAGCTCTGCGACCAGATGTCACCACTGCACTGGGGATGTGCAACAGTTTTTTTGTATTAATTGAAATAAAAGGGGACTTACTGTGACAATTTTAGGTGCCAATAATGTACCATAAAAATATGCTGAGGAATTAAACACAATTAATAGTTTCACCCTTTATGATTACATGCTGTGCTTTTTGACTTCTCTTGTGTTAAACCCTATTACATATTCAGTTAAACTCACAAAGTTCAATGCCATTAAAAATAAAGAAGCCATCACTCTGTTTCACCATAACTTCTTTGCAGAGTCAGTGAAAGGGAAGAACATTTATATCTTGCAGCAGACAAATCAAATCGGGATTTACCCAATTTTGTTAGCAATCAAAGAGATAACAGTCTCTCCAGTTAACTTTTTACTTTGCTACTTCAGTTTTATTGTTGACAGCCATAATAATTTCAGCCACGCCTCTCAAAGTATGGGAATGTAAGCTAACATTCATATACTCTGTTATTATACGTCTCCAATGTCTCAAAGTATCCAATGCTGTTGTACGTAAGCAGGAATTTTCTGAACACCAGCACTGCACAACTAATTGGATGAATGTCCACCTTATCTGTTCTTAGAGCCATAGTCATAGACTCATACAGTGCGGAACATGCCCACACCGACCAACATGTCCCAGATACACTAGTCCCACTTACCTGTGTTTTGCCCACGTCCTTCTAAACCCTGTCCTATCCATGTACCTGTCTAATTGCTTCTTAAAAGTTGCGATAGTACCCGTCTTAACTGCCTCCTGCGGCAGCTCATTCCATACGCCCACCCCACTTTGAGTGAAAATGGTACCCCTCAGATTCCTATAAAACTTTCTCTTCACTGTTCATCAACTCGATCTATTCCTCTCATGATTTTATACACATCTATAAGATCAGGTTCTTAATGGTGTCATTTGTAGGATTGATGCAGTTAGGCTAACTGGCAGAATCCCTGATATTTAATTAGTATTTCTTAAGAACATATACCAAAGAGGAATATTGAAGACAAAACATATTACTTTAAATAATACTGTATAAGGTGATGGTGCAGAGCTGTATTTCATTAATACATTGTCTTTAACATGCATTTTGACAGTTTCAGCTTTCTTCCCCCACCATTTTCTGTATTTATCTATGTTGACACAAGGTCAATGGTAGCTCACCAAGGTATTGCCTTGATGATACAACGTTTAAATTGGACATTCTGTTTTTGCAAAGTGAAATCGGAATTCTTAGTGCAAACTAAAAGATGACACGGATTAGACAAGAGTTTTGATGGGCTAAAGTACAAATAATCCGAAGAGATGTCTGCAGTCATTCCAGTTCTTCAGCATCACGAGTAGAAAATGGAAATATAAAAGGACTCCTCCTGTGCAAAAGGCGAAAGTTGTCACTACTTTATTTTATTATTCACATTGTGACAAGAAACTGAATTGAAGGTGAAGAGTAAAAGAAGAAAAAAAGAACAATTTACATAACTTTCAAGAATTCAGCTTCACTTAAGACTCAACAAAGTATTTTGTAACGCAAAACAAAAATTCTAGTGTGCCATTAACCAATTGTTTCCTTCACCGAAGTAATGGTTCTATTCTAAGGTGGATGAGAAAAATGTTATAGTCCTTTATTCACCTGCTTTTAACCTTTTTTTCAGACTGTTCCTTTTATCCAAGTCTTGGAAAAACATGTTATATTCAAGCCCGGATCATCCTTTTGGATTTAATTAAAAAGTGCATATGCCAAGAATTCTAGTAACTCTTCCTCAAATTAAAGGTAACTCTTCCTCAAAAATAGAAATGTCCCCAATATTAATTACACTTTGAAGTTAATCATATGCACAGTCCATTTGTATATTTGCATCTCAAGGCCAAGATAGTCATGAATGTTATAATCTTTTAATATCTAGATCATAGAATGATAGTCTGGAATAAGATTTGCCAAGTCTGTGCACATTTAAGCAATTATTTTTAGCCACATTTATTCTTTCTATCATTTCATACTTTTGTTCTTTATCTCTAATTGCCACACATTTAATTGTAGATAATAGATTTTCCATAATTTGCTTTTTTTACATTAGGCTTCTTGAATTTCATGTAGCTAGTGGCATGGTGGCGCAGCGGTAGAGTTGCTGCCTCTACCCGGGTTTGACCCAACTACGGGTGCTGTCTGTACAGAGTTTGTACATTCTCCCCGTGACAATGTGGGTTTTCTCAGAGTTCTTCGGTTTCCTCTCACACTCCAAAGACTAAATTGGCCCTTGTATTGATGATAATGTCAGAACCCTTTTCCCCAGGGTGGAAATATCCAACATGAGAGGGCATGCTGTAAGATAAAGGGGAAAAGTTTAATGGAAATGATCAGAGCAAGTTTTTTTTCCCCCACAGAGTGTAGTGGGTGCCTGGAACACATTGCCAGTGATGGTGGTGAAGGCAGAAACAATAGTGGCATTTAAGAAGTTTTTTGATAGGCACATGGAAGTGCAGGGAATAGAGGGGTACAGATCATGTACAGGCCCACGAGATCAGTTTAACTTGGCATCATCTTCTGCACAAACAGTGTGGGCTGAATGTTCCATGTTCATCAGAACCACATCTCTGAATGTTGTTTAGATCTATATTTAATTATGCAGACAATAACTGCTTCATCGTCCAAGGAGTTGGGATTGTCAATGCACATTCCTACTTCAATCTTTATCACCATCACCATCAGAAGAACACTGTGATAATAAGGAATACTCCACCACAACTGGAATGGGACCAGTCTATTAATGTTAAAAGTAATGAAGATATGGCAAAGGCTTTAAGCTGTAAAACGCTTGGGGCGAGTTTAGTTTAGAGATACAGCGCGGAAATAGGCTGTTCGGCCCACCGAGTCCACACCAACCGTGAAGGGCTTGTTTCCGCGCTGTATCTCTGAACTAAATTAAAATAAGCTCCCTCCAAGTGGCCAATTAGAGCATGGGTGGAAATCATTATCAAAACATGGGGGGGGGGAACAAGTGGAGGCTTGGCAATCGTTTCGCCGAACACCTCTGCTCGGTCCGCATTAACCAACCTGACCTCCCCCTCCCATTCCATATCTGACCTCTCTGTCCTGGGCCTCCTCCGTGGCCAGAGTGAGCAACACCGGAAATTGGGGGAACAGCACCTCATATTCCGCTTGGGAAGGCTGCATCCTGGTGGCATGAACATTGAATTCTCACAATTCTGTTAGCTCTTGCTGTCTCCTCCCCTTCCTACCTCTCCCTCAACCCTCGGGCTCCTCCTCCTTTTTCCTTTCTTCTCCCCATCTCACCACACCCCCCATCAGTCTGAAGAAAGGTTTCAGCCCGAAACGTTGCCTATTTCCTTCGCTCCATAGATGCTGCTGCACCCGCTGAGTTTCTCCAGCACTTTTGTCTACCTTCGATTTTCCAGCATCTGCAGTTCCTTCTTAATCACCCAGTCTATGTTTGGTCTCGCCAATGTATAAGAGTCCTCATCTTGACCAACAGAAACAGTAGATGAAGTTGGAGGAGCTGCAAGTGAACCTCTGCCTAACCTAAAAAGTCTGTCAGGGTCCTTTGACAGAGTCGAGGTAGGAGGTATACAGGTGTTGCATCTCCTGCGGTTGCAGGGGAAGGTATCTGGGGAGGGGGTGGTTTGGGTGGGAAGGGATGAGTTAACCATGGAGTTGGGGGAAGGAAGTAGCTTTCAATGGATAATTGGAAGGAATTATTCAAAGTTGGGCCCATATCCTGTAAACAAATTGTTGTAAAATTATATAAAACGGAAAAATAACTAATTAGAACACAAATAAATGAATAAATGATTCCCTCAATCCAGATTTAGGAAACAAATTAATTCTATGATCTTTGATGCTGTTGCCAAATTGTTTAATTTCTGCTCTCATCTCTTTGTGGGTTGAAAGGATTATCTTCTGTCTATTTAATAAATCAATTAAAGGAATAATATTCATTACACGAGTTAATGTCCCTGAGACTAAATAAACTTGTAATTATAGACGAGATTGGTACGTACACAGGCTAAATGTAACCGGTGAGGAAATCGCAATTTCTAAATGTTTCTGACATGTTAGGAGTCTTCTGGGATTACAAAACATTTTGCATCAGGCTTGCTTTGTTTGTTTGGAAGTGATTTGATATTTGATATGAGGATATGAGGAAATTCTGACTGACTGGAGATACTATTCCAGTAAAGGACAATAAAGATCAGACAGAGGGTAAGAATTTCTCTTTGCAGGATAAGTTGTTTGGAGCACATGTCACATTGTCAGTAGAAGTGAGAGCTTTTTGAGGGAGAAATGGCAGACATGCTTTCTCGTAAACACATAAAATGGATCAATATTACTGTCAATCCACCTGAAAAGATATCCTGGATCCACAGTAATTCTGTCACCATGCATGTAAGGAATATGTGACTATCAGCACTGATCAAATGCAAAAATAAAGCAGTAGATCCAAAAATTAAAATAATGTGGACATCTGATATATGCTTTTAATCTCACAATTAGTCCCTGCAGTTCTGAAACTTTGTTATTTTATCAATATCTAAACTAGGGTGGCATTGGGGGGGGCACTTTGGCATAGCGGTACAGCTACTGCCTCATGGCGCCAGAGACTGGGGTTGGATCCTGATTACGGGTGCTTGTCTGTGCGAAGTATGTACGTTCTCTCTCTGACTGCGTGGGTTTTCTCTGGGTGCGCCAGTTTCCTCTGGCACTCCAAAGACATACAGGTTTGTAAGTTAATATAACAACCATATAACCATATAATTGGCCTGGTATAAATGTAAATGGTCCCTAGTGTGTCCAGGATACTGTTAATGTGCGGGAATCATCGGACAGTGCGTCCACAGTGGGCCAAGGGGCCTGTTTCCGCCCTGTATCTCTAAACTAAACAAAACAAAAATCTAAATGTAATTGTGTGAAAGTGCACCTATCTGAAAGAGAGAATTATTGAGGGTGTTGATTGGTCTGACTCACGACAAAGCTATGGGCTTTGGCTCGGACTTTGCATTTTAAGTAACAGTGAGGCAATCACCACTCTTCAAGCTGTGGAATAAATCAGATGATATACAGCATCCAATAATGTTCAATGGTGCTCAATTTTGCCTGCTTCTCCATGAGTTTTGCATCCTGAGTAAAATGCTGATTCATTGGAAGATGCATAGACAATAGGTGCAGGAGTAGGCCATTCGGCCCTTCGAGCCAGCACAGCCATTCAATGTGAACATGGCTGATCATCCACTACCAGCACCCTGTTCCTGTCTTCTCCTCATATCCCTTGATTCCGCTAGTCCTAAGAGCTCTATCTAACTCTCTTTTGAATTCATCAAGTGAATTGGCCTCCACTGCCTTCTAAGGCAGAGAATTCCACAAATTCACAACAAGAGCTTGAAGTTGCCAACACATTAACCGCTAATACTGAATTTGTGTAACGGTAACAACACAGTAATTTGCATTTTTACCATACTAATAACTTAATGCAATGCCTCACAGAATTGTTGATTAAAAACTTGGTCATGGAGGAACAGCATTAATTGTGTGTAGTCCTGAATTAGGTAGAGACAGGCCTTATAAGCCAGGTTCAATATTTTTCATTCATTTGTTTTATATCTCTCTGCTTCATCGTCTATATCTCTCAATTCCTTTTCCCGTGACTTTCAGTCTGAAGAAGGGTCTCACGAAACGCATCCATTCCTTCTCTCCAGAGATGTTGCCTGTTCTGTTGAATTACTGCAGCATTTTGTGTCTATCTTCAAATATAACAAAACAAACAATTAACGAAACAAAATACTTTTTATTCACCCTTGGTATCAAGCTTGGTTCAATGACCTCAAGGTATGGAGATCCTGAGACCTCTTGAACTTCAACAGCTCTTGCTCAGATCTTCCACTCCTTTTATAATCTTGTGACCCACATCTCCCTCCCTTTTCTTACCCTCTTACATTATCTCCTCCAGTTTTGCCCATCTGATCCCAGTTTTTTAGGTGCTATCATGATGTTGACCAAGGTAGACATAAAATGCTGGAGTAACTTAGCGGGACGGGCAGCATCTTTGGAGAGAAGGAATGGGTGATGTTTCAGGTCATGACCCCTCTTCACACTGAAGAAGGGTATCAACCCGAAACGTCACCCATTCCTTCTCTCCAGAGATGCTGCCCATCCCGCTGAGTTACTCCAGCATTTTAGACCAGCAGTTCTTTGCTTCACATGATGTTGACTAACCCTACTTTTCCACTCCACTTTGTCACTCAACCAAATCCCCCTTAGACTTCGACCATTCCTTCAGACCAAGCCCAACATTGTCATCAAACATGATGATAAAGGTGGACTTGTTTTCCATTCTCACTAATAGATTGTAGTTCATGGTCCCACATGGTTCAATTCTTTCATGGACATCAAATTTATTTTAATGTTGATCCTATGCCAGGATGAACTAAAGTCTTTCACATTTTTACTGGAACAAAGAAAGGACCTACCAGACACAGTCAACACCATCATGTGAACCTCATTCATTGAACCTCATTCATTGAACCTCATTCCTTAACTCCACTCTCTTTTACCAAATCAAAGGTAATGTCACAAAAATCCACATGGGCCCAAGCTACCCATGTCTCTTTGAGAGGGCGTCCTTGTTTTTTTTTTCTCAGCCATCCACCCTCACTGCAGTTTCCTGTTTATTTCTTTATTTCTTTATTTTTTTAATTAATAGTTTTTATTGGAGGGGAAAAAAAATTCACAGTACATCTGATGTATGGCAGTTTCCAGTTTATTGGTTAGTATATTGGAGCTGTTCCCTGCCCTCCTACAGAGCTCAAATACTTCACCATCTTTGTTGCCAAGTTCCCACTTTCACAAGACCCATCTGACTCTTCCTTTCCTATCTTTGCTGTATCACCATCTCCAGGCATAGGGTAGAGGCCAGTATTAATCATAGACTCCCACAGCTTCACTACCTCCTACTTCCACCATCTGTAAAGGACTCCATTCCATTTTTCCATTTCCATTGACTCTGTGATATCTGTTCTGATGATGGCACTTTCTGCACTATTTCTTCCAATATCTGCCATTGCTTTTCCTCAGCTATCATTTCTCCTCCACCATGGTTGGTGAGGTTCTCAATCACATCTGTTCCACTCCCTACACTTCTACAGCACTTCCACTCTCATCCCTTTCCTCTTACTCAGGATAATGAGTTTCTTCATTGTCCTCACCTTCTACCCCATTTGTCTTCACGTTCAACAGCATGATGGCACCCACAAACATATCTTGTCCTTATCTTCCTTCCCCTTTCAGCATTGAAAATGGACTGTTTCCAGTACAATGATCTGGTCCCCTCTTTAATTAATAGCATTAACCATTAACATCAAAGACGTACACAAGCTGTACACGTTGATGACGCCAAAGTCTTCATTTTATGCAACTGTTCCCAGCTGTTATTAGGCAACTGAACCATACTATCACCACCTCAAGTACAGTCCTGACCTCCCATCTACCTCATTGGAGACCTTTAATCTATCTTTAATCAGACTTTATCTTGCATAACATGTTTTACTCTCTATCCTTTATCTGTACACTTTGGACAGCTTGTTTGTAATTATGCATAGTATTTTCTTTGATTGGATAGCAGGCAACATAAACTTTTCACTGTACCTCGGTACACGTGACAATAATAAACTAAACTATAAAACTAAACTTGTGTTACAATTGGTACTAAAAGTGCAGTTGGGTCAAGAATGAAAAAAAAACAGCTTTTGAGATGATCTTTACTTTCTTTCACATACTTTGAGGAAGAGTGGCATAATGAAATTGATACAGGGTAATCAATCGAGTGACTCATGATACAGAGATAGAAGTTCAAATCCAACCATGGAAACATAGGAATTTAAACTCATTTAGTTAAACTAATCTGGAAGAAGGTGCTAATATTGGTAAGGATGGATAATGTCAATATCAGTAATAGTGGTCATAAAACTACTACACAAAAGAATATTAAGCATAAAACCTGGTACATATTTGACCATACTTCCAGCCTTCCTTCGCTGATGAATAAATATTCTTCCATGTTGGCCACCATGTTGAGGAGGTCATAAATTACTTGAGTAGCTCAGCGGCTCAGGCAGCATCTCTGGAGAACATGAATAGGTGACATTTCGGGTCAAGATCCTTCTTCAGATCCTTTTTCTCGGAGAGAAACAGGAGGAGGAAACTGCATGTCTGATCCTCGATAAAGGTCAAACCCATTAGATAAGAACACTAAAGAATGCTGAAATGTTCAACCATTTTGAAACAGAAATGCAGAGTCAGTGATCCATTTCAGCCTCCTCCTGAGGTCCCAATACCACAGAGGCCAGTCTTCAAACAATTTTATTCACTTCTCAAGAAGCAGCTGAGTCCATTTGTTCTAGCTAAGCGCTGGAAGCAATCAGACTACTAAAAAAAAAAATTCTAGGATTTACAGAAAGCTTTTCATAGCCGCTGGTCATCTCAAAGCACATTAAATCTAATTAAAATAGTCACTGTTGTAATGTAGCAGACACAGAAGCCAATTTAAGCACAACATGCTCTCACAAACTGTTTTGCAAAAGACAAGGCAGTGGAGGCCATTTCATTGGATGTTTTCAAGAGAGAGTTAGATATAGCTCTTGGGGCTAAGGGAATCAAGGGATATGGGGAGAAAGCAGGAACGGGGTACTGATTTTGAATGATCATCCATGATCATCTTAAATGACGGTGCTCAAAGAGCCAAATGGCCTACTCCTGCACCTATTTTTTATGTTTCTATGACTCGATAGATGCATTACCATCAATACTCTAACATACTTATTTTTTAGATATTAAATATATCCTGTTTGTCTCTGAGAAGACTTGGCACAGCCTTTCTCTGGAGCACAGACTGGTAACATTAAATGATCCTACTGCCCAATTTGTCTCATACAGAGGCTGATGGGTTAACCACAAAATACTGACTAATAATTATTTTTGTGATATTAATTTAAATAAAATTATTAGTCAGAATATTAATGATAACTCACGAAAATGAGCCACGGTTTCACTTAACGTTAACATCCTGTGCTCCAACAAATTGAATCTAAAATTGAATCTGAATCTGAATCTGAAAAGACAGCAAATAGCTTCTCTGAGACAAACAGGAGCACTGATAAAACTCGTCTTATGAGCAATGCCCACATCAAGTGAAAAATAAAACAAAAACACTAAGATCTGTTAGGTAGAAAAGAGGAAGAGCAGATGCTGGTTTACAAAAAAATACACAAAGTGCTGGAGTAACTCAGCAGATCAGGCTGCATTTCTGGAGTGAATGATCCACTTCCATTTGTCGTAAGCATTTTTGTAGAGCTTCTATTTCTCCGACATATTCCTCCCCTCCACTCACCCCCTTCCTCTGCTGCGCATTACATCCCTCTGGCTTTATAATCTGCAACTCTTCAAACCTCTCTTGCATCTTCATTCCTTTATTTTCTTTGGCCTTTGATCCAATCAACTGCCTATCAAACACCCCCCCCCCTAGTGTCGACTTCCCACGCAGGTCCTGCCTCACCCCTGTTCCAGTTTTCTTCTCTTCCCTTCTAAAATCAGTCTGAAGAAGGGTGTCGACCTGAAACATCACCTATCCATGTACTCCAGGATACTGCCTGACCTGCTGAGTTACTCCAGTACTTGGTGTCCAGTTGCGACGTACATGTTACATGGCAGAGCCTTGAACTGTCCATTTAAGATACTATTCAAAATGCCGTTTCAGGAGCCTAAGAGTTTCTATGCCATGTATTACCATAGCATTTGTAGTACAGAACTAAATAGTTTAATCCACCTCGCACTGCTGCACCACCGCACCACCTGATCCTATCTCATTGTTTTCTTTCTTTATAAATGTTCTTTTTTTATCTATCTCACAGCTTCTGTTTTAAAAGCCACTTGTAATAAAGGCCGCTATGTTCTAATAATCTTTGCACCGACAAAGAAATCTGCTACATTCCTACTTTGATTTTCCTGTGAATGATCCAGAGTTTTAACTGGTTTGTCAATGAGTAGGAACATTTTCATTATTTGCTCTCTCAAAAGCGTTTGTCAGCTTGAGACCCACTATTAATTCCTTCTTGGTATTGTCCATTCCAATGAAAATAATGGATGATGTTCAAGCCTTTTATCACTTTAGGCAAAGCTCAGTCGATAGCACTCTAACCTCAGAGACAAATGTTTGTGAATTAAAGTCTCAAAGACATCAACACTAATTTTAACTGACACTCCAGTATACCATTCAAGAAACACTGCATCTGAAACACTGGCAGATGCATGAGATTCATGATACTAATTTGAGGAAAAGAGAGAGGACCAGCACTGCCAACATTTATTTGCCACACAGCATCAAAGTGTAAATTGCTCGTTCTACGCTTCCCCCCAGTCTAGTTTCAGCCAAAAGTCACGGAATCAAGCACTTGATCAACTAATCTTTACTTTAACAAAACACAATTACAGTTCAACTACTGTACCTATTCGATCCTCGTATCTGCCTGATCAGGCCCTCTAGGCCTTGCTCAAACAGAGATACTCCAGAAGATCACGCAATCCCAAACGCTCTCCCAGAAGATCAACATCGGACCTCGTGGCAACGGGCTTTTATAGGTCCCGAGACCTCGAGGGGCCGAACCACATGGGGGTGGTCTCTTTGCAATCCAATTACAGATATTGATTAACCCCATACATAACAGACATTTCCCTAACCCAATAATACAGCAGCTAATACATTGTATAAGAAAGAAAGCTCTAGAAGGAAGCAAAAAAGAACAAACATTGAAATATGTGCCCTGAGATTTGAACAGTTTCTCCTAGGCTCAACAATTTGACCAATCATCGATTAACATGATGACTGTCTTGCAACATTATTTACACTATTTACAATGCTTTTGCAGCGGTCCAATTGAAATGATGCTTTTAAAGTTTGTTTGCAAAACTGCTATACATGTTATCAATTTAAGAGAATCAGGGAATACACCTGGACCCTTCACCATCCTGCGTACCAGTCTGAGCCTAGACTGCCTGATGCCAATCAAAGCCGGTAAATTTCAGCTGACAAGGGTTAAACAATTTTGACAAGTGCAGGGATCCTCCACTTTAAGGTGTCTTTAATTTAGCCAATATTAACATTCCCCCATTTTATCATTCATGATAACCCTCATCATAAATGATAACTCCAGAATTCAATGATGATGACTATACTCTAACAATGTTCTAACAAGAAGATGTTGATGTAGGGGGGCGCTGCTCTGGCAGCAGCCATGTCAGCAGCTCGTCAGTTTTTCTTCAACTTTTTCTTATTTTTTAGTATGTTTTAAAGTATGTATTTTGTGTTTCTTTGTGTGTTTTGTGTGGGGGGTGGTGTGGGGGGGTAAGGGGGAAACCGCTTCGGTCACCTCCTCCATGCAGAGGTGACTTTTTTCCAGGTCGCCTCTCCCGTGGCCTAACATCAAGGATCGGCGCGGCCTTTCCCGGAGACGCGCCCGGGGCTTCAGCGGTGGGCACAGCGTGAACTCTCGGCATGGTGCGGGTGAGCCCTCGCTGGAGGGGAGCGCTCCATTTCGCTGGCCCGGGGCAGCCGGCAGCCTGAAGTCGCAGCCTGAAGTCGCGGTCTGCAGAGCTCCAGCTGGTGCGGCGTCTACATCCTGGGATCCCTCGTGGGGGACCCGGGGGAAGAAGAAGCCATCACTGCCGGCCCGCGGCCAACTTCTACCGCGGGGCTGGCATGGACTTACCAACACCCCTGGAGGGGAGCTTCGACCGCCGGCCCTGCAGTCTACGGTGCTTCTGGCTGCGGCGGAGACTTTAAATCTCGACCGCCGGCCTGCGGCCTACAACAACTTAAAGCCGCGGTCTCCGGTGAGGAAGAACCGATCCTGGACTGACTCTGGACTCTGGTCCTGTCCACGGGGGGGAAATGGAGGAGGACTGGCCAAATTTTTGTGCCTTCCACCACAGTGATGAATGCTGTGGTGGATGTTTGTGTTACATTTTTTTATTGTGGTTGTGTGTTCTTTATTATTGTATCGCTGCTGACAACCCAAAATTCCACCAGCCTGGCTGTGTGGTCATTAAAATACAATACAATACAGTACAATAAATTTCCCTGAAGTCTTGTATGAGTCTATATTTGCCCTCCTTTCCCGGTTTTGGAACGGCAAGAATAGGGGTGTCACAGATGGATTGGCACTTCACCAATATTCCTTCTAGCAAACCCCAAATTAATTTGTCAATGCTGCTGATGGCCTGCAGTTTCAATGTATATTGTCGGATTGAAGGAAGTGTTACCCCTTTCTGGAGAGCTACATGGATGGGATTGATGTTTACGCATCCTACCTGAGCAATGTCCTCCGCCCATACCTCAGGGTCCACGTACTCGTATACCTCACTCCCCAGATGATGACGTAAGTGGGTAACAACTTTCCTTGGGGCCTGGTAAAATTCAACAGCATATTGATTAGACAAATTCTGCTTTTGATAATTATTCGGGTCTGCCAAGGTAATTGCCTTTCTTACCATCGTTCCTAGATCTTTAGCTTTGGCCGGGAAATTCACCTTTTGGGTGATGCGAGGAACAACTTTGTCAGTTCTTTTCCATAACTGTGCTGGTATTTTAGCATACTCGGCAGCTCCCTCTTATCCTTCCACTAGTGCCAATACTTCTATTTTCCATTCCTGTCCTTCGTATGATTTAAAGAAGGTTTCCAGCTCATTGTCCTTTCCACTCCTATCGTAAGCCAGTGTAATGTGAAGTGGGGGTTCTTCTTCCAGATCTAAGGACCACCATTGAGGGGTCACTATGGAGTAACATTGTTGTGCAGGGGCCCAGGGGGGCACTACCATACCTCTATCACCACATTCTACTTTTAGTTGGAAAGCACAGTGTGGATCTCTTGCCATCAGGTTGCAATCTAATCCGGTGATTATCACAAATCTAAGTTTGATTGCCTTTCCTCCATATACTACTTCCACTGGCTCAGAGATGGGATACTGGCAAAAGTTTCCTTGAAACCCCGACAGGTTCTGAACTTCTCTTGATTCTGGTAAATTATAATTTAATTGAAGAGATAACATGGATGCGCCTGTGTCTACTAGGATAGTGCAGATTTTACCTTCAACGTGTAGAGACAACATAGTTTCCTCATCAGACTTGCATGCAGTCACTACCAGGTTCGTTAATCATGGTCGTGTGAATGGGTTATTCTGAGAAAAAGAGATTTGTCCCCTTGACGCTTGATTTTCCTGCCAGCTCCCTCTGTGCTCTCTAGGGTCTCGTTGATCCCTCCAATCCCTTTGATCTTGGAGATTTATTCTGTGACCCCCTCTGTCGTTCCTTTCTTTATTTGGGCACCCCCACTCCAGTGACTTAACCCTCCGCAAATGTAACATTGGCCCATTCTTGATGGCCAACCTGTCCTCGACCCTGGTCTCTGGGAGTCATCATCTCCGATGACCTCTCTTGGACCCACAATACCTCTACTCTGATCAAGAAGGCTCATCAGCGTCTCTTCTTCCTGAAGAAGGTCCATCTGTCTCCTCAGATCCAGGTGAACTTCTACCGCTGCACCATCGAGAGCATCCTTACCAACTGCATCACAGTATGGTATGGCAACTGCTCTGTCTCCGACCGGAAGGCATTGCAGAGGGTGGTGAAAATTGCCCAACGCATCACCGGTTCCACGCTCCCCTCCATTGAGTCTGTCCAAAGCAAGCGCTGTCTGCGGAGGGCGCTCAGCATCGCCAAGGACTGCTCTCACCCCAACCATGGACTGTTTACCCTCCTACCATCCGGGAGGCGCTACAGGTCTCTCCGTTGCCGAACCAGCAGGTCGAGGAACAGCTTCTTTTTCCGGCGGCTGTCACTCTACTCAACAACGTACCTCGGTGACTGCCAATCACCACTACCCCCCCCCCCCCCTCCGGACACTTATTATTTTTTTATTCAAATCGTTTGCTATGTCGCTCTTCAAGGGAGATGCTAAATGCATTTCGTTGTCTCTGTACTGTACACTGACAATGACAATTAAAATTGAATCTGAATCTGAATCTGAATCTTTGGAGGACTGGATACAGCCATACTAATAAAAAGAACACAATACACAATAGAGTTTAACATAAACATCCACCACGCTGGAATGACATTTCTCAATACAAACTCCATACAGCCAGCAGCCATAATCACGATCGAACCCGGGTCTCTGGAGCGGTAAGGCAGCAACTCTACCACTGTGCCGCCCTGTTGCCATTTTCCAAACTTTGATACATTCTAGTGCAACTCTCATGAATGGAAAAGTAAAATAATGTTTTAAATGGGGGAAAGAGAAAACGGATTGAAAACCCAATTAGACTGATATGAGAAGATGGAAACAATTGAGAATCTATTGATAAGAAAGTGATATTAGACCATTTAGAAAATGATAACAAAATATAAATGTATGTCTGACATCTGCTTAGAGATTTTTGAGGTTGTAGAACAGATAGGCAGGGATCATTGGAGAGAGAGAATCTAAATATTCAATTAAGTTCTAAAAGTTGCCATGTATTTGTTCTTTATTAAACAAAATTAGATCACATTGGACAAGTCAATATAGTGACCTGGATTAAGGATTGATTAAGTTTAAGAAAACAAAGAGTAGAAATGAACATGCCCATTGAGAGTGACATAAATGAGTTACCTCAGGGATTGTTTTGGGGCTACAGTTGTTCACAGTTAACATGAATCATTTGGTTAAGGGCACCATTGTGATGTATCCAAGTTTGTGATAATATCATGCTGGTTGCAGAGAGAATTGAGAGAAAGATGCAGCAAAGGTTCGGGGAGATGTTGGAAAAATTGAAAGTCTGAGTATTTTTTAAATCATGAGAGATTGAAAGCATTGCGCACAAACTACTGAAAGTTAACTTGTGGGTAAAACAAACAATTAGAAAGGTACAAGATGGACACAAAATGCTGGAGTAACTCAACAGGCCAGGCAATGTCTCAGGAGAGAAGGACCTTTGTCAGAGTGAGAGTCAGGGGAGAGGGAAATTGGTGATATGGAAGGGTACAAAGAGCATGTAAGGTGTGAAAAGGACAGATCAAAGCAGATGATAAAGGAAATGTAGAATGGTTCATTGTTGACTGAGGGGAAGTTGACAACGAGGCATACAAACAGCAAAATTAATCAGGAGGACAGTGAAAATAGTCGGAAAATTAGGGTGGGCAAGGAAGCAGAGAGAGAGGGAAAGCAAGGGTTACTTGTAGTTGGAGATATCAATATTCATACCACTGGGTTGTAAGCTCCCCAAGTGAAATATGAGGTGCTGTTATTTTTCAAGAGAATTTAAATACAACAATAGAAATAGCAGGCAAAGTGACAATGCATTTGGAATATTGTGTGCATGTCTGGTATTACACAGACAAATATACTTGCACTTGAGGGAATACATGAGATTGGTTCTTCATATCATATGCAAAGGAGCTCATGGATAGTCCCAAAGGAGCTCATGGATAGTGGATAGTAGCAAAATAAAGGATATAAAACTTTCAAAACCAATGGGTGGCGACACGTTGAAATGTCCGACCCAAGAGGTCCATGAAGGCTTGCTTGCTGAGTATTGTCAAGATAGAAATCAATAGATTGGTAGATTGTTAAATTAATCAAGGGATGTGGGGTTAGAGCAGGATAGTAGTGTATGATGAGGAGCCAAAGAAACTCTTCCATCTATTTCTTCGGTTCTGTTCATAGCCCTTCCTAAAGGTAGGTTAATTACTTTCATATCCATCATCACTTACACATTTGAGCTAGTTGAGCTGTTGCCTCACAGAGCCAGAGACCCATGTTCGATCCTGCCCTCAGGTGCTGTCTGTGCGGAGTTTGCCCGTTCTCCCTGTGGCCAGGTGAGTATCCTTCAGGTGCTTCGGTTTCCTCCCACGTCTCAAAATCAGGAAGTTTGTAGGTTAATTGATCTTTGTAAAATGGCCTCTTATGGTTGGGTCTAATCTTTAAGTTTAAAAGTATGGGTGTAAATTAAGTTCAAAATTCAAAATATTTTACGTCAATTTCTGGGTTCTGCTGTTTTACTTGCTGCAACAAGTAGAAAATTAATTCAAAGAGCCTGAACTCCAATAGATTTTTTGTTGCATTATTAACTGGGCCGCAAGGCAAAACCTTGATTAATTTAATGTTCTGCTTTTCATTCCCCTGAGAGATCAAATTTGAGCATCTGAATAAATAAATTAGAATGCACTCTCCCTGTCTTCCACCAAATCTGGCATTTTTATTTACATGTAATGATGTGATAATATTTCAATATTATTTGTCAATTGCTGGATTGCCAAAAGGTTACTGCATTTTGCTAACAACCCGTCACATATTCATAATGGATATTGCAACAGGAAACATGGTTTGCAAAAATTCAACTGGAAAGGCTCTGCATCTGGAACTTTTTCAAATAAAATTACTTTGATGACTTCCCAAGTCTCTTGTATTAAAGTAGATACAATAAGAAACAGCTATTCATGCTGCGAACACTTCAATTAATTTTAAATAACCAACATTTCCACCCTGATCATAATGGAGCTCCAGGGAACAACTTCTCATGAAAATCCTTTATGTTTTATTAGTAATTGAAAAGGGAAAAGTAAGTAAGTCAGTGATTTGCATAAAGAACTGTTAACTTACTGCACTTTCTCAGAAGCCAGCAATATGCTGGGTTCACAGCTTAATGTGCCAGGGAAAGAATTTACCTCCGCACTCTTAGCCTAATGATTTGTAACAAACTACGGCTTCCTCTCCTGATCACTGTACAATACAATACAATACAATACTGTTCAGTGGTGCCTGCTGAAAGATACACAGACATTGAACGAGAACAAAACTGAACTATGCTGCAATTTAACTCACAGAAAAGGACTGCTGTGCTACTATCACTCCATCTAATATTAATGTTTATTGTATCCATTGAAAAATGATTGGTTTGAGAACTGTCTATGTGGAGTTTGCACGTTCTCCCTGTTTCCTCCGGGTGCTCCAGTTTCCGCCCACATCCCAAAGACATGCAGGTTTATAAGTTAATAAGACTCTGCAAATTGCCCCTGCTGTGTAGTGAGTGGATGCAAAAGAACGATAACATAGAACTAGTGTGTTTCCGTGCTGTATCTTTCAATCGATTCAATGTCAATATTGTGGAAAGCAGGAGAATTGCTTAATTTCATTGCTTAATTTCATTTAAAATGAGCTATTTTGCAATGCCAATACATTTGTTTATTTTGTTTAGTTTAGAGATACAGTGCGGAAACAGGCCCTTCGGCCCACCGAGTCCACGCCGACCACTAACTCTATCCTACAAACACTAGGGACAATTTACAATTTTACCAAAGCAAATTAACCTAAAAGCCGGTACGTTTTTGGAGTGTGGGAGGAAACCGGAGCACCCGGAGAAAACCTACGAAAGGTCACGATGACAGCATACAAACTCCATGGTCAAGATCGAACCCGGATCTCTGGCACTGTAATGCAGCAACTCTACCACTGTGTCGCCCATACCTTCCCATCATATACTGTATGGCCTGGCATTTGCAATTAATGTACATAAAATGTACATGGTCAAAGAACACCAACCCCTAGGTTAGACATGAGTATGCTGCTGACCTGTCAACCTCGACATCTATCTATCTATCTATCTATCTATCTATCTATCTATCTATCTATCTATCTATCTATCTATCTATCTATCTATCTATCTATCTATCTATCTATCTATCTAATAGTAAAACTCTGTGGCTGCTGGCTGCCGGCTGGCTGTGTTTCTGCCTGACTTGTGGTTGTCAGCCTGTGGGTGCCAGCCTTTGATTCGTTGCTACGCCAACACCAGACCCACAAACGCCCAGAATTTTCTATTTCGGTAGAGATTTCACTTTTCATTCCAAGTATCCACTCCTGATTAAATTTTGTCGTGTTTATGTACACATTTCTAATAAAATCCTTCCCCCCCCCCCCCCCCCCCCCCCCCACTCACACATTTTGTCGCCTCCTGCTGGCCAGCGACCATAACGGCTGCTGGCGCCCGCCTCTCGCTTCAAAGACGCCATTTAAAAACAGTCGCACTGCTGACTGCGGGAACGGCTTAACTTGGAGGACCACGTCTCCCATGGGGGCTACGGGTAGGGAACGGCTGCGTTGGGGGAGCAGACCCAACGGGTCTGTAGTTGGTCTAGTAGTATTTGAAAGTGCAAAAACATCATCCAACCCTTAGTGCACTTGTGATGTGGACTAAAGGTCTCCCTGAAGGGGCCACGATCCAAAGGATTGGGTGTCTACATAACCTTAAAGTAGGTTGCTCTTAATGGTGCAAAAACCTCCAGCGCATCCCAGAAATTGTAAGTAAGAATTTGAGGAAGATGCATCACTGAAAAAGGGTCTAATAGTCTGGAGAAATATCACACGGCACACATCCATTTACCAAACGTCCTTGTTGAGGAGGAACATGCAAACTCCACAGAAACAGCACCCGAGGTCAGGATCAAACCCAAATTTCCTGGATGAGGAAGATCATGCAAACTCCACATAAACAGCACCCAAGGTCAGGATCGAACCTAAACCTCCTGAGAGAGGAGGAATGTGCAAACTCCACACAAACAGCACCCAAGGTCAGGGTTGAGCCCAGGTCTTTGACAGTGTGAGGCAGCAGCTTTACCAGCTGCCCCACTGTGCTACCCTCAACATTGAGATGGCAAATTTAGTGGAAACTTGCTTGCTGTGAAGAGAGAAGAATGTGTCATAAGAAGGGCCTAAGAGATTAAATAACTCAGTTGACAATATTCCAGCATCAGTAATTACCTGTACATTTCTTGAATTGAATCTCTTACCAGTGTGGAAAATGATTCAATTCGGTGAAGACACATGCAGTGCTACATATCTTCAATATGAAGGATCATTGACCCATGGAAATGGAACAATTTGGTTGTCTTTTCTCTTTCTAATGTCAGATTTAAAGAAACATGAAATTATTTCCTTCGCATATGTAATGACTTGCCCTGCAAAGTGATTGATTGATGGTGGATTGCGCTTTGAAGCAAATCGTTAATAACGTAATTAATTTACAATGGATTTGAAGGTGCAGCTCATGTCAAACAAAATATTTTCAATCCTTCATTGTAATTTAACGTGATTTTAAAGTGACAGATGTTGATATTTCCATGGATGGAACAAGCTTAGGGAAATTAAATTAAGCACAAATATATTATAGAAATAAATATTTCAAATGAAACATTTCACAATTGCATTTTTTGCCTTGGCATTTTCGTTCTGGATGCCGAATCATTACCCAATATAATGTTTCTTATATTCGATAACCACACAGAACTGACATGGAACAGTGCTGTTAAAGAAAACTTTAAAACACAACACAAAAATCGGGAAAGACAATCAGGACTTTATTTAAGAGCACCAAATACAGTGATCACTGAGATTGCTCAACAAACAAAGATTCATCTACTTATATACAGAATTTTCCTTTGACGTTTTGTTTACTGCGGAAGGCACTTTTGAACTTTTCCTTCCTCCAAATGGTCTTATAACAAATATACATCATGCTCCTCTGAAATACATAGAAACATAGAAACATAGAAAATAGGTGCAGGAGTAGGCCATTCGGCCCTTTGAGCCTGCGCCGCCATTCAATATGATCATGGCTGATCATCCAACTCAGTATCCTGTACCTGCCTTCTCTCCATACCTTTAATGGAATCAAGGGATTCCATCCCTTTAGCCACAACGGCCACATCTAACTCCCTCTTAAATATAGCCAATGAACTGGCTTCTTCTGTGGCAGAGAATTCCAGAGATTCACCACTATTTGTGTGAAAAATGTTTTTCTCATCTCGGTCCTAAAGGATTTCCCCTTTATCCTTAAACTGTGACCCCTTGTCCTGGACTTCCCCAACATCGGGAACAATCTTCCTGCATCTAGCCTGTCTAATCTCTTAAGAATTTTGTAAATTTCTATAAGATCCCCTCTCAATCTTCTAAATTATAGCGAGTACAAGCCAAGTCGATCCAGTCTTTCTTCATATGAAAGTCCTGACATCCCAGGAATCAGTCTGGTGAACCTTCTCTGTACTCCCTCTAGGGCAAGAATGTATTTCCTCAGATTTGGAGACCAAAACTGTACGCAATACTCCAGGTGTGGTCTCACCAATACCCTGTACAACTGCAGTAGAACCTCCCTGCTCCTATACTCAAATCCTACTGCTCCTATACTTAAATACACAGCAGAGTAAACACAGCCCAATTCCACACCATTGCCTACCTCATTTAAGCACCTTATCATTTTATATATTTTTGTTAGGTCTCCCCTCAACGAATGGTGTTCCAGAAGAAATTATTCAAGTTTGTTAAACCTCTCCTTGTAGCTAATACCACCGGATCCAGATGGCATTCTGGTAAACTCCACAGCACCCTCTCCAAAGCCTCCACATCCTTCCTTCCATGGGCTGATTGGAACTGCATGCAATACTCCAAATGTGGCCTAACCAAAGAGCTGCACCATGACTTTCTGACTCTTATATTCAATGCCCTGTCCCACGAAGGCAGGCATACCATACGCCTTCTTCACTAATCCATCTACCTGTGTTGCCACTTTCAGGGTCCTGGATTCCAAGATCCGTTTGCACATCAATATTGTTAAGGGTCTTGCCAACAACCGTGCATCTTTCCCTTACATACATATAAACATAGAAAGATAGAAAATAGGTGCAGGAGTAGGCCATTCGGCCCTTCGAGCCAGCATCGCCATTCAATATGATCATCCAGAATCAGTACCCTGTTCCTGCTTTTTTCCGCATATCCCTTGATTCCATTAGCCCGAAGAGCTAAATCTAACTCTCTCTTGAAGACATCTCCCTCCCAAAGTGCAATACCTCGCACAATATATTTGAGGAGTGTATGAAGGCACATTACTGATACATGTAACACAGTCATCTAGATATAAATCATTGGGCAATATTTGTGTGTGGAAACATAAATGGGTGCACATGAATATGGATTCAATACATTTTGGTAGATTAGAAACAACAATTGGTTGTTTAAACAAAATTTATTCTCAAATGCAGTTCACCGATAACACGGGTTCTAATTCACAACTGACCACAACGGTGCTCTTTAATCGACTGGCGGGCTGAGCCCAGAAACCGCGCAAAAACCAGACCCCTCCCAGAGTCACGTGCGCGCGGCTTCCGACCGCAGGGTTCGACGCTGGCGCGCACCAGCAGGTGCCGCTACAACATCAACATTTTGCTGATATTTATTTGTATAATTCTAAGCCGTATTTCCAATGAACCAATTAAATTTCCTTTGAAGTGGCAGAGCAACCTACTCAGGGAAGCAAGTCAGTGCCAGGCACTTCAGGATGCCCATTATGTACCAGCTTTGCCAATATCTACATCCTTTCAACGTATAACATAAGAACTAAAGCAGCCAGTCTAGGTTTGTGAGCAATATTAAGGGCACAAACTTTGTTTCATGATGAATGAGTTTAGGATACCCTAAATGTGGCGCCACAGTGCCAGGGACCCAAGTTCGATCCTGACTACAGGTGCTGATTGTACAGAGTTTGTATGTTCTCCCCATGATCACGTGGGTTTTTTCCGGGAGCTTCAGTTTCCTCCCCCATTCCAAAGATGTACAGATTTGTAGGTTAATTGGCTTTGGTAAATAATAGTAAATTGTCTCTAGTGTGTAGGATAGAGCTAGTGTACAGGGATCGTTGGTCAGGGTAGACTTGATGGGCCAAAGAGCCTGTTTCCATTCTGTATCTCTAAACTAAACTAGGCTAAGGTAAGTCTGTAGTCTAGTGTGAGAAAGGATGGCCAATATCTGTTCTAAAAATAATACAGCAGTTTCTTGATTATTTTAAGTTTATATGATTACTTGAATCAAAATACACGTGTCTTAGTAGATTTGAACGTTCTATGTTTAATGAATAACGTCAAATACAACTGCTGACAACTTCAAGTACAATGCTTTCAACGAAACAACTGTTATTGTATGAATTCATTGTTAAACTAACAATAGCGATGGTTATAAAAATGTGTCATAAATGAATCAAATCAATTTACGTTTCTACTCATGTTGCAGTTGTACAAGACATTGGTGGGGCCACATTTAGAGTATTGTTTCCGTTTTATGGGAAAAAATATCAAGCTGGAAAGGGTGCAGAGAAAATTTATGAGGATGTTGCCAGGACGCGAGGACCTGAGCTATAGAGACAGGTTGAGGAGGCCAGGACTCTATGCCTTGGAGTGCAGGAAGATGAGGGCTGATCTTATAGAGATATTTAAAACCATGTGAGGAATAGATCAGGTAGATGCACAAAGCTCTTGCCCAGAGTTGGGGAATTGAGAACCAGAGGACATAGGTTTAAGATGAGGCGGGAAAGATTTAATAGGAACCTGAGGGGTTACTTTCTCACACAATGGGGTGGTGGGTGTATGGAACAATCAGCCGGAGGTGATAGTTGAGGCAGGTGCCATCGCAACGTTTAAGAAACATTTAGACAGGCACAAGGATAGGATAGGTTTAAGAGGCTTTCTCACGGGGCGACTTGACGCAAGAGGTAACCAGAGTTGAACATCGTGGGAACCTCATACGATAACCGTACGGCATTCGTGGACCACCGTGGACCACCGTGGCGCTAACGGCAGGTGCTCGTGTAACTTGTTGACTCGGGAGAAAATTCAAGCAAGCTTGAATTTCTCCAAGAGTGACTTGTACACTTGTGGTTGAGCATTGCAACATTTTATGAACGTAGTGGCCAGTGCGATATCCGTAGTAAACTCTTGCGGTTACCGTGGGAACTCCTGCGAATGGTGAACCCGGAAGCTGGACAGAGGGGACAGAAGGTGAGTAAAAAAGGTGTTCTCAATGTCGCCAATGGAACATGTGTCCATCGAGAACGTCCCACCTCATTGTCATTGTTGGAGAATCTTTTTCACTGGAACACGCAGAGATGGCTCCCAGAAAAGCTCAAAGAAAGGGGGTAAAGCATGTCAGAAAGGTTTTTGCCATGCAGGAGAATGAGGAGGAGACGCAGCAAGAGAGACAGGTGGAGAGGCAACAGGAGATGCCACAGATAACACTGCCTGTGGGCTCCTTGGAGCAGGGAGAGGGTGAGCAAGGTGGATTTCAGATTGCCTCCCCAGTAGTCGTTGTAGGAATAGCCTCAACAGACGTGTATATAAAGGGAAGATGGCAGAAGGTAAGGCCATATAACTTCACCAGGGAACAAGAGGGTGAACTTGTAGAATGGTACCAATTCAACGAAATTCTTTACGATAAATCCAGAGAGGATTACAGAAACAGGGAGAAAAAACGGAACCTGCTGGAGACGAAGGCTGCGGAGTATCCCGGGTGCTCATGTGAGTATATATAACGATATATTAATACATCAACAGGAAAACCATTTAATGTTATCCATGATTTAAAAACATACATTGCTATTGATGTAAAAGTGCTGTTTTTGCAGTTAACTTAAACTTCTCTTATAAGTGTGTCTGTGCCCTGCAGCTGCAAAGTAAAAAAGTCGCAGACAGCTTTTACACCCTCTGTGTTTGAGGCTGGAATCATGAATCATATTGTCCAAATAGAGATCTCCGTTGAAAGATGGGCTTCACCCAGTGAGACTTCCTCTTAATTCTCTTTTTAATTAATCTCACCCTTCCGCAAGCGTCCTCGATTCACATAGAGGGCTGCCACCAAAACACCACCATCCTGTACTCGACACTACTTAGTACAGGCATGTCTCCAAATGAGCCAATTCAACCAAGGGAGGATATTTATAGTGTGTGATAAAAAAAGCGACATCATTTGTGCCACGTGATGATTTAACAACACTTCACAGTTCACAATGTTCATTCAAGATTTAACGGGAAAGCTTGGGAGGCGGACAAGTCACTCGCACAAATAACAGAAATGCCGAGTACCCGTGGGAACTCTTTATCTACCTCCCGTTATATCGTGTGATATCGTGCTAGACCACGACCACTTCACTCTGGTTACATCTTGCATCAAGTCGCCCCGTGAGAAAGCCCCATTAGAGGGATATGGGGCAAATGGAGGCAGATGGGACTAGTGCAGATGGAACATGTTGGTTGGTGTGGTAAGTTGGGCCGAAGGGCCTGTTTCCACACTGTAAGACTATGACTCTACTCCAAATTACTTCCTGCTGATGGCTGTGCTGCATTCACTGGAAGATTTAGCTCCAAAAATATTAGTGCAGATGTTAAGTTGGTGTCGTTCATTAGTCTGCCTTTTCCATAAAAAATACAGCAGGAATTAAGGAAGACATTCACATGAATACCTTTACACAAATGGTATCTGTCATGACGTGCTGTATAAGGCTACTAGAGTGCACTAGGATCCTTAGTAGCATTATTTAAAAGGGATAATCAATACTTTCAGGCTCGTTATTGACTGATTCTTACTGGCTAAACTTCAAATGTATAAGTGGTTTATGCTTTCCTAAAATTTGACACAAAACAGTGTGCTAATTGCTGGAAGGACTTTGTTGTGACTTCAAGGATTATATATCAGCCAGTTGTTTGTGGCCATTAGTAAGCATTACCCTTGGAACATATCATGACTGGGAAAATAAGCAGAGCAGTGTGATATAATAAGCAAATACGATAAGGGAAATAAGTAGGCAGCACAGTGACACAGCCAGTAGAGCTGCTGCCTCACAGCACCAGATACCCAGGTTCCTTTCCAACCGTGAGTGCTGTCTGTGTTGAGTTTGCACATTTCTCCCTGTGACCTTGTGGGTTTTCTCTGGGTGCATTGGTTTCTTCCCACACTCCAAAGATGTGCAGGTTTGTAGGTTAGTTTGTAAACTGTAAATTGTCCCTAGTGTGCAGGATAGTTCCAGTACACAGGATATCTCTAAAATCTAATGTAAAATAAAGGAAGATTAATTGATCTCTGTAAATTGCCCCTCATGTGTACGGAGAGGATGAAAAGGCGGGATGACATAGAACTAGTGTGAATGGTTGATCGATGGTCGGCATGGACTCATTAGGCCAAAGGGTCTGATTCCCGTACTGTATCACTGAAATGAAATGCAGACAAGGCAAAACTAGCTAATTCAATCCAATTTGCAACCCATTAGCAACTGCAGTGGTCCATTCCGACATGCATCAAGCACTAAGCAACATGATAAGTGGTTAACATTCACATCATACAATGCCAGGCAATGGCAGTCTCCTACAAGAAAGATTCTAGATACCTATCTCTGGCACTACGTCCCTGAACCCAGCTTTCTCCACCCATATAACCAAATAACCATATAACAATTACAGCACGGAAACAGGCCATCTCGGCCCTTCTAGTCCGTGCCGAACACTTATTCTCCCCTAGTCCCATCTACCTGCACTCAGACCATAACCCTCCATTCCTTTCCCGTCCATATACCTATCCAATTTATTTTTAAATGATAAAATCGAACCTGCCTCCACCACTTCCACTGGAAGCTCATTCCACACAGCTACCACTCTCTGAGTAAAGAAGTTCCCCCTCATGTTACCCCTAAACTCTGTCCCTTAATTCTCAAATCATGTCCTCTTGTTTGAATCTTCCCTGCTCTCAATGGGAAAAGCTTATCCACGTCAACTCTGTCTATCCCTCTCATCATTTTAAAGACCTCTATCAAGTCCCCCCTTAACCTTCTGCGCTCCAAAGAATAAAGACCTAACTTGTTCAACCTTTCTCTGTAACTTAGTTGCTGAAACCCAGGCAACTTAAAGCCTTAGTTTATTTGGATCAATGTGTTAGACTCTATCTTAATATCATCCTTTTTGGATTGATATAAATTGCTCTCTTTATAAAAAATATCTCTTGAAACCTTTGGGAGCAATACATACAGTCAAACTGTAATTGAATCCATAAACAACTAAAGACTAAGCAGAAAAGAAAAGAAACAAAGAATATTTCATGCCATAAAACACAAACTGCTGGGGTAACGGCAGGTCAGACAGCACTTGTGGAGGGAATGGATGATGTTTCAAGTTTGACCGAAACATTAACTTCAGTCTGAAGATGGGTTCCAACCCGAAATGGATCCCTCCAGAGATGCTGCCTGACCCGCTGTCTTACTCCAGCACTTTGTTTTACTCAAGATTGCAGCATCTGCAGTTCCTCACGTCTCCAATATGTCAATCCAGGCGATTACATTAAACTCTAAAGAAACCTTCTTAAACAATCTTGACAAGCGGTTAAATCCATACCAAGAAATGATCAGAGATGTTTACACAGAGACAAAGTCCAAATGTTTCCTGCTGTGTTGTAAGATTCTACGACTGTTTTCTTGCATTGACAACCTCTCCATGTATCAAACAATTTTTCTTCAGTGAAGTCCCTGACCTCTCACCTCACCCTTAACGTCTGATGTATCTTTGGGTTGTGAAGCAGTACTTACTGCCAATCAGATTCAGCCATATAACATTAATTTTGAGTGTCTGCACTTCTCTTGTGGAACAATGCATCAGATAACATTGAGCACAGCAGGTACACTGAAGAAAGCAATCTTCTGTAATTTCCCAGGACAAGCTATTTTCCATCATGAATTGCCAACATATCACCTTAGTAGCTCAGTGCAACAGAAGATATAATTACAAGTCTGCTAAGGTGCTGCCAGCCAGCATGCACAACATCAGCTTCCAACTTTACCTTTGCGTAATCTTAATTTCCTGCAAGGAGAAACACAACATGCCTTAATCATGAGATTTTGAGAAACACAACATGCCTCAGTCATGAGAAAAAGTACTGTTACAGAATCTAATACATAAGTCACAAGGTCTTAAACAAGTTATGAGATATAGTACTTACGAGATATGAAGAAGCACATTAACATCTCAATTTAGCAACTCGATTTTTGTGTGTACTTCTTTTAAAACTGTTTTTACTGCTGAATATTTTCTATACTATCACATCCTTATTACATCTGCCAACATTGTTGACTTTATCTATCGAGGAAATGCGAAAGGGAATGATAAGTTTTCAGCCAGTGGCCTTTCTTAAATTTTAATAATGGCGTGGCATATTTTCTATAATAATGGTTTTCCGTCTTAGCTTTTTTCCATTTCTCTTTCATGTTTACTTTAGAAATTCTCAGGCATTCTTTTCATTTCAATCTACTTCTGGATTATATGTTTCAAACTCATTGCCTTCTTCCCTCTTATTCTCCTGCATAATGAATTATTTATTGTCTGATTTTTATGTATTTCTTTGAGAACATTTCCCTCATATTTAATGATTAAGCCTCTCCCTCATCATAGCCTGGATCCTGCAGGTGCATGGTGCAAATTTCAAACAGGATTGTTGGTGTTTGCCTGCAAAAACAGAAGCAAGGCTGGAAAATACACTCCTGCATTCCAGAATGTAGAGAAAATGTGTATGAGGAACTGCAGATGCTGGTTTACACCGAACATAGACACAAAATGCTGGAGTAACTCAGCGTGTCAGGCAGCATCTCTGGTGAAAAGGAATAGGTGACGTTTCAGGTCAAGACCCTTCTTCAGAATCCTTCATATCCCTTTGTTAGCACTTCCTCCACAGCCAACAATCGACCATTGTGGGCTCCTTGGCCATCGGTGCCAGCTCTGATTTGTTCTGTTCCATTTCATACCTCTAGTTTTGCTTCTGACTTCCAGGGGTCTTCACCTATTCCTTTTCTCTAAGACCTACTAGCATTTTGCGTTCCCCTGACTCTCAGGTCTGCCACAAAGGGTCTCGACCCAAACATCACCTATTACCAAGAATTCCATTTCCTCAGATAGCTTCAATGCTTTTCTCTAAGATAGCAGCTGGTATACAAGACTTCCTTACTCCAGCATTTTCTCTGACTGTGCTCTTGATCACCTTCAGGGCGTGGAGTGGGTGAGTGGGGTTGGTCATTATTGACCCTAGTTTGTTCAGAGTTCTGGCCTCTGCCACCTGCTTGACCGTTAGTTGCTCAGCCCCGACAATCAGCCCCGACAGCCCCGACAGCCCCGACTTCTGTCCTGGTGACAAAGTTAAACTTATCAAACTACTCTAATAACAAGGAATAGTTATACCAAAGATAAACACAAAGTGCTGGAATAACTCAGAGGGTTAGACGGCAATAACGTATTGCTGTTAGTTGTACATGTGCATTTGTGAATTAATTTACTTTACAGAGTCACAGAGTGATATAATGTGGAAACAGGCTCTTCGGCTCAATTTTCCCTCACTGATCAACATGTCCCATCTTGACTAGTCCCACTTGCCTGCGCTTGGCCCATATCCCTCTAAACATGTCCTCTCCATGTATCTGTCCAAATGTTTCTTAAACGTTGCGATAGTACCCAGCCTCAACTACCTCCCCTGGCAGCTTGTTCCATACACCCACCACCTTTTGTGTGAAAAAGTTACCCCTCAGGTTCCTATTCAATCTTTCCCCCCTCACCTTAAACTTATGTCCTCTGGTTCTCGATTCCCCTACTCTGGACAAGAGAATCTGTGCATCTACCCGATCTATTCCTCTCTTGATTATCGTACATCTCTATAAGCGCACCCCTCATCCTCCATATATTGTATGGTTTTATTTAAATAGCAGTTTAAAATAATTGATGATGTCTTTCATAGATTTGAAAGTAGACATAAAATGGTGGAGAAACACAGTGGGTGAGGCAGTATCTATGGAGATGAGGAATTGGCGACATTTCGGGTCGAGATCCTTCTTCAGACTGATGTCGGGGGGGGGGGGGGCGGGAAAAAGACAGGAAGTAGGTGGAAACAGTAGGACTGTGAGAGAATGGAGAAGTGGAGAAGGGGGAGGGGAAAGAGGTAGAACGCAAGGGCAATCAAAAATTAGATAAGTCAATGTTCATATCGCTGGGGTGCAGACTACCCAAGAGAAATATGAGGTGCTGTTCCTCCAATTTGCACTGGGCGTCACCCTGACAATGGAGGAGGCCCAGCACAGAAAGGTCAGATTGAGAATGGGAGGGGGAGTTGAAATGCTGGGCCACCGGGAGATCAGGTTGGTTAAGACAGACTGAGCGGAGGTGATCAGCGAAACGATCGTCGAGTCTGAGCTTGGTCTCGTCGATATAGAGGAGTTGACACCAGGAACAGCGGATGCAGTAGATGAGGTTGGAGGAGGTGCAAGTGAACCTCTGCCTCATCTGAAAAGACTGATTAGGTCTTTGGATGGAGTCGAGGGGGGGATAAAGGGCCAGGTGTTGCTTCTCCTGCCGTTGCAAGGGAAAGTGCCTGGGGAAGGGGTGGTTTGGGTGGGAAAGGACGAATTGACCTTGGAGTTGCTGAGGGAACAGTCTCTGCGGAAAGCAGAAAGGGGAGGAGATGGGAAGATGTGGCCAGTGGTGGGATCCCGTTGGAGATGGTGAAAATTTTGGAGGATTATCTGTTGTATGCGACAGCTGATGGGGTGGAAGGTGAGGGCAAGGAGGACTATGTCCTTGTTACAAATAGGGGGAGGGGGAGTAAGAGCAGAGCTGCAGGATATAGAGGAGACCCTGGTGAGAGCCTCATCTATAATGGAAGAGGGGAACTCCCATTAGATATTAACATAGAAACATAGAAAATAGGTGCAGGAGGAGGCCATCCGGCCCTTCGAGCCAGCACCGCCATTCATTGTGATCATGGCTGAATATCCCCAATCAATAACCCGTGCCTGCCTTCTCCCCATATCCCTTGATTTCACTAGCCCCTAGAGCTCTATCTAACTCTCTCTTAATTCCATCCAGTGACTTGGCCTCCACTGCCGTCTGTGGCAGGGAATTCCATAAATTCACAACTCTCTGGGTGAAAAAGGTTGTTCGCACCTCAGTCTTAAATGACCTCCCCTTTATTCTAAGTGTGGCCCCTGGTTCTGGACTCGCCCAACATTGGGAACATTTTTCCTGCATCTAGCTTGTCCAGTCCTTTTATAAGTTCCTATGAGATACCCCCGCATCCTTTTAAACTCCAGTGAATACAAGCCTAGTCTTTTCAATCTTTCCTTATATGACAGTTCCGCCATCCCAGGGATCAATCTTGTGAACCTACGCTGCACTGCCTCAATCACAAGGATGTCGTTCCTCAAATTAGGAGACCAAAACTGGATGCAATACTCCAGATGTGGTCTTACCAGAGCCCTATACAACTGCAGAAGAACCTCTCTACTCCTACACTGAATTCCTCTTGTTATGAAGGCCAACATTCCATTAGCTTTCTTCACTGCCTGCTGTACCTGCAAGGCAACTTTCAATGACCGGTGTACAAGGACATTGGTCCTGTCCTGGTAGGTGCAGGCACAGTGAGACTGGGCAGTGAGGCTGGACTGTGAAGGGTTAATTTGTTGTCTTACCTTCCACCCCATCTGCAATATACCTTGTACTGACAGGCTTTGTTTGTTCCTATCATTCTATTGCGATGCACGTCCCTCTGATATTTTAAACGTAACTGGTGTATATCCCAAAGTGACCTATTAGGTCATTAGATCTTAGTTGATGATTTGATAGGGCGACAAAAGTTACGGGGAGAAGGCAGGAGAATAGGGTAAAAAAGGAAACGTAGATCAGCCATGGTGGACTGGCAGAATAGACTTGATGGGCTGAATGGCCTAATTCTGCTCTTATATCTCATGGTCATGGACTATCCTTTTCATCACATAGCTCACCATTGTCTGTATATTTATGATACGATACGATATGATACGATAAACTTTATTCATCCCCGGAGGGAAGTTGGTCTGTCAACAGTCACAACACCCAAGGTACACAAAAAACGTGAAATTAAAAGTGAAAACAAAAAGAAAAAGACAAGCGACTGCTGCCGTGTGGACAAATGAACACAGACATCCCCTGGGCAGAGGATTCTAAACTAGAGAGCCCCCCCCCCCCCCCCCCCCCCCCCCCCCCCCCCTCCACACCAGGTCCCCCTTTGTTCACCCAACCTCCCTCATGCCAGATCCCCATTGATTTTCACTCCCCCCTCATGCTCTTCGACTGCCATGCCCACCACCACCGATCCCATTGCCGTCGAGGCTCCCATCGCCGCCACCGCTGAAGCGCCTTCGGCACAGACAGGCCTCGCCTCTCAGCTTCACCGCAGGTTGTTCGGCGGGTAGATCGGGCCAGCGTGGCTCCCCGGGTCACTCCCACCATGCACTTGGCTCCCCGGGTCACTCCCGCCACATGGCTCCCCAGGTCACTCCCGCCATGCACTTGGCTCCCTGGGTCACTCCCGCCACATGGCTCCCCGGGTCCTTTCCCGAATTTTGGTCCCACATTTTATGAATCAGCTACGTAATTTGTGCATTTGCCTACTACCTAGATCCATGCCTAGGACCAATGTAATTACATTTGCAAAGCAGTACAAATTAAAATAATAAAGGCTTCATTTTGTTTTTCAATATTGGAATGTTGAAAAAAAGATATTGATTTTGTTCCAAAATCGTGGACACTTCTGAAAAGATCCATGCATCTAATGAGAATGAGAGTATTTCTTTTAAGTGTCACTGTTTCATCTTTTGAATGAAGACATTGATCAGAAGGGAGGAAAATTGAAGCTGACTGTCAAAGAAGCAGTGACGGCAAAGTTAAATCAGGCTCAATAAAATTGAGCAGTATGCAATAACACAATGGAGATCAGGATAAATCTTGCTTATTTCGCCAATTCTTGGTGAACTCAACACAAAGGGAATTTAGTTTGATATCATGTGGTAATCCATTTCATTAAAATGAATTTGAGTTACAATGCCAAAAAATTAGTATTGTTCATTTGACGTAGGCTATTAAGTCTTTCTAAATAAAAGTAGGGTAAGGCCAAAAACAAACTGCTAGAGGATCGCAGTGGGTCAGACAGCATCTGGGGAGGATAATGGACAGTTTGGCTTCTGCTCAAGATTCCTGTATCTGCAGCCTCTCTGTAATGTAAAGCCACATTCGCTCTTTGTAAACTGCCCCTTGACGATACAGTACAAAAATACGTAGCTACTGGAACTGATGCTTGTCAGCATCAAATGCTATATTTTGTTCTGTAATTAAGTGTTTTATTTTACTTTCTCATCCCTTGTGGTTATATTAGAATAGTTGTAATTTCCTCACTAGTTTAGTTTAGTTTATAGTCACGTGTCCCGAGTTGCAGTGAAAAGCTTTTGGTGCATGCTAACCAGTCAGCAGAAAGACTTTTTTAATTTCATAATATACTTTATTCGAGAAATAAATATATACAATACATGATCCTTACAAAACTCCATCCAACATTCTCAAAGGCTATACATACATTTAATACTGCTTACGCAAATTACACAAATTTTACCCCACACCGTTGCCACTCATGTGGCCCACTGGCATGGGATCGCTTCCCTTATTTCGAAGGGCGTATCCACCACACCCTGCCCCCATGTCCAGCTGCGGAAGGACCTTAGACTGCAGGTCCTCCCCCACAGAGCCTTGGCATTAGCTGCATCGAGCTTCAGTGCGTCCCTCAGCATGTACTCCTGCAGTCTGCAACGGGCTAGTCGGCAATATTCTCCAACGGACATCTCGCTGGTCAACAACTCTCAGGCAGACTAAAGAGCTTCTTTCACCGCGTTAATGACCTTCCAGCAGCACTTGATGTCAGTCTCCGAATGCGTCCCTGGGAAACAGTCCATAAGTCACAGAGTCCTCTGTGACGGACAATACATGACAATCACTGATACTGACCTAGGCAACTCAGAAGTGTGTGAGGCTGCATTGATCATTTTTCTGTCTATGGGAGAGCTTTTTATCTCCATATAGACCATGGGCCGAGGTGTTTTTTCAGTTCATTTCATGACCCACATCCCATATCTACTTGTATTTATGACATATTGTGTAAAAATACTATAGAAATCAGATCTGAAACTCGCCAAGAAAAAAAACCTGCACATATTTTAAAAATATGGAAAAAAATCTCCAATTTTCCGAGTAGTGATTGTCCCATCAAAGCACGTTTGACATTGAGTCGCAGTCCAATTGACCAATCACGAGCTTTGTTTCAGGCTAGCTAGGCAGGGAACACACTGGGATCATGGCGGAGAGGAAGGTTAGTGCAAGAGGTTTTAACTGTCAAAACTATAATACAAATAACCTCACATGATTATCGTACACCATAATAAACCATGACTATGATTGATGATTACTGTGAACTTTCAGCAAGTTGTCATCTAGTATTTGCAAGAGAGTAAACTGCAGATTACTGTGCATGCATACGTTTGAAAGAGTTCAACTTTGAGGATGACTCTGGATAAGAATACTTTGAGTACCCAACTGTACTAAAGTAACAATGTTCTCCAAAAAGGAAACTGGTCCAAGACATGATTATTATTGTGAGATTGTAGTGTTTTCTTTTGTACATCGCGTGTACTGATATAAACAAATAAAAATGCAATGTTTCTGTTTGTAAACTAGCCATTCATGACATACCTATAAAATCTAAACCAAAAGATTGGGAAAATGAATGATTATATACAGTCTACTTTTTCTGTTTAGTGTGTCCAAGTTTGAATTGATATAAACCCGGGAGTGAGGAATACAACACATTTCATCGATTACCGTTGGGATGTGAAAGGTTTGCCTGTTCATTTCAGTTACAGCGAGCGGTAGTTGGATCGATTTTAATCAACAGGTTCCCGGCAATGTAGTGAGGAATGATCTTGCTGTACAGAGAGGGGATACGTCTCACCGTGACCCCAAAATGTACCACGGGTCGTGCTTCATTCTCCGAGATGGGTTGGTAGACAGCCCGAGGTCAGGCGGTGATTGACTTAATGAACAGTGTACTGACTCATCCAGATCAAGTCCAGTGATGCTGGACACTGGTTCGTGCAAAGTACCTAAAAAAAAGTGACTTTCCTCTGGTAGATGCACGATGCTGGAGTAACTCAACGGGACATCTCTGGAGAAAAAGGAATAGGTGATGTATGGGGTCGAGTCCCTTCTTCAGACAGACATAGATATCTTTAGCTTCTCTCTCCTCTCACTCTCAAACTGAAGAAGGGTCTGGCCCCGAAACATCGCCTTATCCATTTTCTCCAGAGTTGCTGCTTGACCTGCTGGGTTACTCCAGCAAGTGTGTCTACCAGAGGAATGTAACTGGCAGTCAGTGGGGTTCAGTAAACTGGGGAACGCACAGGATTTGCTTTGCCCTCACCCATTAATTAGGCGGGTTCAGGAGCCGGTGTAACCCTGGACTTCTGCGGCAGTCTCACTCACCGTACACCTCCAGTCGGACTCTTGCCGGAGTTTCACCTCCTGAAATTGTTCCAAAAGTCGCCTCATATTCACCAGCGTCCTCTCCCCGTAGATCACGGATTAAAAGACTACAATTCCGGCAGTGAAGAGTTACCCGTCCCGTGTAATTGGCGTAATAGTATTCAATGTTCCCATTCGAGTCTCGGTGCTACCGCAGATCCCCATAGAGTAATATACAGCTACCTATTATTGAGCACAAGAGGGCACTGTTACTTTTTCTAATTACCTTCATTAATTAATGTGCAATTTTTTGCACTGACGAATTATGAATTCCTTCTCAGTTATATTTTATCTAACTCTGTGCCAAATTTCAAGTAGATACCAGACATGGGTCAAGAAAGTTAAATTCTAGACACATTTTCAATGTTCGGCCCACGGCCTCATATTAAACCTCCCAGATAAACCCTCACTGGATCTTGTAATTTGTATTTAGTTTAGTTTAGTTTAGTTTAGAGACACAGCATGGAAACGGGCCCTTTGGCCCACCGCATATTAACACTCTCCTACACACACACGAGGGACAATTTTTACATTTACCAAGCCAATTTACCTACATACCTGTATGTCTTTGGAGTATGCAAGGTAATCAAAGATCTCAGCGAAAATCCATGCAGGTCACGGGGAGAAAGTATAAACTCTGCACAGACAGCACCTGTAGTCAGGATCAAACCCCGGCAACTCTACCGCTGCCCCACCTTGCTGCCCTAATTGTGGATATAAATAAACTGAATACTCCTGTCATTATTACAGGAATACAGGGAGACATGGATCAGAAGGTCAACAAATTACAAATAAAGGTAGCCAGGTGATAAGCCTTTGTACCATGCATCCTTTAAGCATTTAATCAGCTGTTTCATCTAAAATAATATAAATTAATTTCCAAAACTTCTATCTTACATAAAAGTGCTTTGGCTCCTATAATGTGTTGAGGATTGGCAGATTTGCAGTATTTCCAGTGCTTTGGTAATAGCCCAAGTTGGTTGGGGAAAATGTTATTAGATTCTGCAGAGGTGAGCGACGATTTATTAAAAGGGCATCCATAAAGTGTCACAAATCGACGTGATGAGAACAGGATAGGACCATTATATTGCAATAGCATAACACTTTCAAAAGCAGACATTTGGGGTGCTAAAAGTTACTTCGCTGCTGTCCAAACATACTGAAAGTAAAGAATTATCACTTAAAATAGGGGGAATCTTTCTTTTCATATTGCGATTAAAAGCTTTTAACCAGAGAGGTTATAAACTTACAAGTTTACAGCGGCACGGTGACGCAGCAGTAGAGTTGTTGCCTCACAGCGCCAGAAACCTGGAATAGATCCTGACGGTGGGTGCTGTCTGTACGGAGTTTGCACGTTCTCCCCGTGACCACGTGGGTTTTCCCCGGGTGCTTCGGTTTCCTCCCGCACTCCAAAGACGTACAGATTTGGAGGTTAATTGGCTTTGGTAAAGATTGTTAATTGTTTCTAATGTGTTGGATAGTGTAGTGTACAGGGATCGTTGGTTGGTATGGACTCGGTGCGATGAAGGGACGTTTCCATGCTGTATCTCTAAACTAAACTAAATAAATAATATAATAATATATAAATAAGATCTTCATCCTTTATAAAGAGGAGTTGTTGCTTGAAACGTTAATGAGTAAACATCACAGAACACTTCTTGCTGATTATATTGTTGTCTTTAGACCATGAGCAATAATCAAGTCCCACGGTTCCATTGCGAATTGCCAAGTTTCCACTGACAGTGTTGGGGCTGCAGAATGTGTCACTAATCCCCTAAAAAACAAAGACACATACACATCTAATGGAGTGTAACATGACAAGCTTCACATTTTTAATCCCAAGAAGAATCTATTAACTCTAAATCAAGATTGTTGATGTGCCTAATGGGGAATGCAGGATGGCAGAATTTAATTTTAATGTGTTGATCTGAAGTTGAAACGGAACCAAGAAGTGCTTATGCCTCTTATCAATCTAGAATTGTGCGAATTAAAATGTATTAAAAAGGTGCCAAATCCCTTTTCTATTTGCATTAGGTCTTTAATTATAGTAAAGTGTGAAGTTTGATGATATCACTGTCAATTCTTTCAGACTGCTTAAACTGATGAAGCATTTTGTCTCTATTTTACTAAACTATCTTTTACTCCAGTGATTTAGTCATTACATCGAAGCTTCCGAAAAGGGATGGAGCAGATCACAATGTGAAGGGAGTTATGATGCAGCTCTGTAGGGCTTTGTTTAGGTCGCATTAGGGTGTGCAGTTCTGGTCGGCCCATTACAGGAAAGACGTGGAAGCTTTGGAGAGGGTGCAGCGTAGGTTTACCAGAATGCGGAAACAAAGAACTGAAGAAGGGTTTCGGCCCGAAACGTCGCCTATTTTCTTCACTCCATAGATGCTGCTGCACCCGCTGAGTTTCTCCAGCACTTTTGCGTACCTTCGATCTTCCAGCATCTGCAGTTCCTTCTTGAACACAAAGAACTGCAGATACTTGTTTATACCAAAGGTGGACACAAAGTCCTGGAGTAACTTAGCGGGCCACGCATCATCTCTGGAGAAAAGGATAGGTGACGTTTTGGGTTGGGACCCTATATTCTCCACTTTATTTCTCTTGGGATCACAACTTTCCTAGCCAACAATAGACAAACTAGGCAATGCCCTGCCTGAGGTGATTTGTGGCTGGCCCTGATTGGTCCTGGTCTTTTCTCGCCTCCAGTTCTTCACCTCCTGCCCCCCCGGCCCTGCATTCAGTCTAAAGAAGGGTGCCAAACTGAAACGCTGAGTTACTCCAGTATTTTGCGTCTACCTTTAAACATAGAAAATAAGTGCAGGAGTAGGCCAATCGGCCTTTGATCCAGCACCGCCATTCAATATGATCATGGTTGAACATCCAAAATCAGTACCCCATTCTTGCTTTTTCCCCATATCCCTTGATTTACTAGAATGCTGCCTGGATTAGGGGATTTCAGCTAAAGAGAGAGGTTGGATGAACTTGGATTGTTTTCTCTAGAATGTTGGAGGTTGAGAGAAAACTTAATAGAAATTATATAAAATTATGAGAGACATAGAAAGGACAGACTGTCAGAACATTCATCCAACGGTGGAAGTGTCCAACACTAGAGGGCATACAGTGCATTCAGAAAGTATTCAGACCCCTTCACTTTTTCCACATTTTGTTACAGCCTTATTTTAAAATGGATTCATTTCATTATTTTTTATCATCAATCTACACACAATACCCCAGAATGAAGAAGTAAAAACAGGTGTTTAGCAAAGTAATTAATAAGATATAACTGAAATATCACATTTACATAAGTATTCAGACCCTTTGCTCTGACACTCAAAATTGACCGTAGGTTCATCCTGTTTCCTTTGATTATCCTTGAGATGTTTCTACAACTTGATTGGAGTCCACCAGTGGTAAATTAAATTGATTGGACATGATTTGGAAAGGCACACATCTGCGAATATAAGGTCCCACAGTTGACAGTGCATGTCATAGCAAAGGACAAGTGATGAAGACAAAGTATTTAAGAAGGAACTGCAGATGCTGGAAATTCGATGGTACACAAAAATTCCGGTTGAACCTCAGCGGATGCAGCAGCATCTATGGAGTGAATTAAATAGGCAACGTTTCGGGCCGAAACCCTTCTTCAGGTGGTGTTTCAGATGAAGACAAAATAATTGTGCGTAGATCTCCGAGACAGGATTGTGTTGAGACACAGATCTGGAGAAGGGTATAAAACAATTTTTGCAGCATTGCTGGCCCCGAAGAGCACAATGGCCTCCGTCATTCTTAAATGGAAGAACTTTGGAACCACCAGGACTCTTCATAGAGCTGACCGCCCAGCCAAACTGAGCATTCGGGGAGAAGGGCCTTGGGATAGAGACTTACTAACATATTCAGGGTGGTGACCAAGAACCCGATGGTCACTCTGACAGAGCTCCAGAGTTCCTCTGTGGAGATGGGAGAACCTTACAGAACGACAACTATATCTGCAGCACTCCACCAATCAGGCCTTTATGGTAGAGTGGCCAGACGGAAGCCACTCCTCAGTAAAAGGCACATGATAGCCCGCTTGGAGTTTGCCAAAAGGCATGAGAAACAAGATTCTCTGGTCTGATGAAACCAAGATTGAGCTCTTTGGCCTGAATGCCAAGTGTCATGTCTGGAGAAAACCAGGCACCGCTCATCACCTGGCCAATACCATACCTACGGTGAAGCATGGTAGTGGCAGCATCATGCAGTGGGGATGTTTTTCAGTGACAGAAACTGGGAGACTAGTCAGGATCGAGAGAAAGATGAACGGAGCAAATACAGAGAGATCCTTGATGAAAACCTGCTGCAGAGCATTCTGGACCTCAGACTGGGGCAGAGGTTTACCTTCCAAAGGACAACAACCCTAAGCACACAGCCAAGACAACGCAGGAGTGGCTTTGTGACAAGTCTGTGAATGTCCTTGAGTGGCCCAGCCAGAGCCTGGACTTCAACCCGATCGAACATCTCTGGAGGGATCTGAAAATAGCTGGGCATCGATGACCCCCATCCAACCTGTCCGAGCTTGAGAGGATCTGCAGAGAAGAATTGGAGGAATTACCCAATTGCAAGTGTACCAAGCTCGTAGCATCATACCCAAGAAGACTTGTGGCTGTAATCGCTGCCAAACGTGCCTCAAAGTACTAGGTAAAGGGTCTGAATACTTATGTGAATGTGATATTTCAGTTATTTATTTTTAATTACAAGTTCAAGTGAATTTATTGTCATGTGTCCCTGTATAGGACAATAACATTCTTGCTTTGCTTCAGCAAACGTAATTACTTTGCAAAACACCTATTTTCGCTTTTTTATTATGGGGTATTGTGTGTAGATTAATGATTAAAAAAATAATAATTTAATCAATTTTAGAATAAGTCTGTAACGTAACAAAATGTGGAAAAAGTGAATACTTTCTGAATGCACTGTAGCTATATGGTGAGAGGGGGAAAGTTTAATGGAGATATGCAAGGCAAGTTTTATACACAGCGAGTATTGGGGGCCTGGAACACATTGCCAGGGATGGTGGTGGAGGCAGTTACGATGGTGGTGTTTTAAAGGTATTTAGATAGGCACATGGAAATGCAGGGAATAGAGGGATATGGACCATGTACAGGCAGATGAGATCAGTTTAACATTGGCATCATGTTCGGCACAGACATTGTGGGCCAAAGCCCCCGTTCTGGTGCTGATGTTATAGCAAAATGGAATTATGCTTTCTTTCAAGTTTTAAGCACATTCACACTGTCAAATATCTCGGGAGTGTTTGGTGTATCGGATGGCCTGTATGCAATTCCCATCAATATAAAACATTAGGAGATTTAGGTTCAATTATTTTAACACACCTCCTTGAGATCAGAACCCAAATCTAATATTAGTTCTCATGATTTGAAAAGAATGGCGGAGGGTGACTGCTTATTAAAATGTTCATAAATTATAGGTAATTTGGCTCATCAAGTTTGCTCGGCCATTCAATCATGGCTGATCTATCTTTCCCTCTCAACCCCTTTTTCCTGCCTTCTCCCCATAACCTCTGACACCTACACTAATCAAGAATCTGTCAATCTCCACCTTAAAAAGCAATTGTAATTGTATTTATTTCAGTGATACATATCCAAATCATGCACACAGCGTGTTTGTTCTCGGGTAACTGAAGAAGAATGAAGATCAACCACCTTTGATCACAAAGCCCTTGGATTAAGGTCAAGGAATCGTGGCATCATGTTCCGTGCAGACATTGTGGGCCGAAGGGACTATTCCTGCACTGGAAAATGCTATATTCTAATGTTATTCAGTATTCCATGTGGTCCCAGAGGAACAGTGAGTAGTTGTGCTATCCCCATGGAAAAAATGTACTATCTCCATGAAAAAAATGATTTGCTAGAGCATAGCATACAACACCTTTCCTATAACATAGCACCCAAAACTGGACACAATACTCTAAATGTAGCCTCACTACGACTTGTACAACTGCAACATGCGTAGAAACCTAAAATGATTTGATTCATTTTTGACACATTTTTTTAACCATCGCTAGTGTTAGTACAATAATGACCACATACAATAACAGTTGTTTCATTGACAGCATTGCCCTTGAAGTTGTCGGTAGATTGCTTTGACACTATTCATGAAACAAAGAACAAGTTCAAGTCTACTAAGGCAGGTGATGTATTTAAATTCAAGCAATTAAATAAGCCTAGGATAATCAAGAAACCGATGTACTATTTTTAGAACAGATATTGGCCATCTTTCCTCACTCACTCTAGCCTATAGACTAAGTTTAGTTTAGTTTAGGGATACAGCACGGAAACAGGCCCTTCGGCCCATAAAGTCTGCATCGACCAGTAATACATTCTACACACTCGGGAAAATTTACAATTATTATTGAAGCCAAGCAACCTAAAAATCTGCACGTCTTTAGAGTGTGGGAGGAAACCGGAGCACCCGGAGAAAAATGACAATAAATATTGTATTGTATTGTATTGTAAAACCCACGCGGTCAGGGGAGAATGCACAAACCCTGTATAGACAGCACCTGTAGTCAGGTACGAACCGGGGTCTCTGGTGCAGTGAGGCAGAAACTCTACCTCTGTGCCACCAGAATTATATTATCAGGTGACCAAAAAAAGCCTTTGTCTTGACACCAACTGAGTTAAAGCATAGAGACCAATATATGATAATCATGATAATCACATATGATTGTGGAAACTAAGCACCAGTTAAAACAAAAAGCACATAAGAAGAAAGGTTCACTTTTATTATTATGAAATTGCCTATTCTTCAAATCATCTCATTAAGAATTTCATGAGAAATCTGCTGGTAATATAACCATCAGATAAATAGTTTATAACAACATTTTATTACATAATTCACAATAAAATCAATGCCACAATTTATTTTATTACATAGCAGGTAGTACAAAGTCTTGGAGCTGCATTTATTCAAGGAAACTGCATGCTTATTATATTCAATAATGCGAATATCTCACCATTATGAAGAAATTACAATGATGGCTTGCAAGTTAATCACTATCATCCTGGCAATTGCATTTTTGCCATTTCCGTGACTGGGTTACAGCCACAATGATCATTTTGAACATAACGTAAAAGAGAGCACATCAATTAATAGAACCAAAGTAAGAGTCCACATTAGAAAATATACCTTCATTGCTAAAAGGTTATCCAATACATCTGTCATTGGTTTGATTGCAATGATCGACTGATCAAGACATGAGGAAACTCACAGCAGGTCACCCTCAGCCCAATTTATGTAGAGCCTGTACAGACAAACAAGTGTTTGGGAGACTGGCAGGATGGATTTGCCGACTGTTGTAAGGCGACAATTCTTGACACTGGCTGGATGTTTGTCACATCAAACTCAAGATGAATACAAAAAAACAAAGTGCTGGAGGGACTCAGCAGATCAGGCAGCAGTATCTCGAGAGACAGGCTGTCCAGGCCAGCAACAATCTACTTGCAATCTTAGTTTATTGTATTGCATTCATTTTTGTAAAGTTGATAATAATTCTATACAATCTATTATTGCTACAGTTATTGCAGTAAAACTTATAATTGTGTTATTGTAGGTACTATCGCAATGTTTAAGAAACGTTTAGACAGGTACATGGATAGGATAGGTTTAGTGCCAAACGCAGGCTGACGGGACTCGTGCAAATGGGACATCAAAGGTTATTTTAAAGGTTATTTTAAAGGTTATTTTATTGGTCACATACACCTAGGTGTAGTGAAATGCTTTCCCACATTTCCCATGTTGGTCGGTGTGGGTAAGTTGGGCCAAAGGGCCTGTTTCCACACTGTATAACTCTATGACTCTATGTCTCTATGTTGTTGTTGTATAAGATTTTGTAAGTCGGTCACGCCCCACAGTAATTTTAGTTCCTACCGACAATTGATGTATTGGGGATGTATTTTGTGTGGTGCAGAAAGTCCCCTGGTGGACACATGGAGACTGCATGTGGTTACCCACCTGTGATGAAAGAGAACTAAAGAACCCAACTGTTGCCTGATTATTACCCCCAGCCCAGAGTGACTGAAGCATTCAAAGCCAGAACTTAGGGTTACCATCAATAACAGTTAAAACTTCATCTGCAGCAAAAATATTTTAAAGAATATAATTATTAGCTTGAGCCAGGCATGGACTAAATTTGTTAATATTAAAAATGTCAAAGCTATTTTTAAAAATTGCTTCTCTAGACTTTCTATTCCTTTGGGACAATCCATCTTTTTAGGTATTTTCTCCCATGTGGGAACTTGATTTTACAGTCACATTTCCAACATGCAAGCTGTTCAGGTTATGAATAAATCTTAGGAACAGAACCCTACCATAACCCAGGCAGGAGAAGACAGGAAATTCCTTTGGGCTGCTTCCACTGTGCTGGTTATGGTTGAGGGAGTCAAGTCAAGCCTAATTTATTGTCACATGCACAAAAACAGTGCACAAAACCCCCCCCCCCCCCCCCCCTCCCCCCTCCAGATTCAGGGACAGTTTCTTCCCAGCCATTACCAAGCAGCTGAACCATCCTCCAAACAACTTGAGAGCAGTCCTGAGCAATTATGTACCTCATTGGAGACCCTCAAATTATCTTCGATCTGACCTTACTGGACTTTATCTTGCACTAAAGAATTATTCACATTATTCCATTTATCATGCATCCGCACTGTAATCATGTATTGTCATTCCATTGACTGATTAGCATGCAACAGACGTTTTTCACTGTTCCTTGGTACACGCGACAATAAACTTAACTCAGGTAGACATACAATGAAAATCTTGCTTACAGCAGCATCACAAGCATGTAGACACAGACAAACAAACAAACACATAAATTATACATGAATGAATCATAAAATATACAAGACAGTGAAAAGAAGAAAAAAAAAAGAAATTGGTGCAAAACACTATTAGAAAACAAGTTCATAGTAGTGCGAGCAGTGGTCCAAAGTGCTCCATTGCTGAGAGAGGACTAGGGTTGCGCAGGTTTGTTCAAAGACCTGATGATTATAGGACAGTGGCTGTTTGTGAACCTGGTGGCATGGGACCTCCTGCTTGATGGAGAAGTGCATTGCAAATCTCACTTGCCGTGTGAGCTAATTTATGACACAATTATAGCAAAGTTACTCATGAGAAGCTTTGAGAAAATTGTTGAGAAATTAAAATCAAATATTTCCACAACATACAAACTGTACGTTCATATATAACACTAAAATATAGCACAATCCCTAACACTCATGGCGATCACGTTAAAAGTGTTTGTTTTAAGTATTCGCAGTTGTTAATTGTGCAAAGAACAACATTAAAAGATAAAAAGGATATTCCATTAATTCTTCTTTGATTCTTCATGATGTATAAATACTAAGCATCTTCTAGCCTTGGATAATTGTAAGGAAACCAACTTTCTCTATTATGCTGCTAAAAAATGATACCTCAGTAGTAATACATGTCATGCTGATTCATTTCCAGGGCACATTTTCAAATAAATGCTACATTCAGACTTGACTGGTTCAATTTTCTTACCCGTTTGTTTACACCCCTTCCAACTTTTGCTTCTTCTATACGCTTACACTCTGTCAGCCCAACACACCATCTCTTAGATAAAACTCTCCATCTCTCTGATAAACTTCCATCCTTTGCTTTCAGTAGCTATCCCTTAACCATGTACAACCCACTCTTTGGAATTAGTAGTCATACAGCATGGACATAGGCTCTTCTACCCTACTTGCTCATGCTAACCAAGATGCCCCATCTCCTCTAGTCCCACTTGCCTGCAATTGGCCCATCAAAACCTTTCGTATCTCTCTACCTGTCCAAATGTCTTTTAAATGTTGTTATAGTTACTGCCTCAACTACCTCCTCTGGCAGCTTGTTCCATATACCCACCACTCTCCGTGTGAAAAAGTTTCCCCTCAGATTCCTATTAGATTCCTATTTCCCCCTCTCACATTCAACACAGGTTCTTGATTCCCTTAGCCTGGGTAAAAGACTTGGTGCATCGACCCAATCTTTTATGACCCTCTATAACATTAACACTCATCTTCCTGCGCTCCAAGGAATAAAGGCCTAGCCTACCCAACCTCTCCCTAAATCTCAGGCCCACAATTCCTGACAACATCCTTGTAAAATTCCTTCTTTAATTTGTCCCACGATCTCAATAGCTCACTTTAGTACATGTATTTTTGACTAACCGATACCAAGTCCATTCATTGCCTACACATCCAGAATGTTTTGATTACACATCCAAATTGTCACCGACATTGTTTTTCTACATTGAGTATTATCTAAAGGCAACTGTTGTAGCATTGCCAGAAACAAAACTAAGATATAGAGATGGGTTCTGAGTATTGTATTCCTTAGCCTAATACAGTGCATTCAGAAAGTATTCAGGCCCCTTCACTTTTTCCACGTTTTGTTACGTTGCAGCCTTATTCTAAAATGGATTCAATTCATTTTTTTAATCAGCAATCTACACACAATAGCCCACGATAAAATAAGTGAAAACAGGTGTTTTTAGAAATTTTTGCAAAATAATTAAAAATAAATAACTGAAATATCACATTGACATTAGTATTCAGACCCTTTACTCAGTACTTTATTGAGGCACCTTTGGCAGTGATTACAACCTCAAGTCTTCTTGGATATCACACTACAAGTTTGGCACACCTGTATTTGGGTAAACTATCCCATTCTTCTCTGCAGATCCTCTCAAGCTCTGTCAGGTTGGATGGGGAGTGTTGATGCACAGCTATTTTCAGGTCCCTCCAGAGATGTTCGATCGGGTTCAAGTCCGGGCTGTAGCCGGGCTACTTATGGACATTCACAGACTTGTCACAAAGCCACTCCTGCGTTGTCTTGGACGTGAGCTTTAGGTCGTTGTCCTGTTGGAAGGTGAACGTCTGCCCCAGTCGGAGGTCCTGAACGCTCTGGAGCAGGTTTTCATCAAGGATCTCTCTATACTTTGCTCTGTTCATCTTTACCTCGATCGTGACTGGTCTCCCAGTTCCTACCGCTGAAAAACATCCCTACAGCATGATGCTGCCACCACCATGCTTCACCGTAGATATGGTATTGGCCAGGTGATGAGCGGTGCCTCGTTTCCTCCAGACGTGACACTTGGCATTCAGGCCAAATAGTTCAATCTTGGTTTCATCAGGCCAGGGAATTTTGTTTAGGTGCCTTTTGGCAAACTCCAAGCGGGCTGTCATGTGCCTTTAACTGAGGAGTGGCTTCTGTCTGGCCACTCTACAATAAAGGCCTGATTGATGGAGTGCTGCAGATATAGTTGGCCTTCTGGAAGTTTCTCCCATCTCCACAGAGGAACTCTGGAGCTCTGTCAGAGTGACCATCGGGTTCTTGGTCACCTCCCTGAATATGTTAGTAAGTCTCTATCCTAAAGCCCTTATCCCCCGATTGCTCAGGTTGGCCAGGCTGTATGAAGAGTCCTGGTGGTTTCAAAGTTTTATTTAAGAATGACGGAGGTCACTGTGCTTTTCGGGACCTGCAATGCTCCAAAAAATGTTTTATACCCTTCCCCAGATCTGTGTCTCAACACAATCCTGTCTCGAAGGTCTACAGGCAAATCCTTCGTCTTCATGGCTTGTTTTTTGCTCTGACATGCACTGTCAACTGTGGGACCTTATATAGACAGGTGTGTGCCTTTCCAAATCATGTACAATCAATTTAATTTACCACTGGTGGACTCCTATCAAGTTGTAGAAACATCTCAAGGATAATCAATGGAAACACGATGCACCAAAGCTCAATTTTGAGAGTCACAGTAAAGGGTCTGAATACTTACGTAAATGTGATATTTCAGTTATTTATTTTTTAATTATTTCGCAATAATTACTAAACACCTGTTTTCACTTTTATATTATGAGGTATTGTGCGTAGATTGATGATAACAAAAAATGACTGTAACCAATTTTAGAATAAGGCTGTAATGTAACAAAATGTGGAAAAAGTGAAGGGGTCTGAATACTTTCTCAATGCACTGTATGGAATGCTGACAAGAACTTTACACCTTGTCTCGATGGGCTAGCTCAGATAGATACCTTGGTCAACACGAAGATGGGCCAAAGGACCTGTTTCTGTGCTGTATAACTCTATGACTATGATTATTAATGATGCTTCTCTGAAAATGTTTCCACAAAAGAAAAACATGCGAAAAGATTGCAATAGATTAAAAACCACATCTCTAATGGAATGTTGTAACTGTACCATTTTGTAGATAGTTTAGTTTAAAGATACAACATGGAAACAGAATCCTCAGACTCCCAGGTTCACATTATCCATCGATCACCCATTCACACTGATTCAATGTTACCTCACTTTTGCATCCACCCTGATACACATGAAGGGCAATGTTACTGAGGCCAATTAATCTACAGATCCTCACATGTTTGGGATGTGGGATGAAACCAGAGCACCCACACGGTCACAGAGAGAACATGCAAACGCCACACAGTTGGGACCAGAGGTCAGGATCGAACTCAGACCTCTGGTGCTGTGAGGCAGCAGCTTTACCAGCTGTGCCACTGTGTCATCCACGTTGGGTTTGTTCTCACTCCAAGTAAAATTTAAGGGAATAGAATCTCTTTTTGTGCCCCCCCCCTAAAATATTAGGAAACAGATCAGTTGGACTATAATGAGATAGAATGATTATCATAGACCAATTCTCCTCTAGTTCCTTTTTATACCTGTTTTTCTAAAATATTTGAAATGTGTTTATGTCAGATCCGGTTCCAACAATACCATTTACATTCTGTGATGATGCAATCAGCTGGAACATAGTAATTACACAATTTCAATGGTTTATAGTTGTTTTCTTCAGTCCAAAATCCTCCTCCAGGCTGGATGTATTTCCCTATATTAAATTAAAAATACTTTCTCCACCAATAGGATGTATGGAACTTAAAACAAAGGCAGCACAGTGTTGCAGCAGTAGAGTAGGCTCAAAGGGCCGTATGCCTATTGTCTATAGTTCCTGCCTTACAGTGCCAGAGACACAGGTTCAATCCTGGCTGCGGGTGGTGTCTGTACGGAGTTTGTACGTTTTCCCTGTGACCGCTTGGATTTTCTCCAGACGCGTCAGTTTCCTCCCACACTCCTAAGATGTGCAGGTTTGTCAGTTAATTCACTTCTGTAAATTGTTCCTAGTGTGTTGGCGAATGTTGGCCGGTGTGGACTGAAGGGCCTGTTTCCACACTGTATCTCTAAACCAAACTAAATTAAACTGTTTAAGAAGGAACTGCAGATGCTGGAATTCCCTCCATTTATCAACTGTTCCCCAGTCCGCTCAATGTGGAGCTAGTGATAATTTGTTCACAGCCCCTTTCTGATTTTGTCAGTAGTTTTCTAATTTGCTTTCCAACTTGGCAACAGGTAGATGCAAAATGTGTTTAAGGTTAAATAGTTGCCTGCACAGTAAGTGCATGTAGATGCATAACGTGAAGTTTTAACAGGGCAAATCTAGAAATGTCAGCAGCGGCTTTAATCAGAGCATTAAAAAAATGAGTTTAAACAATAACACTATGAGAACAATGCCCAGTCATCTTTTAATATAATATGCTAAATAATTATGTATTTTTCATCTACAACAAATGGAATCCACAATTTTGGTGTCTAATGACAGTTGATAAATGGAGGGAATTCCATAAGAAATGAGAGTTCAATCGTGGATTTAAAAGATTAGCTGGTCACAGCTTTTAGGTGGAAATGGCTCTGTGGTCCTACTTGTTCACTAACAGATGGCCACACACTGCAACTCCTATGTTAGCTTGATGTTGATGTTAGCATCTGTTTTTTTTTTGCTTCCAAGCTGCTAACTAGAGCATTAGAAGATAGCGCGGCATCTGCACTCACAGGAGGGAAATAAACCATTTTTTTTTATGCCACTAACACTCATCATTGAATCCATTCATTGAATCCACTCCATGTGGAAAGTGTATCTGCATAAGTTGTTTAAGGACGTCGGTGTCATTTCGGTAAGAAGCTGTTTAAATTTCATCTACTTCCCTCTAAAAGCATTACATCCTTTCTAAAGAATAGAATGGAATAAAGGAAGTCTGGCATTTCTGCAGGACCGTTCTCTTCTGAAATGTGATCTGTTACATTGAGGGAAATGTGATACTTCATTTACACATAGCAAGATTTCTCATTAACACAGTACTCTTGGATAACCTATTTAAATGATATTGAGTCAAGGACAAATAATCATATGATACACCATAATCCTATTTGAAGTGGCACCGGCAAACTTTAACATCCATCCAAGACAGTAGACAGTTGTTCCAATTAACATCTAAGGATGTCACCAACAGTACAGCACTCCCTCAGTATGGTACAGAGGTGGCAACTAGATTTTCCCGTTCATATCTCTGGAATGAGGTTCAAATCCACAGTGTTGTGTCCCAGAGACAGAGCGTCATAGCTGTCTCTTAAATATAATTTTAGTTATCGATTATTTGAGCTATTTATTCCTTGCAGCAACATGAATCACGGTGTCAGGTAAATATGGGATCGCTGAACATTTTGCATAGCGTGGTAAAGAAGAGAGTTGACTTTGTTCAATGTTATACATTCACCTTGCAACAAGCAGCTCAGGCCAACTAATACCCCATGAAGTATTCTAGCTCAAGATGCTTATTTTTGCAGACGGCTCTTCCTGAACCGCCGGTTCATTTCAAAGCCAAGCAGTAAAAATCACAGCTGTCTGTAACATGTGATCCGTTTCTGATTCAAAATATTGATCACCGACCCAATCTGGTAAAACAACACCAATTTGCTTTTTTTTTAAATGGTTGTCACAGTTCAGTTGCACTATTGATTCAAACCTTTTGCATTGAAAGCATTTCATTCAGCAAAGATTCAGCCAGTTATGCCTTTTGGCCCAGTCACAGAGGTGTGCATTAATAACATTTGCATTTAGTGGCAGAACACATAACAAAATGGTGAACTGCCAGAAAAGCAGATTGATTACATGTCCTTTCATCCTTTACATCCAGAGAACATTGCCGAAATTCATTTTGGAGCCTTGTAAAGTTCTTGCACTGTGACAAATGCAAAGGTAGAGGATCTCCATTAGGTTTAGGTTTACATAGAAACATAAAAAATAGGTGCAGGAGTAGGCCATTCATCCCTTCGACCCAGCACTGCCATTCAATATAATCATGGCTGATCATCCAAAATCAGTACCCCCGTTTCTGCTTTTTCCCCATATCCCTTAATTCCATTAGCCCCAAGATCTAAATCTAACTCTCTCTTGAAAACATCCAGTGAACTACCTTCTGTGGCAGAGAATTCCACAGATTCACAACTCTCTCTCCCGGCACATTACCTCTTCAGAGTCAGAGTCAGAGTCAGAGTCAGAGTCAGAGTCAGAGTCAGAGTCAGAGTCAATTTAATTGTCATTTGGACCCCTGGAGGTCCAAACGAAATGCCGTTTCTGCAGCCATACATTACATACAAATAGACCCCAGACACAACAATAATTACATTTAACATAAACATCCATCACATAGCTGTGATGGAAGGCCAAATAAACTTATCTCTCCACTGCACTCTCCCCCCCCCCCCACCCCCCCCCGATGTCAGAGTCAAAGTCATAGCCCCCGGCTGGCGATGGCGATTGTCCCGCGGCCATTAAAGCCACGCCGGGTGGTGCGAGGTCGCACACCGGGTCTTGGTGTTAGAGCCCTCGGTGTGCGCTCGCAGAGTCCGCGGCCATTCCAGCCGTGCGGGGCAGTGGTGTCAGGCCCCGCTCCAGGAGCTCTTCAACCCCGCAACTCGGGCGGGAGAAGTCGCCGTTGCAGGAGCCCTGAGAAGCGGTCTCCCTCCAGGGAGCCGTGGGCTCCCGGTGCCGCCGTCCACAGACCCGTCGTTGGAGCCTCCGACTCTCCGGTAGCAGCAGCAGCAGCAGCAGCAGCAGCAGCAACGACAGCAGCAGCAGCAGCGCTCCTCCACCGCTCCACCCGCTCCGGACTCGGCCAGCTCCGCGACGGCAACGGTGAGTCGACACCTGAGTCCCCGGCTTCTTCCTGTTGGAGGCCGCTCCTCGTTGCGGCCTCAACGACACCTGAGACCCGACGAGAAAAGGTCGGGTCTCCAGTGCAGGGAGAGATTCAATTTTTTTCTTTAATCTCTTTAATCTCCTCCCATCAGGAAGGAGATATAGAAGCATTAAAAGTAAAACATCTCGCTTCAGAGACAGCACCTACCTCCAAGCCATCAGATATTTGAATTTGCACTAATCACTTTGCACTTTCTTTTGCACTGTATTATTTATTGTGGTGTATGTGGTGGTTGTGTTGTACTGTATTGTATCTGTCTGAGAGTGAACCAAGACACATTCCTATCAACTTGTTGACATGGCAATAAATTTCTTGAATCTTGAATCTTGAATCTTGAAAAGGTTTTTCCTCATCTCAGTCCTAAATGCCCTACCCCTCATTCTTCAACTGTGACCCCTGCTTCTGGACTCCCCCAACATCAGAAACATTTTCCTTGCTTCTAGCCTGTCCAATCCCGTAAGAATTTTATATGTTTCTATAAAATATGTTTCTAGGGTAATTACTGTCAAGTATACCGAGGTACAGTGAAAAGCTTTGTTTTGCTTGCTATCCAATCAGATCAGATAATGCTATCCATAAATACTCTCATGTCAAATTCAAATGCAATAGGTAGAGGAAAGAGGAAGATGCAGTGTACGGTATATCATTTTCAACAATGTTGCCCATTAGTTCCATAGACAAAGTCCAACGTCCGTAATGGGATAGTGGTGAATTGGCCAGTGCCCTAATTTGTGGAAGGATTGTTCAGTCAAGAGTCAAGAGAGTCAAGAGTCAATTTAATTGTCATTTGGACCCCTGGAGGTCCAAACGAAATGCCGTTTCTGCAGCCATACATTACACACAAATAGACCCCAGACACAACATAATTACATTTAACATAAACATCCATCACATAGCTGTGATGGAAGGCCAAAAAAACTTTCAGGAGCCTGGTAATAGAAGGGAAGAAGCTATTCCTGAGTTTGGTGGTTTACACTTTCAAGCTTTTGTACTTTCTGTTCAGAGGGAGCAGGGAGAAGACGGTGATGGTGGGGAGGTCAATAGCTGTGATGAACTGGGCAATGTCACCACTTTCTGCAGCCTCCTTTGCTCTTGAATGTTCAATCACTGAAGCAGACTAGGTTGCAACTAGTCCCTCTGCAATCCACCAAACTCTTGCAGAGGTTCGACAGAATATTCAGAAACATGCCAGATCTCCACAAATTCCTAAGGGTGTCAACATAGAAACATCGAAAAGAGGTGCAGGAGTAGGCCATTTGGCCCTTTGAGCCAGCATCGCCTTTCAATATGATCATGGCTGCTCATCCAAAATTAGTACCCCGTTCCTGCTTTCTCCCCATATCCCTTGATTCCATTAGCCCTAGGAGCTATATCGAACTCTCTCTTGAATATATCCAGTGAATTGGCCTCCACTGCCTTGCGTGGCAGAGAATTCCATAGATTCACAACTCTCTGGGTGAAAAGGTGTTTCCTCATCTCAGTCCTAAATGGCCTACCCTTTATTCTTAAACTGTGACCCCTGGTTCTGGACTCCCCCAACATTGGAAACATTTTTCCTGCATCTAGCTTATCCAATCCCTTATGAATTTTATATGTTTCTATAAGATCTCCTCTCATCCTTCTAAATTCTAGTCTTGTCAATCCATTCTTGTGTAGAAACATTGATGACTTTTCTTTGCAATACATCAATGTGCTTATGCTTTACTTGCATGATGTGCTGGGCCCAGGACAGATCACCAGAGAAATGTCACTCAGGAACTTGAAGCTGTTGACTCTCTCCACTGCCATCCTGTCATTGGGGACGGGTGCATGGTCCCTGGGTTTACATTTCCTGAAGCCATTAAATACTCCTTGGTCTTGCCAATGCTGGATTATCATTCTCTCTCCTGTACTCTGATTCATCGTTACCTGTTATTTGTCCAACAACCGTGGTATTCTCCATGAATTTAAAGATGCCGGTGGAACTGTGTCTAGCATGTAGTTTATTATTGTCACGTACTGAGAAACAGTGAAAAGTTTTTTGTTGTGTGCTAACCAGTTCTTAAAAATACTATTTATGATTACAGTCAAGCTGTCCACAGTGTACAGATATAGGATAAAAGGGATAACATTTAGTGCAAGATTAAGTCTGATAAAGTCAATTAAAGGGAGGTAAAAAGTCTCCAATGAGTTGGATGGGAGGTCAGGACCATACTCCAGTTGGTGAGAGAATGGTTCAGTTGCCTGATAACAACTGTGAAGAAACTGTCCGTGAATCTGGAGATCACATTTTGAGATCACATAACCAAATGCAAGGCTATTTAATCTTACAATTACTTTCTCTCAGTTTTTCAAATACAGCACCTTGTGTTTTACATGTGTTTGAATGAATGAATGAATGAATCTCTTTATTGTCATTGCACATGGTACAACGAAATTTAAAAGTCAATCTCACGGTGCGATTCACAAGAGCGATTTTAAATATATAAGAAAAGGTAAAAATATATACATATTAAAAAAAAATACAGATAAATAACAATAGCAGCTGAGGTAGAACCATTCAGTTGAATGTGAGTGTTATTTCTTATTTTGCATTGTTAAGTTCATGTATGGCTATGGGGTAGAAGCTGTCTCTGAGTCTGTTTGTGCGAGTTTTGAAGGACCTGTACCGTCTGCCAGAGGGCAGCAGGTGGAACAGGTTGTGTCCAGGGTGGGAAGGGTCCTTCAGGATGTTGGCTGCCCTGCCAAGGCAGCAAGAGCTGAAGATGTCCTTCAGGGAAGGCAGTGGGCAGTCAGTGATTTTTTGTCCGGTGTTGATGACCCTTTGAAGGGCTCTCCTGTCCGCTGCAGAGTAGATGGCATACCATGTGGTTATACAGTATGCCAGCACACTCTCGATGGAGCAGGACACCAGCAGCTTCTCCTCCAGGTTGTTTTTCCTGAGGATCCTCAGAAAGTAGAGTCGCTGCTGGGCCTTCTTGACTGCTGTGGTGGTGTTTGTAGTCCAGGAGAGATCCTCCGTAATTTGTGTGCCCAGGAATCTGAAGTCTGAGACCCTTTCCACAGTCCCCATTGATGAATAGGGGTTTGGGGGCTGCACTGTTCTTACGGACGTCTATGATCATTTCCTTTGTTTTTGTGGTGTTTAGGATGAGGTTGTTGTCGGAACACCACGCTGCCAGTCTTTGGACTTCCTCCCTGTAGGCTGTCTCATCTCCTCCTGAGATACGTCCAACCACAGTCGTGTCGTCCACAAACTTGACGATGGTGTTGGTGGAGTGGGCGGGGGCACAATCGTGGGTGTAGAGGGCGTAGAGGAGGGGGCTCAACACACAGCCCTGTGGGGAGCCCGTGCTGAGTGTGATGGGGGTGGAGAGGTGATTGTCCATTCTGACGGTCCGGGCGCGGTTAGACAGAAAGTCCTTGATCCAGAGGCAGATGGGTTGGGAGAGTCCTAAATCCATGAGTTTGATGACCAGTCTGCTGGGGATGATGGTATTGAAGGCGGAGCTAAAGTCAATGAAAAGCATCCTCACATAGCTCCCCTGGTGTTCGAGGTGGGTCAGTGCAGTGTGAAGAGCAGTGGCGATGGCATCCTCAATGGACCTATTTGCTCTGTAGGCAAGCTGGTTTGGATCAAAGGTGGGCGGGAGGCTGGCTTTGATGTGCTGCTGGACCAGCCTCTCGAAACACTTCACGATGACTGCTGTGAGAGCGACCGGCCAGTAGTCGTTAAGGCCGCTGATAACAGACGTTTTTGGTAGTGGGATGATTGTGGCAGACTTCAGGCACGGTGGGATGATGGATTTGGATTGATTTATGCATATTTAAAATACCAAATACCAAAAGCCAATTTGCACATTTCTGAATTATGCACTGCTCTTTAGGAACATTACACCCATGTAAAACAGGAGGGCCCTGCATTTCTTCCCCTTCCCATCACTATTTCTTGCACTATTTTATGCACCTCAGCTGCTGCTATTACATTTCTCATTCTATCTGCCACCATTCTCCAACTCTCCATACCTCTCTCCTCTGTCCTAATTTCACTCTCTCATTTCTCACGTTCACGTTATAGGGGTAGAATGAGGCCATTCGGCCCCTCAAGTCTACTCCACCATTCAATCATGGCTGATCTATGCCATCTTTTTTGTTTCTCACCAATATGTAATTACTGATTCTGTTCTATTCTGTTTTGTAGTTTTTTGCACATTCCGCAGGCATTGCCACTTTTCATTTCTCTGCGCATCTCGTATGTACGTGTCAAATAAACTTGACTTGACCTAATCCCATTTTCCTGCCTTCTCCCTATAACCCCTGACACCCTGTTCTAATCAAGAATTTGTCGGTCTCTATCCACTAACGGCCTCCACAGCCCTCTGTGGCAATGTTCCACAGATAACTACCCTCTGATTAATCAAGTTTTGTAACGTAAGTTAGTGAGTGGTAACTTTATTACCAGCCCATTGGATTCCCCACCTACAGGAAGGTTTAAGTTTAGGTTTATTATTGTCACGCATACCAAGTTACAGTGAAAAGCTTTGTTTTGCATGCTCCCCAACCAAATCAGGTAATGCTATACATACTGTAAATACAATCAAGCCCAGCTCATGTACAATAGGTGGAGCAAAGTGAAAGTTTGGTGTCCATCTTCCAAACAAAGTGAAAGATACAGAGTGCAGAATACAGTTCTCAGCATTGTAGCGCACCAGTTCCAGAGATAAATCCAATGTCCACAATGGAGTAGAGATGAATTGGTAGTTTCAGAATGGATAGTTTCAAAGTATGTTAACAGAGGAGAAGAAGCTGTTCCTACGTCTGCTTTCAAGCTTCTGTTTCTTCTGCCCGATTGGAGCGGGGAGCAAAAGGAATGTCTAGGGTGAGAAAATACATTGAAGGACCAGGTTTAGGAATGAATTGCACCATCAATTTCCACAGGTGTTGCTATTTGAAGATCTAATCTGCTGATCACAAATCCACTTGTAAATCCTGTAGAGGAAGCTTTGATTCCGATTGATACTGTACCGGAGAGGTGGGCCCATGCCCTACCCTAGATCAATAGATCTTGACTGCCTGGACTGGCAGGAGATATCAATCCCAGTGTCAGGAACCCACAGTGTAGCTGGTTTGACAGATGTCCATTTGGAAGAAGGCTGGTGGTGCAACAGTTGTTGAGTCACTCTGCTGGCCTGACCCCATTCCAACTAGAAATGCGAGTAATTACTGGCAGTGACAGCAGAGCTGGCATCAGTGGGTTGGATAATCTGGCTTGACTTGTTATTAGAAGCATTACTGTCGACTGCAGAGGTTATACTACTGAATAGAAGTTGTGGGAGTTTAAAGGGTTTAGGATCGAGAACCAGAGGATATACAGTAGCGATGTTACAATACTCACCTTCAGCAGCGCTGCAGTTCTGCCACTGGCCGTGCGCGCGACTTTGGCGTCTTTGAGGGGGGGGAGGCGGGATTAAAATGCCGTTTTCTCCTGCCTGTCGGAGTCGAACTTCCTCAGGCTGTTAAGCTGCTGAAGAATAATCGATCCGACTTCCATTCTCGGAAGTTTATTTTTAAAAATCGCAGGACAATTTAATCCCTTGAGTAATGTAAAAAGTTTTACTCTAACGCCGTGAATGCCTACAACGGGACCGATCTCACGTATGGGACAAAACAAAATGTAAGTTGTTTACTTTACATATAAACTTGCTTCTTAGGATGACTTTAATCAAAATTTCCTTGGCGATAATGTGATTTTGCCCCATACGAACCGGCAGTGTTTTTCCTGCCGATATGGGGCTCAAATTCACTGTAACCGCAACTTTCCAATCAATCCCGTTCCACAAAAACCCACTCGCAAGATGATTAAAATGCCCATTAATTTACGGGAATTAAACGTTAAATTCCTTCCATTTGGCCTTTAAATTCATGACAAAGAGATTTAAAAACCATGTTATATTGTGAATCTTGTCTGAATGTTATGTGGATACTTAGGCTATTTAAAAATGTTAATCTTTTCTTAAGAAATGGATAGATGTTTAGATCTAATAATTGAATGTTATAATTAGCTACAATTAGGTAACTAACTAATTATATGCTTTAATTTCAGGTCATCCAAGTAAGATTGTTTCATAGTTGTTTCAGAATGCTTCAATCTATAATAACTGAAAATTTCATTCAGTTCTCTCAAAGAAAGTTATGGGCTTTTGACTGTCCTCGATCACAGCTTTTGAGTTAAGTCAATGGAAAAGCAATAGGGAACAAGATGCTAATTTCAGTATGAAAATGGCCATAACTTTTTTAATACTGAAGATATGAACGTGAATAGTTTTAAGGTGAAGGGGGAAAGATTTAATGGGAACCTGAGGGGTAACATTTTCACACAAAGGGTGGTGGGTGTATAGAACAAACTGCCAGAGGCAGGTACTATCGCAACATTTAAGAAATAATTAAACAGGTACATGGATAGGGCAGGTTTTATTTTTTTATTTTTTTATTTATTTTTTATTTTATTTATTCCGAACAAGTAAAGACATTAAAGACATTAATAGTAACAAAATCGAAATTATCAAACAATTGTACATTACACTCAATATTTACAAGCAATGAAAAGAACAAAAAGCAAATTTCCAATGTCCAACTCTGTGTCTGTACAAGCTGGAAAAGGAGTGAGAAGAAGAATATCTTATTAAATCTCACCCCTTTTCCCCAACACTTCTACCATATTTAAAAATCAATTAATTAATAATAATAATAATACTACCCCAGGCAATTTCCCATAATACCTACAGTCATATATATACATACAACTATTATATACATACAAACTTCATATATGAAGTAACCAAACATAAGTAAACAATTGTAAAGCAATAGATAAACATTAACCCCCACTTGTCAACCATCCCCTCCATCCCCGTACCCCTTGAAAATTATTTTTTTATATATAATTTTAAAATGATTCATGTTTGTACATTGCTTTAATTCCTCGTTCAATTTAGAGGGATATGGGCCAAACGCAGGCAGGTGGGACTAGTGTAGATGGGACATGTTGGTCGGGGTTGGCACATTGGGCTGTTGTTCCTGTATCCATGCTGTATGACTCTCTATGAATCTCTATAAGCAGTGGAGCTAATCTGAGGAAAGCGTATGATGGTCACTTTTGTTTAAATGAAGCGCAGTCATCAAAGTGAATATTGTTGGATGTCTTTCATGTTATGCATTGAAGCTGACACAAAAGGACACAGTCCGAAGAATGGTCTCGACCCGAAATATCACCTATTCCTTTTCTCTGGAGATGCTGCTTGGCGTGCCGAGTCACTCCAGCATTTTGTGTCCATCTTTGGTGTAAACCAGCAACTGCAGTTCCTTCCTACACATAACATGTGCTATTCATTTGTTACATGCCTAACCCCAAGAATGGTTTGTATGAAGTGTCTATTATGTTGCGACTGTGATTTGGGGCACTGGAGATGCTGAAGCTGGAATGTATAAGAGCAGTTATTCACCATAAAGGCATTCACTTCGAGACCCGTTCGGTAGAGTCTCCTCGAACTCAAAGTATGTCACATTTTTATAGTTTTAAAAACTAATATTATAGCAGATGATTCAATGAACTTTCAACAGCGACAATTACATTGTTTATTTCAATATTTCTAGTCTGATAAACGGCTCCATTTAATGTGGGCCGCTATAACTGACAAGACTCCTCTGAAAGTTCAAACACTTTTGTTGGGGAAGAGTAAGTTGGTCCAAAGTTGGACAGAGAATCCAGATGCCCAAAATTAAGTGTTACAAGGGCTGACTCTCTGCAGAACATAAATATCCCAATTATTGATAGGCAAATATGCCGATGACCATGTTTATTGTGCCAAGTGCCAAAATAAATCTGGTCTGGATGATAGACTCAAAATGCTGGAGTAACTCAGGCAGCATCTCTGGAGAGAAGGAATGGATGATGTTTTGAGTCAAGACCCTTCCACACAGACAGCTTCCTTGAACTCCTTGATCTCCATCAAAATGGTACAAAATAACATCGTGCCAGGTTTGATGCAGACCAACCAAGATGCTACCATGTCTTGCATTTGGCTGATATGCACAAAAACATCTTCAGGTCACATCAATTTGCAAACCATGCCACCTGAGCTGCCTCCCACTGTGGGCCAATAGCCTGGGTGGCATAGTGGTACAGTGGCAGAGTTGCTGCCTTACAGTGCCAGAGACCCAGATTCCATCCTGAATACGGGTGCTGTCTGTATGGAGTTTGAACATTCTCCCCTAGACCACGTGGGTTTTTTCAAGGTGCTCCAGTTTCCTCCCGCATTCCAAAGACGCACAGGTTTGTAGGTTAATTGGCTTCGGTAAAAATTGTAAATTGTCTCTAGTGTGTAGGATGGTGTTAGTGTCTGGGAGTGATCATTGGTCGGCGCGGACTCAGTGGGCCGAAGGTCCTGTTTATGCACTGTATCTCTATCTATATACTTAGATGTATGGATGTATTTGTGTGTGTGTTTGTGTGTGTGTGATTCACATCTCCTCGAAAACACGGCACGCTAACGGTGACATTTTTACATATTCTGATAGAGATTTACCTCATGATCTCAAAAATCACCTCATCTGAAAATTTGATTAATTATTTCTTTAGATTTTTGTTAAAATTGTTCACAAATCTCAAATCTTTTTTGAAGTTAATGAGCTGAAGTTAACGAGCTGATGATGTCACAATGGCTCTGCTCCCCGCGGCCAGCTGTGCAGTGTTTTCACCACACATCCTGCTGGGCACTGTTTTCCACGAGTCCATCCCACCCAGACTCGCAGTCATTTTGTCACCTCCTGCTCTGAGTCGACTCGCTCTCCCCGCAGCCCACAGCCCTCTCCCCCATGGGCTCTGGATTAAAGCCGCTGAACATGCAGTAATTTGGTTGGGCTTTCAAGGGCCTCAGATGTCCCGCAAAGTCCCGAGAGCTGCTGATGCCCGTCGCCCGCTCGCAGTCATCCCCGTCCACGTCGCCAGATCGTCGAGTTCAAATCCGCCCTCTCCCTTTCTCTCCCCCCCTCCCCTCTCCCCTCCCCTCCCCCCTACTCCCCCCCCTCTCCCCCCTCTCCCCCTTCCACCCCTCTCTCTCTCCCCCCCTCCCCTCTAACCCCTCCCCCCTCACACCCTCCCCCTTCCCCCCCTTCTTACCCCTTCCCCTCCCCCTCTCCCCCTCTCCCCCTCTGCCACAACTCCCCCTTCTCCCGTCTCTACTCCCCTCCTCCCCCCACTCTCTCCCTCCCCCTCTCCCCCCCCCTTTGTCCTGCCTCCCACTCCCCTCCCCCCCTCCCCTCTCCCCCTCTCCCATGCCCCCCCATCCCCCCTCTCCTCCCCCTTCCCCTCCCCACTCCCCTCCCCCCTCCCCTCTCACCTCTTTCCCCCCCCCCCTCTCCTCCCTCTCTCCTCTCCCCCTCTCCTCCACCCTCCCTCTCCCCCCTCTCTCTCTTTCTCTGCCCCACTCTCTCTGCCCCTCGAGATAGGGTGGGGATGGGGTAAAAGGAGCCAATGAATAATATTAATATAATATCAATGGGGTGGTTAATGTGTGTGTCGGGGGGGGTGATTAGTGTGTGTGTGACGCCGCAGGGTGCCCACACGTTGAGGGGATGAGACCCAACGGGTCCCCCTTGGTCTAGTATCTCTATAAAGCCTGAAGCTTGATCTCTGTCGACAGCACTATGATTACAATGCACAAACAGCTTTTTAATTTCAAAGTTGATTACGGCTTGTACTTTACATTTGAGGAGGTTTTCTTTGAAAACTAGTTCTCCTTTATATTAATGCCACTATATTAATGCCAACTATATCCATATAAATCCACAACTTCCGAATCATCCCTATGCATAATTGGCAATGTTTCCGCTATAAATGCTCTCAGCATGGTCTACTCCAAGTAAAATCAAAATTAGATAAGCTTGTGCAAGAAAAAATGTGCACAGGGTGATCCAGTTTCTGAGCTACAACATTTGTTTAAGAGGTTATTCTGTTTTTTTTCCCAGTTATACTTCCAATTTGTCTCTTACATTTGCTCTTTTCTGGTGATTCTGGATGACGTGTTTAGCATTAGCTTTACGAATCCAAATAATTTGGGAACTAATTACCACTGATTATCCCATTAGAATTGGAGTTCGTTTGTTGCATTAATTGCTTTTCATTTTGAATGTCTCCGGAGAGACTAGGTTACGAGATCTGCTAACAGTTTTAAAAATGACAAAGGATTTTGGCAGACAGCATCTGAGCAGGTTGAGCAATTTCTTTGAACAAATTCTTCAGTGTCTTGACGTGGAAAATCCCAGAACTCAGGGGTTTTATTGTACTTAATCATAAGTGGCACAAACCTGAAATGATCCTATTATGGCAATCATTTGCTTCTGCAATTTTATTTATTTTTTCGAGCGTGAGATATCATGTGTTATAAAGATTGGACAATGAAGTAAACTGGAGTTGTAATCTTGTTCAGAAGTGTCTAACATGAAGCTGCTGCTTAAACTTTGAGAGTGAATATTGTCATCACAAAATAAGTTGTTCTTTGAATGTCCACAGCAGAAATGGAGTACGGGAGCAACGGAAGTCATGTTATTGTGTTCAGCACCAAATAGTTTCTCCCCTCAATGGCTGTCTATATCCTCCGATAAAAGATTTGGGGAGATCCAGTTTACACATAATGGAGCTTCTGGCTTTGTTGATCTTTCAGCAGGTTACCAAGACCTGTCACAAAATCGCTGGCAGTGCGAGTATTCTGGACTGAACTGTGTGGAAGGATGATTTGGAGGTTATCATTTCTCCGAGAGAGGATGATGCTTTCACCCTAACTCTCGCCTTTCCTCTCGTAAAAGAAGCCCCAGATTGCTGATGGAGACAGGCCTTTATAGAGCTGACATGGTAATCATAGACAATGCTTTGAGAATCATTTGAAGAATTGGGGAGACACAGTGGCACATTGGTAGAGTTGCTGCCTTACAGCGCCAGAGACGCAGGTTCAATCCTGACTACGGGTGCTGTACTATACACAATTTACTATACATAGTTCTCCCTGTGACCTTGTGGTTTCCTCCCACACTCCAAAGACGTACAAGTTTGTAGGTTAATTGGCTTCAGTAAAGATTGCATATTGTCCCTAGTGTGTGGGTAGAACTAGTGTACGAGGATTGTGGTTGGCGCAGAATCGGTGGGCCGAAGGGCCAGTTTCCACACTGTATCTCTAAACTAATTCATTTGTCAAATCAAATCCTCCGTCCGTAAAAAATATATAGTGTAGAACCTTGAGAGTCATCCAATTTTGCTCAATAACAGATGACTTGTGGGCTGCACTTAAGGTCAATACAGATCACAGGTGACCTTTATCCAATCTTCAAAGTCAGACTATCAATCAGATCTGGAGGAACTGACAGGACCTAATTTTGTTCCTGGTCATAAGATTCGGTGGAGTTCATTGCCAATTGTTGAACCTTTCAGCTAAACCCTCACTGACAAAGCCGGTTCCTAACTGAACCTTCAGGAGCTGGAACCTCCCCATTAAATTCTCTTGCAACGCCCAACATTCAGCGATCAGCTCCACTGAGAGTTTTTTGCACGATTGGACAGATGAGTTGCAAAATACCCCTAATTGAGCCTAACCAAGGTGCTGTGGATCAGTCTGGAGGGAGGGAAGGGCTGGGGGTGGAGGGGAGAAAGACTGGGAAATGGAAGTGAATAATAAGCCAATGTTGCCCACATAATGGTTTGCCCAAAATTGCAGCTAATGCCTCTGTCCCACTTAGGAAACCTGAACAGAAACCTCTGGAGACTTTGCGCCCCACCCAAGGTTTCCGTGTGGTTCCCGGAGGTTGTAGGTGGCAGCATGAGGTTGCAGGAAGTGGAAGCAGGTAGGGAGACTGACAAAAACCTCCGGGAACTGCACGGAAACCTTGGGTGGGGCGCAAAGTCTCCTGAGGTTTCCGTTCAGGTTTCCTAAGTGGGACAGGGGCATTACAAGGCAGATGGTGTTTTGGACAAACAATACAATGAAGGCATATATTTCTTTATTTTTACATGTATTTTTCACTGGAATCTCATTGATGTGGTAACGCACCATGTAACATTTTTGTACTTTTATGGAATTAGGAGTGGAGATCTGGTTTTTGCACCAAAAGGACGTAACTGAGAAAGATCACCAAGATTTTCAATGCGAATCTGTGAAACAGAGGAAGCGAAGGCATCAAAGGACAGAGAATCACTCAAACCCCAAAACATCGACTGTCCATTCCCTCCCCGGTTGCTACAGGCACTTTGTGTTTTGCTCAAGATACCTCCCTCTGCAGAATTTTGTGTCCCCATAATTAGCATGGTGTGGGCTGATCCTCTGAGTAAACAAATTTGCTAATAATTCATACAGAACAATATGCCCAGGACCATGTTTGATGTGCCGTGACAAAATAAGACTGGTCTGGAATGTTCCTTGATCTCTATCACAATGGTAAAAAATAACTCAGCTGAATATGTCGGATGTTTGTTTTGACGTAGGCCAATTTACATGGCCCAGTTGTCTGATGTTTGGCTGATGCACACAAGGACGTCTCATGTCATGCCAGTTTGCAAACCAAATCTCTAGGTAGCCTGTGCTTAGTAGCACTGTTTGTTTACAAATGGAGACTCAAGAGACTAAAGATGCTTGAATCATTGGCAACAAGCAGGTTGCTGGAGAATCTGTCAGGCAGCAATTATGAAGGGAAATGGATAGACAACAATTCACAGAAACATAGAAAAATAGATGCAGCAGTAGGCCATTCGGTCCTTCGAGCCAGCACCACCATTCAATATGATCATGGCCGATTATCTAAAATCAGTACCCCGGTCCTGCTTTTTCCCCTTATCCCTTGATTTCTTTAGCCCTAAGAGCTAAATCTAACTAATTTCAGGTCAGGAGCCTTTTTCACTCATTAGTCTTTAGACTTTAGAGATACATCATCGAAACAGGTCCTTCGGCCCATCAAGTCCGCTCCGATCAGCAATCACCCCGTACACTAGCAATATCCTGTAGCAATGTCAAAAAATTTTGAGATTTTAAAAATCAAGTCTGCAATTTATCCCATCAGATAAAGCATAAAAATAAGTTTAATTTGACACCTAATTCACTTTCATATCTTCAGTATTAAAAAGGTTATGGCTATTTTCATACTCGGAAATTAGCATCTTGTTCCCTATTGCTTTTCCATTGACTGAACACAAAAGCTGTGATCGAGGACAGTCAAAAGCCCATAACTTCCTTAAAAATTAAGAGAACTGAAATAAATGTTCAGTTATTATAGATTGAAGCATTCTGAAACAAATATGAAACAATCTTACTTGGATGACCTGAAATTAAAGCATATAATTAGTTAGTTACCTAATTGTACCTAATTACAAAATTCAATTACTAGATCTAAACATCTATCCATTTCTTAAGAAAAGATTAACATTTTTAAATAGCCTAAGTGTCCACATAACATTCAGACAAGAATTCACAATATAACATGATTTTTAAATCTCATTGTCATGAATTTATAGGCCAAATGGAAGGAATTTAGTGTTTAATTCCCATAAATTAATGGCCATTTTAATCATCTTGCGAGTGGGATTTTGTGGAACGCGATCGATTGGAACGTTGTGTTTGCGGTGAATTTAAACCCCATATCGGCAGGAAAAATACTGCCGGTTCGTATGGGGCCTAAATCACCTTTTCGCAATGTAAAATTTGGATTAAGGTAATCCTAAGAAGCATGTTTATATGTAAAATAAACGGCTTACCTTTAGCTGTCCCATATGTGAAATCCGTCCCGGTTGTCGGCATTGACGGCATTAGAAGCTGATTTTTTATTTTACTCCAGATCTGAAATTGTCCCGCGGTTTTTAAAAGAAAATTCACAGACCGGCAGTCAGAACAATTTTTCAGCATAAGCTAGCAGCCCGAGAAAATAAAACTCCGGCAGGCAGGAGAAAACCACATTTTAACCCCGCCCCCCCCTCAAAGGCGCCAAAGTCGCGCACACGGCCAGTGACAGAACTGCAGCGCCACTGAAGGTAAGTCTTGTAACATACCTATATCCTGTACCCTAGGGGCAATTTACAATTTTACTGTTGTCAATTAACCTACAAACCTATACTTCTTTGGAGTGTGGGAGGAAAGCGGAGCACCCAGAGAAAACTAACGCTATCATAGAGAGAACATGCAAACGCAGTACAAACACCCATAGTCAGCATCGAACCCGCGTCTTTGGTGCTATAAGTCAGCAACTCTACTGTTGTGCCACTGTGCAATCCTAAATTTCCAAATTGCTGGTGATTTTCCTCATGACCCAGATTCAAATTATCTTATTGTCATATGAAACAGAAACATAGAATATTTTGATGCAGGAGTAGTCAAGTCAAGTCAATTTTATTTCTATAGCACATTTAAAAACAACTCTTGTTGACGAAAGTCCTTTACATTGGTGCAGGTACTAACGTGCTACAAACAACTCTCTGGGTGATATGCACCAGGATGCAATTAAGTTTTCTGTTGACATGAAGCTCATAGAGTACACATATGTGATAATGATAGAACATAGAACAGTACAATACAGGAACAGGCCCTTCAGCCCTGTGCTGAATATGATGCCAAGCCCAACTCTCATCTGCCTGCACATAATCCATATCATTCCATTCCCTGCATATCCATGTGTCTATTCAAAAGTATCTTAAATGCCACTATTGTATCTGCCTCCACCACCAATTGCATTGCAGACACCCACCAGCTTCTGTGTAAAAAAAAAATGCCCAGCGTATCTCCTTTCAACTTTATTCCTCTCATCTTAAAGCTGTTTGATATTTCTATACTGGGAAAAAAATTCTGACTGTCTACCTTATCTATGCCCAGTTACAACAATACAAAACAAATACAAAAACAAATGCCAAACAGCAGAATAGTGTCAACATTCATCCAGGTCTTATCAGTTGCATCCACTAATTAGCACACTATCTTGGTATTCTTTTTTATTGAATACTTTGAATTATGCTGGAGGTATAAGAAACTGCAGCTGCTCGAATCATGAGCAGAACCCAAGTTGTGGAGGAACTCTGCGGGTCAGGCAGCATCTGTGGAAGGAATGGAAGACATTACACATCCTTGTCACCACCTTTTCACACTGCTGCCCTCAGGAAAAAGGTACAGGTCGCTAAAGTTACGCACTGACAGACTCAAGAACAGCTTTTACCCATCAGCAATCTTGGAACTGAACTCTGCCTCGGGAGCGGGTTATGGGGAAGGAGGGGGGTGGGAGACAGTGTTAATTTATGTAAATGTGAATCCATGGGTGGGTTTGGGGAGGGAGGGAGTGTAAAAAGTATGCGCATGTGAATGTTTGAAGTTCTTTTAAATGGAGAGACACAGTAATCTTGTTGTATGTGACACATGCAATGACAATAAAGCATTCTGATTCTGATTCTGATTCTGACAGATGATGTTTCGGATAGAAAACTTCTTCGCACTGATGGAGTAGAGGAAGCATTTTTCAGACTCCATCAGTCTGAAGAAGGGTCCCAACCTGAAACATCATCTGGGCATTCCCACAACAGACACTGTCTGACCAACTGAGTTCCGCCAACACTTTATTAATTGAATCTTGCTGGTTCCCCAGTCACAAATGCAGCCACACAGGAACAAGAGATGCAAATAGGGCATATCATTCCCTTGATATAGAGATCAGCAATTCAGTGAGACTATCTATGAAGCAACCAGAGTATGTTACTGGGTCTGGAAGGGTTCAGTTACAAGGAGAGGTTGGATAGGCTGGGTCCTTGTTCTCTGGAGCAAAGGAAGCTGAGTGGTGACCTTATAGACCTTTGTAAAATCACGAGGGGCACAGATAAAGTAAATACCTACAGTCTTTTCCCCAAGGTAGGGGATCTGAAACTTGAGGCCATGGATTTATAAGAGACCTGAGGAGTAACTTTTTCATACCAAGGGTGGTAGTTATATGGAACAAAGTGCCAGAGGAAGTAGTAAAGATGGGTTCAATTATGACAATTGAGCGACACTTTGATAAATACGTGGATAGGAGAGGTTAGGAGGGATATGGGTCAGGATCAGCAGGTGGGACTAGCTCAATTATGCAACTTGTTCAGTATGGCCGAGTTGGGCCAAAGGGCCTGTGTCCAAACCGTATAGTACTATGACTCTGGCTCTAACTCCATTTAGTTGCTGTATTTTCAGTATTCCTTTAAAGCTTGAGCTAGTAAAAATCCATTGTTGCCTGATTTGGATCTATGAATTGAGTTAGTACCAACTGAACGGCACTTCCAGAGATCCACGTCCGATCCTGACTACAGGTACAATCTGTACGGAGTTTATATGTTCACCCTGTGACCTGCGTGGGTTTTCCCCAGGATCTCCGGTTTTCTCCCACATTGCAAAGAAGTACAGGTTTATAGGATAACTGGCTTGGTGTAAATTGTACCGAGAGTGTGTTGGATAGTTCTAGTGTACGGAGATGGCTGGTCGGCGCAGACTCGGTTGACCGGTGTTTCCACGCTCTATGTCTAAACTAAACTAAACTGATTCTTGTGTAAGTGAGTTGCGTATTTTTTCTTGCCAGTTAGATGATAAAGTGTCCTTAACTTATCTCCGAAATGACTTTGATCTGATTCTAAGGCTGTGTCTCCCTGTCAACCATGTTATTAAATTTTATCCATTTTTTGAGGCAGTGTAGAGTCATGGACAGAATGAGTGACATAGAAAAACAGTACATCTCCCTTCATGTTTAGAGTTTTCTAATGTATTTGTTAAATTATATATTTTTTTTATTTGACCACATTAATCCAAAGGATTATTTTTAAATGAGATTCATTGTTCACCTATTCATTGCTAACCATTCCTGTGTTCTGCATTTAAATCTGGGCATCCTGTAGTGCTGCGGAAATTTAACACTGTGACAACAAATATTTTAAAATCTACATTGAAATTACAGTTCAGTGTTGTACCTCGAATTGAATATTTCAACTTTTGACCTTTATGATGAATAACTTTGAAATTGCCAGCTTTGGAACGGTTGAACTGTGTTCCCGGAGACCAAAAAAAATTGCTGGGTTGCTGGATTTCTCGACAGCAGTCATCAGTCGACTATGGGTTTTGTCTCTATCAGGGTGACAGGCAAATCAATGAGGGGAACTGAAGGGACGTGGAGAATAAACTGAGACTGAAAATGTGAAGCGATTCTACAGCACAGCTGGGGCTTGGCTGCTCAGGCATATCTAGGAATACTGAAGGGAGTAAATGGTCACAAAAGGTCACCGACCTTTCAATCCAGATGAAGTGTTCATATCAACTGATCGAATAATGTCGCTACTTTATTTTGGTGACAAACAACATGTTGGTCTGAACCATGAAAAAATTTTGATATGAAACATGTATCATTGCTATTTCTTTAGTTTACTTTAGTTTAATGATATAGCGTGGAAAATGGCCCTTCGGCCCACCGAGTCTGCATGCTAGCCTACACACACTAGGAACAATTTACACCTATACCAAACCAATTAACCTACAAACCTGCACGTCTTTGGAATGTGGGTTTTCTCCAAGATCTTGGAGAAAACCTACACGGTCCCAGGGAGAAAGTACAAACTCCGTACAGACAGCAACCATAGTCGGGATCGAACCTGGGTCTCTGGTGCTGCAAGTGCTGTAAGGCAGTAATTCTACCACTGCACCACCATGCCGCACTTTATTACTCAAATTACAACAGATGTATGAGGTATGTTTGAAATTATTAAAGATGCACCTCATTGACATATGCCCGAGTTAATAACCATTTGGATTGGTGCCACAGATTAACAGCAGAGACTGATGAAGCAGCATTCTTCCTGCCCTCTCTTATTAATTGTTAACTGTTTTGAGTTTACAAGGCGTCCCTTTTGCCTCATCTACATTATTTTATCATAATATACTGTAAATTTTCTTGCCATGATATCATTATTATGATAATGCTTCAGATAGTGGTGGCGCGACCCGTTGCAGCGGCCCCTACAGCCTGTCTGTTTTTTGGGGTATTTTTTGTCTAATTAAATGTAGTGTTGGTGTTTTTTTAATACTGGTTTTAAATCTGTATATGTGCGGGGGGGGGGGGGGGGGGGAGGGGGGGAAACTGTTTAAAATCTCTTCCCTGTCCGGGAGACCCGACCTTTTCCCTGTCGGGTCTCCGTTGTCGTTGGGGCCTAGCACCGTGGAGCGGCCTCCAACCTGAACGACCCGGGGGCTCGGGAGACTGCAGAGCTGCGGACTACTCACCATCGTGGGGCTGGCCGGCCTCGGAGCGTGGGGAGCGGTGGTGACTCGCTGCTGCGGCTCGACCACGTAGCCCAGAGGCTCCAGCTGCAGCCGCAGGTCCTGTGGACTGACGGGACATCGGGAGCGCGTGGGTCCGGGTGGAGAGACTGCTTTCCGGAGCTCCCGCAACGCGACTTCTCCAGCCCGTGTCACGGGGTTTGAACGACCCGGAGCGGGGATGTACATCGCCCGGCACGGCTTCATTGCCGTGGGAGATTACAGCGCCCGCCGGGGGCTCCAACATTGTGACTTTTAGACCGGGAGCGGGGCCGTAAATCGCCTGGCACGGCCTAAAATGGCCGTGGGACTTATCATCACCCGCCTGGGGCTTGGACATCGGGAGAGAAATGGAGAACAGGGGAGAGAAAAGACTTTGCCTTCCATCACAGTGGGTTCACTGTGATGGATGTTTGTGTGAATTAAATTGTGTGTATGTCTGTAGGAAATTGTCTTTGTTTGTATGGCTGTGGAAACAGAATTTTGTTTGAGCCTCACTGAGGCTCAAATGACAATAAATGGTATTGTATTGTATTGTATTGTTGTATAGACAAAAAGCAACACTTTAATCATCCATATTGTGGAGGATGTGACTGAGTCATTGGGGACTGAAACTACAAACAGAAACATAGATGCAGGAGTAGGCCATTCAGCCCTTCGTGCTAGCACCACCATTCAATATGATCTGGCTGATCAACCAAAATCAGTGCCCCATTCCTGCTTTCTCCCCATATCCCTCGATTCCGTTAGCCCCAAGGGCTATATCTCTCTCTTGAATGCATTCAGTGAAATGATCTCCACTGCCTTCTGTGGCAGAGAATTCCACTGATTCACAACTCTCTGGGTGAAACAGTTTTTTTCTCATCTCAGTCCTAAATGGCCTACCCCTTATTCTTAAACCATGACCCCTGGTTCTGGATTCCCCCAACATCGGGAACATTTCTCCAATATCTAGCCTGTCCAATTCCTTAAGAATGTTATATGTTTATATTAGATAGCCACTCATCCTTCTAAATCCCAGTGAACATAAGCCCATTCTTTCATCATATGTCAGTCCCGCAATCTCGGGAATTAACCTGGTGCCATCTCGGGAATTAACCTGGTGCCATCTCGAGAATTAACCGCTGTACTCCCTCAATAGCAAGAATGTCCTTCCTCAAATTAGGAGACCAAAACTGGTAGATAAAAGGACTTTCTTTTGGAATAATTTGCACAAGGCCCAAGTGATGGTTAACTTCTTCTTTATTAGCAATAACGTATCAGACCAGAACAGTCAAATAAGAGACTATTTTGCAGGTTCAAAGATGCAAAAAGCATTTTGGATAGATAAAAGCAAGGTTAGTCACGTACACTTGTTTACATGGTTAACTATTGTGATCCAGCATTCTGTAATTTTCCACTGCGAACCAGGCTTCTCTATTTATGTAGAAAGATTAGGGCATTTAGGTCAATGGGCTGTCGCCTTGAATTCACAAACTCTTCCTTGTGTTTAGAAGACTTGTTTTTGACTATGTGCCACTGACACTGGGCATTTTAAGCCTCGCTCTGAAGAGTATATTCACTGGAGTGAAGTTTGAATCTCAACAGAATGAGGTGCTGCCGATGTTAAAATACAAAATGGAAGAACAGCTCACTTCTCACAATTCCCACACTTTCTTCATCACAAGCAGGTCTTCTGAATAATCTAATTCTCGTCTCCTGACACTCAACAATTCAGTGATGTTTCAAAGTTTTTAACCACAGACACTAATAAACAATTAACTAGAGCTTCATTTGCTATAGTGGATTATATATAATTATTAATAATAATTTCTTTAAGTATACCATTCTGAATGTAGATAGGTAACTTTTACAGATTTACACATTTACTATGGGAGCACTTCCTGTCTACCAGTGAACCCTTTGGTGGCTGTTCCAAGCACAATATACCAGATACCCAAAATATACCTCTGTTGTTAGAATGTTGAGGGATGGCTTCCAGGATATACAAGCAGTCAGAATATTAAGTGATAAAATTGACATATAATGAACCATGTATTAAATGGCAGCAACATGTCTTTAACATGCCTTCACTGATCTCATCATGAATGTTTCATGGGGCAGCACAGAGGTATGGATGCTGCCTTGCAGCGCCAGAGATCCGGGTTCAATCCTGACCATGGTGTTGTCACTACCGAGTTAGCACATTCTCCCCGTGACCACATGGGTTTCCTCCGGGTGCTCCGGATTCCTCCCACACTCCAAAGACGTGCAGGTTTGTAGGTTAATTGGGCATCAGCAACATTGTAAATTGTCCCTTGTGTGTTGGATAGTGTCAGTGTAGGGTCAGCATGGACTCGGTGGGCCGAAGGATTTGTTTCCATGCTGTATGTCTAAAGCCCAAAGTAAAGTTTCAATGAGGGTGGATTAATATAACCAATCTTTTTTTCTTTTCCCTTGCATATTTGCAATGGTACAGAATCATAATATCCAACACCAATTGGTTTCAATGGCCTTAACGTATTAGTGCAAGTTAAATTGCGACTGTTTTGTTTTGGAAGACTGATTCTCATTTTAATTAACTAGCTTATCCCTCATTCCATAACTCCACAAAGATATCCCAAGTCATCACTAACCCATGCAATTAATCCCCTTATACATTATCTATACCTTGGACCACTGAGCTCTTTTTCAGAACATCCTTCGAGTTTCAACATTTCCTTTTTTTTCTTTCCACAGCCCTGCACATACACAAACAACAAGATGAGAGAGTAAAAAACTGCAGATGCTGGAATCTTGAGCAAAGCACAGTGTTGGAAGAACTCAGCGGGTCAGGCAGCATCTTGGGAGAGAATGGACAGGTGATGTTTTGGGTTGGGGTCCTTCTAAAGACTGAAGAGTCACCTGTCCATTCCCTCCCCAAATGCTGTCTGATCCACTGAATAACTCATGTGCTTTATGTTTTGAATAACAGGTTGTTTGTTTTATATGGCAATGTCTGTTATGGGATAACTGAATCAAGGAATATGGGGAGAAAGCAGGAAAGGGGTACTGATTTAGGATGATCAGCCATGATCATATTTAATGGCGGTGCTGGCTCAAAGGGCTGAATGGCCTACTCCTGCACCTATTTTTTTATGTTTCTATGTTTCTATGTTTCCCTATGGAGTTATTAAGACAGTTTAGTCAAGAGTAAGATTTTAAGGATCATTATAAACAAAAACAGACAGTTTGCAGATGTTCAGAATTTGAGGCATATGCAGGTAAAGACAAACATAGTTATAGAGTCAAACAGTGTGGAAACAGGCCCTTTGGCCCAACTTGCCAATGCCAACCAATATGCCCCTTCAATACTAGCCTCACTGCCTGTGTTTGACCCATATCCCTTTGTCCTATCTATGTACCTATCTAAATGCTTCTTAAACGTATTTTGATAAATATCTCCTATCCATAGAATCATAGAGCATGGAAATGGGCCGCTTCAGCCCAACTTGCCCATGCCGGCCAAGATGCCCCATCCACACTAGTCCCCTCTGCCCACGTTTGGCTCATATCCTTCCAAACCATTCCCATCCGTGCACCTGTCCAATTGTCCTTTAACTGTTGTTATCATCCCTGCTTCAACCACCTCCTCTGGCAGCTCATTCCATACACTCACCACCATTTGTGTAAAAAAAGTTATCCTGCACGTTCCTGTTAAATCTTTCCCCATTAACATTAAACCTATGTCCTGTGGTTCTCAATTGCCCTACTCTGGTCATTAGTCAGTGGGGAGGAAAGCAAGGATGAATAAGAGGACAGAATTGGAACAAGGAGTTGTCCTCGCTGTATGTTGCTTCCTTGGTGTACAATGTGGCAGAATGGCTACAGAGCAAACAGTAAGTGATGAACAAACAGCCAGATACCTTGGTCTGGTCCATATTGGTACCAATGCCATAGGTAGGAAGAGAGATGAGGTCTTGCAGGCTGAGTATATCGAGAAGGGGCCAAGCAGCAAGCCTAAGAGCAAATTGCCCAGAGTAGATGAATCGAGGACCAGAGGACATAGGTTTAAGGTGAAGGGAAAAAAACTTAACATGAATCTGAGGGGCACCTTTTTCATAAAAAGGGTGGTGGTTGTATGGAACAAGATGCCAGAGGAGGTAGTTGAGGCAGGGACTATCCCAATGTTTAAGAAACAGTTAGGTATATGGAGATGTTTGGAGGGATATGGAGCAAATGCAGGCAGGTGGGACTAGAGTAGCTGGGACATGTTGGCCGGTGTGGGCGAGTTGGGCTGAAGGGCCTGTTTCCACACTGTATCACTCCATGACTCGATAACATCGGTCATGAAAACTATAATGTAAAATTAGAGGCAAAAAAGTAAAAATAGATCGACAAGACAGCTCACTATATTAAATCAGCATAAGGATTCCACTGGGGTCAGTGCAAATAAAAATGAATATCAACACAAGGAGGCAGCATGTTGACGCAGTGGTAGAGTTGCTGTCTTACAGCGCCGGAGACCCAGGTTCGATCCTGACTATAGGTGCCGTCTGTACGGAGTTTGTACATTCTTCCCGTGACTATGTTTTTTTTTCCCCAGGTGCTCTGGTTTCCTCCAACACTCCTAAGATGTACAGGTTTTTAAGCCAATTTGGCTTTGTTAAAATTTGTAAATTGTAATTGTCCCTAGTGTGCAGCATAGTGCTAGTGTACAGAGATCGCTGGTCGGCTTGGATTCGGTGGGCCGAAGGGCCTATTTCCACACTTTATCTTGAAATTAAACTAAACTAAACAAGAAACTGCAGACACTTTTTTACAAAAAAAGACACAAGTGTTGCAGTAACTCGGCTGGTCAGGCAGAATCTCTGTAGAACATGGATAGGTGATATTTTGAGTTGGGCCCTTTCTTCAGAATGAATAAGGGTCGTCACCTATCCATGTTCTCCAGAGATGCTGCCCGACCCACTGTTACTCCAGCATTTGTATCTTTTTTTGGAAATAAATATCGGAAAATCTTGGTGGATTCTGCATTAGTATGAAAGTGCAGAGGTTGGTAATAAGATTATTCAGCATATAATCACATGAGGATTGATATTCAAACGATAGCAGGAACTTGGTTCAAAAAGACAGGAAGGATATTAAATATTCCTGGACTCGAGTGATCAGGAAGGATAGGGAAGGAAGGAAAGGAGGAGAGACAGCCTCGATCATTAAGGAGAACAGTGCTTTAGAGAAAGGAGGTCGCAGAAGAATCAAAGATAGAAACTGGGTTAGAACAAAGGAACGCCACAGGGATCATTGCAACGCTGGTGTATTCCATAGGTCACCAAAAAGTGCAGCGACAGAGAGGAGCCAACATGCAAGGAAATGAAAGAGAAGTTAGGGAACGAGCTTTGCCAACTGCACAACATTGCGAGCACAGAAGACTGGAGGTAAAAATCATAGCGTCATAAGATTTAGGACAGCTATAGAAAAGGCAAACGAACAAACCAAAATGAAATTAATTAAAGGATGCACAGTGGTAGAGTTGCTGCCTTACAGCGCCAGAGTCCCAGTTCAATCCTCACTATGGGTGCTGTCTGTACAGTGTTTGTACCTTCTCCATGTTCCTGTGTGGGGTGGCATCTGTAAAAAAAAATTGTAAATTGTCCTGAGTGTGTAGGATAGTGCTAGAGTCCATGGATCGCTGGTCGGTGCGAACTCGGTGGGCCGAAGGGCCTGTTCCACCCTGTATCTCCAAACTAAAGTTAACTAAATTAAACTAATTAATTGCAGGAAGGCCAGTTTCAATGCGATGAGTTGAAATCAGAAATTAACAGGCGGAACATATCAGTGAATGGGAGGGCTCTGGGGAGTGGTGTAGAGCAGAGGGATCTCAGAGTGCAGACACATAGTTCCTTGAAAGTGGCATCACCACTATCAGTGGTAGATAGGGTGGTCAAGAAGGCTATCGACACATTTGCCTTCATCAGTTAGAGTATCAAGTATAGAGGTTGGGAGGTGTAGGAAGGAACTGCAGATGCTGGTTTACACTGAAGATAAACCCAAAATGCTCGAGTAACTCAGCAGGACAGGCAGCATCTGTGGATAGAAGGAATGTGTAACATTTCGGGTCGAGACCCATCTTCAGACGTTGTGAGGTTGTTTTACAGTTGTACAAGAAATTGGTGAGACCACATTTGGAGTATTGTGTTAAGTTTTGGTCACCCTGCTATAGGAAAGATGTTGTTAAGCTACAGAGGTTGCAGAGGAGATTTATGAGCATGTGGCCAAGACTCGAGAGCCTGGGCTAGCACTTTATTCCTTGGAGTACAGGATGCGGGGTGATCTAAGCGAGATGCATGAGATCATGAGGGGAATAGTTAGGGTAAATGCACAGAATCTTTTAGCCAGATTGGAAATCAAGAACCAGGTTCTTAAGGTTAGGAGGGAAAGATTTAATAGGAACCTGGGGGGCAACTTTTTTCCCCACAAAGGATGACAGGGATATGGAATGAGCTGCCAGAGGAGGTAGATGGTACTACCACAAGGTTTAAAGACATTTGGACAGGTACATGAATAGGATACGTTTAGAAGGATATGGGCCAAATGAAGGCAGGTGGGACTAGTGTAGATTGGGTATGTTGGTCGGTGTGGGCAAGTTGAGCCAAAGGGCCTTTTTCCATGGTATGACTATGACTCTATAATAGGGTGCTTTCAAGGTTCTGGTACGGGTGAGGCATTCTCGCACAGGGCAAAGACAGAACAAATAAACCCAGGGCATCCAGGTGATGAAGGAACTGCAGAAAAGGCAGATAAAGAAAATGGCTGCATATAACAAAGGTGGGGTTGGAAATAGCAATAGAGCTCGAGGAAGTGAAAATTAAAATCAGACAAGCAAAAAGAGGTTGGCTGCAAACTTAAATGGGAATCCAGACATATTTTATGAGCATATAAATAATAAAATTGAAATACAGTAAACCCTCATTGTAACGGATCATAGGTGGGGGAATGATGTCCATTATTGCCAATTGTTCGCTAGAACCGAGTAAAGTATTATCGTTGTATAAGTAGTAGAAACAAACAACTGCAGTTTCTGGTTAATACACAAAAGGACACAAAGTGCTGGAGTAACTCAGAAGCTCAGGCAGCATCACTGGAAAACATGGATAGGTGACTTTTCAGGTCAAGAGCCTCCTTCAGACTCTCGGTCCGGAACTGGGCCTGGAATCCAGGTGAGTTGACGGGCCTGGCCTGCTGGTGGCCAGGGGAGAAGCGTGGATCAGCGGCCCACGGGCAGCCAGAGTGCAGGTAAGGGTCAGTGGTAGCAGACGCGACCTGGAAGCCACCTTGGAAGCTGTGTGGACCGGCTGTAGCGGCAGGGGGTCCAGCCTGGCCAGGGGTGGCGTGGGAAGCCTGGGCTGTAAGTGGACGAGGAGGCGATGAGAGCCAGAGGTGGTGTGGGCTGCCATCAGTATTTCCACCCGCAATAACTGAAATCCGGTACAAAGATGTCTGTTAAAACGAGGGTTTACTGTATATGAAGATGTAGGTGCATAAGGGACAAAAATCATCACTTGCACATGGATGCTGAGGACAATGTTAAGGTCTTAAATGAATGCATTTCTCTCCACCAGGGGAGAAAAGAAGAGATAGATTAAACGCCGGATACAGAAAATAAAATTGATGTGGAAGTATTGCAAATGATGGCTGAATTTAACGCAGGAATGTCTCCAGGACTACAGGGAGTGGAAAGTTCATGAGGAAATGATGCATCATTAACCCAAATCCTTTTAGCTTCCCTGGTGTGCAGGGGTGGTGCCAGAGGACTAAAGAATGGCAAATGTTTTTTCAAAATGTTTTTCTAAATATGGAGTAAGGCCAAACATGCACCAGTTATATGCAACATTGGAGGCTCATTGGCCAACATATCCAGGTGGGGCTGGAGACATCGGTTGCAAGGAATGGGCTGGTAGGAGGGTGAACTGGGTTAATGCCTACAGTGCCTTCAAGGGCAGCTACAGCAGGCGCCCCCGGGACACAAAGACGGCCGGGAGAGCTGAGGGATGTTGGAACATGGGAACGGCTCCAGAACATCGAGTGCACGGGCTGACCGCACTTGGAATTGGACTTTGAATAACTGCATCAAAAATGGTGCTTGCATGTGTAATTATACAAAATAATTTTCACTGTGCGATTGCATATGTGTCAAATAAAGTACATTGAACCATTGAGTTTAACCTCAATAGTAGTAAATATACTTGAAACAGTTTAAAAAAAAATCCAGGATGAGATTAATAGTCATTCAGAGCAAAATGGATTAGTTATGGCAATCCTGCACGGATTTGTTGAGGGGAAATTCCGTTTAATCAATGTGATGGCAATGTTTGATCCAATATGATGAAAGGATACTGAAAGATGTTTGTTAATGAAGCATCAAATCCTCCTGTGCTTACCTCAGCCCCTTCAGTCCTGGTGATTTCCCTGCTTTAAATTCAGCCATCATTTTTAATCAGTTTTCAATTTTTAATCTATCTAGTGATGATGAGACTAATGCAATGTGGACTCTAGTAGGTAGTACTGCATAACATTTTTATAAGCAAAGTTGAAACATATGGCATATGAACATTGATAGCATAAATATGAAATTGGCAAAGTGACCTCGAATAGAAGGTTACAGTAAATGTCTGGGGTTTTTTTTGGACTGGAAGAAGGACAGTATTGGTGTTTGAAGAATTGATATGTAGGGCCGTTGCTTTAAAAAAAAAATCTATGCTCATGACCTGGGAGTGCAATCGACAATTTCTAAATTGGCAGATGACATAAATCTTGGAATTATTGTGAACTATAAAGAAGACATTGAGAAATTGCAGCAGAATATAAACAGGCTGGTGGGATGGGCTGCAACATGGCAGATGAAGTTTAATGCAGAGAAATGGGTTTGGATACATTTTGTAGGAAGAAAGGAGGGAGCCAATGTAGAATTTTAAAAATCTACTTTAAAGGGGGTTCACGGAGAGAGACATGGAGTACGTGTGGACAAATCACTAAAAGTGGTAGGGAATATTGTTAAGAAGGAGTGCATACTCTGAGCTTTATCAAAGCACGAGACCCATATTCAAACCTGACTACAGGTGCTGTCTGTAGGGTGTTTTAACGTTCTTCCTGTGACCACATGGGTTTTCTGCAGATGCTCCAGTTTCCTATAACATATAAGATTATTAAGGATTTGGACATGCTCGACGCAGGAAACATGTTCCCGATGTTGGGGGACTCCAGAACCAGGGGCCACAGTTTAAGAATAAGGGGTAAGCCATTTAGAACGGAGATGAGGAAAAACATTTTCACACAGAGGATTGTGAATCTGTGGAATTTTCTGCCTCAGAAGGCAATGGAGATCAATTCTCTGTATGCTTTCAAGAGAGAGTTGGATAGAGCTCGTAAAGATAGTGGATTCAGGGGATATGAGAAAATAGCAGGAATGGGGTACTGAGTGTGGATGATCAGCCATGGTCACAGTGAATGGTGGTGCTGGCTCGATGGGCCGAATGGCCTACTCCTGCACCTATTGTCTATTGTCCTCCCATATCCCAAAGCCATACAGGTTTGTAGGTGAATTGGCTTCTGTAAATTAGCCCTAGTGTGTAGGATGGAACTAGTGTATGGGTGATCGCTAGTTGGCATGAGCTTGATGGGCCGAAGGGGTGTTTCCACGCTCTATCTCTAAACTAAACTGAACTAATAGAATTTAACCGTGTAAAAGCTGGGAAGACATGCTGAAGTTGTATGAAATAATGGCACGGCTTCATTTGAAGTATTGTGTTCCGTTCCCGTTGCCCCTTTGTAGGAAGAATGTGAAACCATTAGAAAAGGTCCAGAAAATATTTAGGAGAATGATTCCAGGGAGAAGGGCTAGAGGTACAAGAATAGATTACAAAGTCTAAAGACTGATTTCTTGGGAAATGAGAAATCCCAGGGATTTTGGAAGGAAACAAAATTATCTGTATGGGAAGGAACTGCGGATGCTGGTTTAAACCAAAGTTAGACACAAAATGCTAGAGTAACTCAACGGGACAGGCAGCATCTCTGGAGAGAAGGAATGAGTGACATTTCAGGTCAAGACCCTTCTGGTGGGTGGCATTTCAGGTGGAGTCTGAAGAAGGGTCTCGACCCGAAACGTCACCCATTCCTTCTCTCCAGAGACGCTGCCTGACCCGCTGAGTTACTCCAGCTTTTTGTGTCCATTATCTGCATGGGCATGTTATTAGGAGACTGTTTGATAGATGGGGTATTGCTGATGATCTGAATCAGGAATAACTGTGTATTTCTCCCTATTGTTTGAAACCCTTGCAGATCAGATGTCAGATGATCACACAGGGATATTAAAAGCTAATGGACTGAACCTGAAGGTGTATCTGAACTCCAACATTAGCCAATTTCCTCAGGACAGAAAGGAGGAGGGTAGGTCAATGCGTAGTCGAGGAATTGAGCAAAAATAAACAATTCTGTTCAAATAATTAGAATTGATGACACTTTATATTTTCTTAACTTTTTATTTTCAAATTTACATTTTTTACATAGTACTACATAATCAAACAGTACTAATTATCAATCTGTTAGAGAAACTTGGTTTACATGAATCTTTACTTTTGTATCTGTTTTACATGATTGTTGATCACTACTTATGGCTGCAGAGATGCCAAAACCTAGGCAAATATAAGCATTGCTGCAACATAAAATGCTTATCAACCTTTTGGTGGAAAGATATTTTTTTTTCCAATAATTTGTTGCATTGGAGCCATTATTCAGAATAACTGAATAGTGGGGTGGAAGATTGCAACCTTCACGTGGTCCGCCCTGTTTTGACTAATGCAATCAACCCGGTGTGCACAGTCAAATAAGATCAAGTAGAACAAGTTGTCCTACAATTTTATGCTGTGCACGCCATACGCAAGAAGAAGACTGAATAGTAAGAGGTTTCACTTTTGTTACATTGTGAAAGACTTATCTTCATTCATGAAACAGTTTTGGGTTCCCCACCATGGTTTTGTCCAACATTGGGTACAACATGACTTAATCTGGGTGCAGTTGAATCCTTTTTCATGTAGCTTCAATTCAATTGGATCAGTTTAACTAGGTATCATGTTCGACACAAACATTGTGGGCTGAAGGGCTCGTTCCTGTACTGTACTGTTCGAAGTGAATCTTGAGATGCAAGACATTTTTTCAGCCATACACTGGGTGGGTTGATAAAGCTGTTTTGTATGAGAGTAACGTTAAGCAGAGTCAGAAAAAAATGTACAGATAATTACTTCCTATTATGTACACATGCTTTATCTCCAATTAATGTTCATTGTTTTTGGTTATTTATCAGACGAGCTTCAACAATAAAGGATCGTGCATGTTTGAATTCCTTCTTATTGTCTGGAACACTTTGAATATTAATTAGTTCAGATATTTCTGATATTTAGAACATCTTGGATAAAGGAGTGAGAAAATGGAAAATGATTGACTGGATAAGAAAGATTTGTATGGAGAGCAGGCGGAATATGTTAGCTCATGAATATTTAGAATGAATCACTCATTACCTTTACACCAAATGCTCAAATCATTACTGATGAGAAAATTTATGGTTTTAGTGAGACTATTATGGGGACATGTTTAATGCCTTTCATTATATTATATCAATAACCTTTCATTTATTTTCTTCTTGCAGTGATTGGCCACACTATGCACTAATAGCATAATCAGAATCTGATACTCAAGGTGGTAATCTCATTTTGGTCAGTTGTTGGAAATTACAGCCTTAGATTCAGAGGAGAATTAAGTTTAATATTTCCATCATTCCATGTATTTACTCTTCTGATTTTTATTCTTTTCAATTGATGTGTGAAAAGAGAGGAAGTCCATCCAATAACTTCGGCAAATATTTGTGTAAATTAACTGACAGGCTTCGTCCACAAGTGTAGTTTCCTTGATATGAGAAAGGATCAAAGTCTTTTCTCTTGCTTCTCTCTAGGCCCCAGCAAGGAGTGATATAAGGTCATATGTAATAGGAGCAGAAATAGGCCATTCGGCCCATCAAGTTTACTCCACCATTCAATCATGACTGATCTATCTGTCCCTCCTAATCCCATTCTCCTGCCTTCTCTCCTTAACCTTGACACCCGTACTAATCAAATCATAGTACGGAATCAAAGTGAATTGCATCATCAGCAATACTCCTCTTTCAAAGAGAACAGTCTCATAGTGAATCATAAAAAGAACATCACCCACAAATTGAAAACTCTTTTCCCAGTTATTCCCTAGCTGATAATTGAGCTACACTCAAACTCGGATGTTACATTTCTAAGCCGTAGACTTTTATTAGAACTTATAAACTGTCCACATCCAATCCTGCTGAAGTTCATTAACTTGCTTTCTCACCACTGGTGCTGAGTATTCCCAACATTGTCTGTTCTTGAAAGAGTTAGGATGACGTGTCAGTTCAGTGTGTCAATAAAAAATGCATTATTAAAAAGTGTGGTTGAAAAGACCCTTACAAAAGCATTTTAAAACCAGTCATAGTGAAAATATATTGGAATAGTTAGGCAATACCGAGTGCCAGCAGTTTACAATGTATAATGGGCAGAACAAGTGAGAAGCTTTGTGTTGCGAAATGATACATCCAATCATCATTATTAACTAAATAAATGACTGTGAACTATAAAATATTCCATTCTTTCAGGCTGTAAATACCAGATCACAATGATTTATCACATTCAAACAAAATCCCGTCATTCCTTTCTAAATCTTAGGTATGAACGTATTAATGAACTGCCTTATTTTGCACTTACGACTGTTCTTGCAGCAATTCATTAGCAGCCATAAGTCTACCTCTTCTTGGAGAATATCCTTATTCTGAACCAATACACAGCAGATTATGGTTAATCATAGCCAGAGCGATGTATGGCATAGAAATTAGAAACAAGGAACTACAGATGCTGATCTCCAAAAAAGAACACAAAGTGAAGAAGTAACTCAACGGGTCAGGCAGCATCTCAGGAGAACATGGGTAGGTGATGTTTCCAGTCGGGACCCGAAATGTCACTTATTTGTGTTCTCCAGAGATGCTGCCTCACCCATTGAGTTACACCAGCACTTTGTGTTCTTTTTTGATGTATGGTATATCTGCATATAGGGTTTTAAGGCGTTGGAAAGCCCAAGCAGTTGTTCTTACATTTTTCTTTGGTTCACCTGCAAATTAGTTGGACTGAATTAGATAGATGGAGACAGAATGCAATAATTGCATATCCTGTTTCATGTGTTGTTTTAAATTATCTCTCGGGTCACATGCAGTGAATTTAAATACACACGTTGGCATTGGCAGAGTCTGCAGATGTATTTAATTGTGCTTGATTGTTGATGATGAATCTTTAAAATTAGCAGAGGCTTAAAAAAAAGTTACTGCTGCAAAAATTATAACAGACAGCACTGAGATATTAAACAGGACTCAAGTCAAGTCTAGTTTGACATCATATGCACAAGTACGTTGAAGTACAGGTACAATGAAAATCTTGCTTGCAGCAGTATCACAGACACATAGACTTAAACAACACACAAACAATAAATTATGCATAAATGATAAAATGTACCCATAAAATAATGACATAACTAAATAGTTCCAGGGGACTGTGAGTTAATGGATTTTGTTTTCATACCTTAAAAATGGAGGAGTATTGTTATTATTCATCCTTTTATGCAGTAAATTGTGGCTCAGAATTCTCAGGTAGAGAGAGAATCATTGTCATACAGCTTGGAAACAGGCCATTCGGCCCAACTTGCCCACACCGAACAACATGTCCCATCTATACTAGTCCCACCTGCCTGCATTTGGCCCATATTCCTCTAAACCTATCCTCTCCATGTGTATGTCTAAATGTTTCTCAAACATTGCGATAGTGGTAGCTAAGGAGGAACTGTTATAATTGTTTGGAAAAAAAGTATAATACATCTGCATTGAGGATATCTGCAAACTTTTTGATTGCCAACAAATTTCCCAAACAAATTGTGGCAGCTGATGATGCTGAACATAATTCTCAGCAACCAGGATTTTGTCTGTCAGCGCCACTGAGTGTAACTCAAGCTGAAGCATTTTAGTGCTAAGTATCCTAGTTACAATTTATGACAACCCTGCTGGCTTAGGAAAACATACAGCCGCACTGATCACAGCACTGAAGATTATTCGCTTTCCATTAAACAGAAACTGCAAAACTCTTTTGGCTTCTGACCTCATTTATATGTAACAATGAACTTTGCTATATCCCTAATTACATCACTCACATCACGTGGCAGGATAATGGCCAGATCATTGCATACCTTTCACATTTCTGGCACAGAATACTCACTCGTTGTAGACGCTGGTCGCAATCGTAAACTGCACGTTTTCGATGCACAAGATTTATCTCCACTGTCAGTCATGCTATCACCTCAGAAACAATGTCCTCGTGTATGTGTGCTCATTAGAAAGTGGAATAGTGACAGCACAGGAAAAAGATATTCTGCTTCTTTACCATTGACAGTGTTGAGCCTCATAGGTCATAAATAAGGTGCATTGCAGTATTTTACAGTGTACCTCAGGAAAACAGCCTCTAACTACATAGTCAAAACAATTTTATTACATAGACATGCCTCGCATTAAGTTTACAGCGGGACTATTCAATTAGTAACTGTTAATAATGAATTGTTAATGGTCCAATACAGATGCCTCGATTCCACATTGAATAGGATGTCTAAAATTATTTCAATATTAATGGAGCAATACCTTTCCATAAGCACTTCAATAGAATTGTTCTACATTGTTCATCTGAAAATTTAGAATTTCTGGGAGATACTTGGCAAGTGCAATAATTTATCTTACTCAGCCTCAACCAAGTATTTTAAGGAATGACACAATACCAAGAATAACATGGTTTAAACAACATAAAGTTCAAATTATGTTCTGAATAAACATGGATTTAACTGTCAAAATTCCTATTATCATTGATTGCATAAATGCATGTGTGCGCATGTGGGACACGCCAATTTAAATTGCTCTATTGATCTAGGAATTATATGTAGCATTAGAAAATTCAGTGCAGTTGCAAGATGTGTGAATATACACAGCATTCACTTTATTTATTTAAAAAACACACAACAAATAGTCACGGGGAAGGAGCAGTAAATCCTTTCCTCAATCTTTGAAAACGTTTGTGTGTACGTTCAGAATAAATTTATGGATATTTATTTACATTACTGTGAACACTACCAGCAGCACATCAACATTAAATACTCTGTAGACTTCAAGTTTTATAGCAAGTTTTGCAGCAAAGAGGGAACATCCCAATACTAACAGTAAGATGCAAGAAAGAGATTAGTATGACATTACATACAAGGTATCATTTATATTTCCTCTACCACTTTGTAAAAAATATTGGAAACACAACCAAAAATTGGCAATGCCATTATTATTTACAGACTTGATGAAAACCCAGTCCTGGATTCCAGGCTACATTAATTTCATCCCGCAGTTTACGTGGGTGCTCCTGTTAGGTGCAGAAAATCTTGGGTGGCGAATGTGGAATTCAGGAAATGGTGGAGAGGAATAGCAGGTGTGTGGAGGGTGAGCAATGGGGGGAATAAGGCAGCGGCTGGCAACGGGTGCAGGGCAAAGTGGTCGGGTTGGAGAGCACAGGCGGGAATAATGTGAAGTTGCGGAGCTGCTAGAAACGTCGGGGGGCCACCTGGATAAAGGGCATGCGCTAATGAAATGTGTGTTAAGTGTGGCGGGAGAGGGTGAATATGTGGGAGGGACTGCAGGTGAGGCTGTATGAACGACCCTGTGGTCATGGAGGCAGTAGCTGGGTGGCGCTGGAGCACGGAGCGGTGGATGGTGGTAATCGATGCGGTGGTCACAGACTGCTGGCGAGGGACGGGAGGCTGCATGGGACCTACTGCAGTGGAGGAAGGTGCCTTCACTCTGCTGTCCAGCTTCTGTTGCTCAATGTGCTGCTGAGCTTGCATCTGCAGTTGCCTGTACTTCTCGATTTCTTCGGGCGCGAAGGATATTGTTTGAGAAAGCGGGGAGAAAGGTTTGGACAGTTGCTCCGACTTTTGGGGTCTGTTGCCAGTAAGTGACATAGCGTCCTTCTGCTGGGCATTGGAGTGTGGAATGTTTGAGCTACCTTGAAGCCACCTTCCCTCTGCACATCCCTTGGGTATAGCTTCATAACGGCAGAGAAAGACTTCGTTTAGGGATGCCTTGATATCTTTCACAGTATCCCCACACGGGTCAGCCTGCTTCTGAGTAATCCCATCTTTCTGCAACAGACCCTGATTATGTTCTTGTTCACTGTGAGGCGCCTCTGTGCTGTCCTCTAGGACAAATGAAAGCCTAGGAAGTAAAACATCCCCTGTTGGGTCTGTGCGATTAATCCACATTTCTGATAACCTGCTTTCTGTTTGTACATCGACTTCACGCATATCGCATGGTGTGATTTTGGACACCGGCCTGTCTAGGAGCTGATTGTTTGCCTTTGAATGGACATCTCCCACAGAGCATCCCATCGATGGTTTAACCATTGAGGTGTAACGTTCCTCTGTCATGGAAGGCGGGACACTTATCATATTTTTATCTTTCCCTGGATCATTTGGCGCCGAGACTCCCCACGTATTGTCTTGCAATGAAGGATAGCATGGGAGCAGCCCATCTGATGTTAAACAGCTTCCTCTTTCTGAGGCGTTGCTCTTTAAATTGTGCCTAGCTTGACATTGTTGCTTTTCTTGGCGAGATTCTTTTCTGTTTTTGTGGTTAAAGTCCACACTAGAACTGCCCACTTGGCTCCATCTCCTATGTGGCGAGTTAAGGCGTTGTTTGTGATCTTTATGTGGCGACAACGAATATCTATATCGACAGCGTTTGCGATAAATTATACCTGCCTCACCATTCAAGGATGCATAGCGCCGCTTCTTCGAATGGTTCTGGCAAGAATGTCTTTCATCGCTGAGTTGATCTGAATATTCCACATCTGAGAAAGAATTGTAGCCATTTCCAGCCCTTCTTTGCTTTCTTTTATGCAAACACGTGTCAGATGATGAGTCTCCTGCAGGATTTCTGGCCAGCGAACACGTCTTCTGCTGTCTGCAAACAGTTTTTGTCTCATTATCTATAGGAAAAGCATCAAATTCCGCATCACTACCTGCTCTTTTTCCTTCTGCTTCATTATTTGTATTGCATATTCTATGGATACATTTATTTTTCAAGGTATTTCTTTTTGGAGCATCACAATCAATATTTTTCCAGAATATATCTAGTTTCTCCGAGGTTTTATTGCTTTGATCAAATTTATCCTCAAAGTGGCCAGGGCTTCCTTCTGAGTTTTCTGTGCTCATCTTTCCGTGCCCATCTTTGCATTCATCACTGTCTATGACATGTTCTTCACCAGACAATTCAATTGGCCCTGAACTACTGGAACCTTCACCCACCTCACTTGTCTTTCTACTTCTGCACTCCCCTGATATTTTACTCCTTTTCATCTTTTTACACAGGTGAATCTGCTTGCCCTCTCCTCTCCAGTGTTTAAAACCTCCTGCAGTCCTATGCTTCCTTCGCTTATGTCTCAAGTGCCTGGAAGATCGTCTGTGCTTTTTAAATTTTTTAGGCTTGCAGTAAGATATAATTTCTCTAATGGACGCCTCTTGCTCAGTCCCATTGTGGCGATGCTTTAACCCAACCACTTGTTTGTTACAAACATCAAGATCGTTTTTTTGACCAGCATGGTACGTCTCGTTATTACAGATGATATCTTGTGCATTCAACCTAGAGATGTTTAGGTTCATATCGGAACAGCTATTGAGAAAATCCCCTTTAGCATTGACACAAGGTCTTCTTGGTTCCTTCTGTGAACTCAGGGTTGTCTCTAAATCATTTGCTTTGGACCTAATCTCTTCTGCACAGCCTTTAGATTTGGATGATCTAAAGTCAAAATAGAGGGGGTTGCAACAAAACGTTATGGAAGGTTGTGTGCTGGTAAAGTGTAACATCTCTGAAGGCCACTGAAGGACGGTTGATTCATCTTTGCTGATCACAGGGAAGAAAGGGGCATCTGGTCTTCTGCACAAGCATGGGTTATTTTGCATGCCTCTTGCAGTAATCTCTGCCACTTGTTTCTCAGAACAACCAATCTCAGGCAAACTGTTGAGGGTCTCCCCGGTGACATGAACCCTCTGGGTTAATTCATCAGATGGTGTGCTTCCTTCACTTTCCCGGAATGAATTTATCACTTGGCTGCTCACAGCTACATCTTCATTAGGACCGAAGTTCTCCATCATGGCATTTTCTGTGGCTTTAACTTCCTTCTGCAGTGTATCTTGTTTCATTGATGGCACAGACACCAACATGGGAAGCTTTGGCTTACTCCTGCATTGAACTTGAGATACACAAGATGAAAGATTAGTAGTCTCTCCTATACCATAGTCAAAACCCTTTATGGCCAATTCTTGCGGTACCTCTTTAAGCAAGGTCTCTACCACACTGTGGCCATTGTTTTGTTGCTGGTGTTTGTTGCTCGCTAAATCAACAGCGGTCTCAGCCACGGTGCCCGTTTGAATGTTGGAAGTTTTGCCGTTGATCTTGTGTTTGAGGATTGCATTCTTTTTACCGGCTCCTTCTTCGCTGTTCTCACAGAAAACCGCAGCCGATGATTCCAGCTTAACGGGGACCTTCTTGGGGAAAGAGAAGGAGAATCCCACCTTCTGTCCACGGATCTGTTTCCCCAGCTTGCAGAGTTCCACCTTCCGCACGTCAGCCATGCAGCTTGCCGGCGACTTGTTCGTTCCTCTGCCGGTTTCCAACGTGTTTCCAGCCATCCCGCATTCAGGGTCCGTCGCTTTACTGTCTGGTCCTTCAGTGACCAGGTTGGTACACGGATGATTTTTCCCCGGGGGATTCTTAACAGCAACGGTAGTAGACTTGAACATGGGACCACTCCCTGGGGCACTAGAGCACAACAAACAAGATGATACAAATATAATATCACTTTCAACCCAACTGACAGCAGAACATAAAATCAAAACAGAATATGTAAGCAGCCTCATTTCTTTCTGCAGGAAGTGCAGTGAAAGTAATAAGACTTCAAATTAACACATGGCGTACAATTTCCTTCTGTGTATTAGGTTCAACACATGTGTAAGAAGGAACCCACAGATGCTGCATCTGCAGAGTCCCATGAAGGGTTTTGACCCAAAACGTCACCTATTCCTTCTCTCCACAGATGCTGCCTGACCCGCTGAGTTACTCCAGCATTTTGTGTCTATCGTACATAGATTAATGTATTGCTCATGGGAGCTGTTTTGATTGAGTTGATTGAATGATACAGTATGGATTCAAGCTTTTCGGCCCATCGAGTCCATGACTACCATCGATCACCCGTTCACTGGAGTTCCATGTCATCCCACTTTTTGCATGCACTCTCTGCACTCTAGGGTAATTTGCAAAGCACAATTACCCTAGAAACCAGCAAGTCTTTGTGATGTGGGGAGAAACTGGAGCACCCAAGGGAAATCCACAGGGGCCACAAGAAGAAATGCAAACTCCACACGGACAGCACCCAAGGTCAGGATCGAACTGGGATTATCGTCAGAATGGTGAAGAAAGTGGTAATGCTCTACCTGTGGACCATGGTTGCCATGAATATAAAAACAAATCTCAAATTGGAAATAGATATAGAAACTTGATATTTTACAAATGGATTCACATACAGTGTTTGCACTAGTTCATCTGAGGAACTGTGCAGATATGAATGTAAGCATTGATTCCAGGTGGGATCAATACTAAGCGCACTTCTACATGTTATTGAATTGAATTCAGGTAAGAGCAAAGGGCTTTGACATCATTGTTCATGACGCACTGCTAGGCAGCATCAATACTAAAATAGAATGACAAGATATAAAACAGAGCATTTTTTCAACTCCCTAGTTATGTTGTAATTGAAATACTATGTACACTTTGTGGAGGACAAGTTTGAAGTTTTGGAAAAAAAATCTTGCATGCCTGTAGACAATTCCCAGTTTGGTGTGAAACATTCCCTTCATTTCAAAATCGATGTATTTTTAATAGATATAAAATAGTTATATTAAAGAGCGTGATTATTTCTCTCGAGTGAAGCTATTTCACCAAGATAGGTTCGGGGAAGACCTGATGCTGTGGATATAAGCAGCATAAAAATATTAGATTAGAAATGTGGGTAGTTTCTCTTATTCCAGAGGACAGTAAACCTATAGAGTGAAGATCCTCTCATATTATGAATACAGCCTAATTTAATCCTTCTACAGAATCCTGCATCAATTCATGGCAGAGATGCAAAGAACTGAAAATGGTAGAATCTTCAGTAAAACACACAGTGCTGGAGTAGTCAGCATGCTGCCTGATCCATTGAGTTACTTCAGCCCTTTGTCCAATATTAAGATGATAAGATCTTTATGATTATACCTTATAAAAGTTATGTGAAATACAAAACCCCATGTGCATGATCTATCTTGTCTCTTGACAACTATAAAAATAACAAAGATTTCTTGATAGCCATTTTCCTGTCTAGGTGTATTTTTCACCACTGTAAGATGATTACATGCTGATGTCAGATTGATGGTTTGAGGTGCAGCATCTAGAAGCTCCAGCTTTGATACCACTCCCACAATTTGACTGTGCTGATAATGTGTAGCAGCAGCAATCTAGAAAAGACAAGGGAAAAATAAATTGTCTTGTCATTATCCTGTTAAGCTTCTGGTGTGTGCTGGCTAATCCTCTCCCCAGCTTCAACTTCCCATAACGATGAAGAGGTGATGAGTGTATGTGGGAGTCCCTGAATTAATGAATGAATGATTGAATGAATGCATGAATGAATGTATGTTTGAATGAATGCAAGCTGTCTCCAGTATTTTAAAGAAACCCAGCATGTGGTATTTTGAGATACACCTGATCACAAACACCATGATACATGAACATCACCTGGAGAAGTGGGAGAGATAACTCACCCAGTCTGAGATCAGAAGGTACGGAGAATATAAACAGAAGCAAGAGTAGATCATTCAGACCGAATACCTGCTCCATTCGATAAGGGGGGTCACGTCCTCAAAAAGGCAGCCAGCATCATTAGAGACCCACACCACCCTGGCCACATATTCATTTCACTCCTTCCACCGGTGCCTGAAAACTGTAACGTCCAGGTTCAGGAACAGCTTCTGCCCGACAGCCATCAGGATTTTAAACACTACAACCACCAAATAAGCTCTGAACTACATAGACTTGAGGGCATTGATTTTGTCATTTTGCACTATTACTGTTAGTATGTTTATTTTTATGTGCATGTATGCATGTGTATGTATATATGTGTATGTATATATATATGTATATATATATATATATATATATATAAAATGTATTATATTGAGTACTATGTTTACATATTCTGTAGCGCCACTGCAAGTAAGAATTTCATTGTTCTGTCTGGGACATGTGACAATAAACACTCTTGACACTTGAGATCGTGATTTTCCCTCTCTGCCATTCTTCACGACCTTTGTCCCTCTTAATTCCCCAAACTAGATGATTTTTCTTTCAAAAATATTTTTCCCTTTAGGATCCCATTAGATGGAATGAGTGGGAATCAAAAGAAAATTGTTTTAGAGACAAACAGTCCAAACACTGATCGGATAAACAATAAACAATAGGTGCAGGAGTAGGCCATTCAGCCCTTCGAGCCAGCACCGCCATTCAATGTGATCATGGCTGATCATCCCCAATCATTTCCCCATTCCTGCCTTCCTCCAGTTCTGGTTCCAGTTCAGACCCGACCATGAATTTGGATCCCTAGAGTGACACAAATGTCTGGACTGATATGGAAAGATATATCTATTACAGTTTTAGATGTCCTTGACAGGTGTGATCCATGAACCATTCCGATCAATAGTCTGCAAATCGTGATATAGGGCCATAGTGATAGCAAATTTGGCCAAGATATAGCTTCATCATCTGTAGTAAATTAGGCTATTGTTCTTAAATTTTTCTTTTTTTGCATGCCAAAAAGAACAATTACTTTCTAAAATTCTACTAGCTCATGAAAATTATGCAGCTAGATTTGAGCACAACATAAAAATCAGAATCTGCGCCACGTTTTACAAGTTATAGCGAAAATAAATATGCTACTTTGTTATGCAATCTTCCAAGAAATATTAGTAGGCCCTCTAGTTTTGAATTAAAGTTAGTTCACATGGCAAATCCTTTGATAAATGAATCACCAACTGTTGCAGAGCTAGTTGCACAAACACAAAATTATTCTTGTAGAAAATTCTTGCAGTTGCTGGTTTACATAGAAGGATAACTGGTGTTGGAGTAACTCAGTGGATTAGGCAGCATCTCTGCCAAATATGGAAATGTGACGTTTCAGGTCAGGATGCTTCTTCAGACTGATAGTGGGGGGGGGCGGGGATGGGTGGGTAGAGAAAACTGAGAGAGGGAAGAGGTAGGACAACGTGTGGAAGGTAATAGATGAACACAGGCAAGAGGGGTTTTAGATAGGCAGATGGCTGGTAAAGGCAAGAGAGAAAAGCAGGAGGTGTGAAGGAGATGGCAGGATGAGTCATAAATTTGAAGCCAGAAGAATGAATGTAGGGCAGTCATGATGGGGCAGCGGTAGAGTTGCAGCACTGGAGACCCCGGTTCGATCCCGACTACGGGCGCTGTCTGTATGGAGTTTGTACGCACTCCTCGTGACCTGCGTGGGTTTTCTTCAAGATCTTCGGTTTCCTCCCACATTCCAAAGACATACAGTATGTAGGTTAATTGGCTTGGTTAATATGCTTGGTAAATGAAAAAAAAAACTGTTCAGTATAAAATTGTCCAACTTCCAGTATAGTTCCTGGTGGACTCTTCGGAAGGTACAAGGTACAAGGGGGGGGGAAGGGGAGGAGAGAAATTGTTGCGCCCAGCTGGGGCACAGTGGGGGGGGGGGGGGGGGGGGGGTGAGAAAGGAGGGTGTGCGAGGGAAAGGGAGGTGGGGCAGAACTTGGGGAATAAAGGAGAGATAGGTGATAGGTGGGGGTTATAGGTTATCTAAAATTGGGGTATTCAATGTTCATACCATTGGGTTATAACCTACCCAGCAGAATATGAGGTGATATAATTCCTGCCTTGTTAATTCTAATGCAGACTGCATTTGGGACTTGAAATGAAACCAACAATGAAGTAGCATACAAGGGAGAGTACTAACCTTGTCACTTACTACTTATTATGAACTGAAGGGGTTTTAGAAACTATTTTTATTGGAATGAGTGTAGATGGGACATGTTGGTAGTTGTGGGCAAGTTGTGCCGAAGGGCGTGATTCCACGCTGTTTGAGCTTGGGTAACATAGTAATCATCAGAGATCTATTGTACCTGCAGTACACGGATGAAAAAGTGTGCTTCCAGAGAACATCTAAAAACATCAATATTTAAACACCACTCTGCTTCCTGGCTCATTGGAAATGGCTTTTAATTTGTATTTTCTTCTATTTTTAAATGAAACATTTGTTTAACTGTTTTGCAGGGAAGTTAAATTGCTCACTCTCTCAAATTATGATTACGATAACGACTCACACAATCCATTTAAACTGTTTAAAAGACGCAGTGGGTTATATTGGCTAAACCTGAACGGAGGCACAGGCATAATTAATCAGCGCTGATTTGTCACTGAAACAAAGACAGCGTGCCATATTCGTGCTGTCTGCTCAAGACAAAGATTTCAGCAGGCTGCCCAGCAATTAACCATGCTGATAATTCGTCCGTCGCTTTGGCTGGGTACCTTCTATTGTGAGTGGGAAGCACCAGTAAAATCTTACAAAAAGACTAAAGACACCAAGTGGTGGAGTAACTTAACCAGTCAGGCAGCATCTGTGGAGTACATGGATCGGTTCTGAAGAAGGGGCCATACCCGAGACCTCGGCTAACCATGTTCTCCAGAGACATTGCCTGACCCGCTGAGTTAATCCAGCACTTTGTGTCTTTTCTTGCTTTCTGTCTATCATTAAAAATCTAAAATCAAGGAACTGCAGATTCCGGTTTACACCAAAAGACACATTGTGCTGGAGTAACTCAGCGAACAAGCTGCATCTCTGGAGAACACAGATAGGTGACTTATCCCAGTTGGGACTGTTCTTCGTTTGATTGTAAGGAGGAGGGGAAAGGAAGCTGGAAGATAGGAGAGGCAGGACATACTGTGGCAGGTAATGAGTGGACACAGGCGAGGGGGGTTTGATAGGCAAATTGTTGAAACAAAGGCAGACAATTAAAGCAGAGGGTGTGAGATAAACAGATCATGAGGTCATAAGGAATAGGAGTAGAATTAGGCCATTGGGCCCATCAGGTCTACTCTGCCATTCAATCATGGCTGATCTATCTTTCCCTCCTAACCCCATTCTCCTGCCTTCTCCCCATAACCTCTAATCAAGAATCCATCTATCTCTACCTTAAAAATACCACAGATTGCAGAGTTCCAAGTTGTGAAGCCAGAGGAATGAATGGAGGTGGAAGGGGAGGGGGAAGAGAGAAATGGGTGAAGGTCTAGATGGGGCATAGGGGGAGTGGGGATGTTAGAGATGACCTAAAATTGGATAAATCAATGTTCATACCGTAGAGTTGTAAGCTACCCTAGCAGAATATGATGTTCTGTTCCTTCAGTTTGCATGTGTCCTCACTCTGACAATGGAGGAGGCCCAGGACAGCCAGGTTAGTATAGGGATGGGACGGGGATTTAAAACCGTTAGCAACCGGGAGATCTAGTAGGCCTTGGCCAACTGAGTGCAAGTGTTAGACAAAACACTTTGGTATCTTGGTGAAATCTTGCCTGGGCAACTTAAATTCTGGTAGAACTTTTAAAGGACTGCTTTACCGTCACTGAGTTGTGCTGGTAAGCATCTTAGTAATGCAGCTGATCTGTGGGATGTTGAAGAGAACAGTGTCGATTCTGCTCTCCAAAGCTGTCTTGAGGTACCCTGGCTAGGAAGGTGGACAGTAGTTCTACTTCCGCACAATTCCACCACTGCTACAGGACAAGTTGGCTCACAGTCACCAGAAGCAGTGGGTATAGAAGCTCTGTCTTGCCCTGTCACATGAAGGGCTTGTCATCATTGGCTTGACGACAGATGGCGCAATGGGCTAAGTGTTCGGCTGGCGACCGGAAGGGAGCCGGTTCGAATCCCGCTTGGAGTGCATACTGTCGTTGTGTCCTTGGGGCAAGACACTTCACCCACCTTTGCCTGTGTGTAAATGTAATGTAATTATGTGAAGCACTTTGGGGTCAATGCAAGTTGACTGAAAATGTTCTATATAAATAAGATTTTTTTTTTTTTGTTTTTTGACTGTAATTGAGACTGTGTTGAGGAGAGAATGAAGATAATTCTACTCAAACTCAACAATCTTACTCACATCCGGGAAGGTACAGGAGCTTGAAAACGCTTGAAAACGCGCACCACCAGACTCAAAAACAGCTTTATACCCGCTGTTCCTGCAGGTTTCTGAACGGCCCTTTCATAAGCTAGGGCATCATTTGATTCGTCACAATCCCTTTGTGGATATTGGACTTTGTCTATGGAACTGACAATGTTACCATGTTGAAAACTATATTCTGCACTCAGTATTTAGTTTGGGAACATTATGGAAATAAGACCTTCAACCCACTGCGTCCACACTGACTTTTGATCACCCGTTCCCACTAGTTCCATGTTAGCCCACTTGCTCATCCACTCCCTGCATACTAGGGACAATTTACAAAGGCCAATTCGCCTACAGACCCACACGTCTCTAGAACGTGGGAGGAATCTGGAGCACACGATGGAAACCCATGCGGGCACAGGGTGAACATGCAAACTCCATACACACACACAACACCCGAGGTCAGGATCAAACCTGAGTCTCTGGCACTGTGAGGTAACAGCTCTACCAGCTGTGCTGTTGTGCTTCCCTTGCTCTTCCTCTATCTGTTGCACTTGAGTTTAACTTGATTATATTTCTGTAGCGTATTATCAGTTTGGATAGCATGCAAAATAAAGCCTTTCATTGTACCTCGGTACACATCACAATAATAAACCTAAACCTCTTCTCTCTCCCCTTCATCACACACACTACTGATCATACGCTAGCTGCAGGTTGTGCAAACGCTTCTTATTCAACACTGGGATGCTCACCTCATAGCTAATGGCAAGGACCGAGTTAGTGTGATATTGAGGTTGTGCATCCCCAACCATATTACCTCAGACCCACACTGCCATGTCTGGTGGGGAGGGTGAACTCCTCCGATGCAAGCATTGCAGTGGAATCGTTCCTTGAACATGGCCATGCTTGAGTGTTCCGTGGAACAGCACTCCATTTGTTGCATGCTGTTTGCCCACCCATCGTAGAAACATCCACACCACCAGCAAGAGTACCTCACCAAGGGGTAGTCTTGGGCTTGTTGTGGCAGCTGAAATAGAGATGGCATGGCAAATGCTGCAGAATGAAGGCATCATGACCACTGTCAGGACCACCAGACACCATATGTTTATTTTTGAGATACAGCCTGGAAACAGGCCTTCCGGCTCACCGAGTCCACAGCAACCATCCACCTGCTGTCAACATTAGTTCTATGTTATCCTATTGTCTACATATTTTTTACAGAGGCCAATTAACCTACAAACCCCCACGTCATTAGGATCTGGGAGGAAACCCGAGCACCCGGAGGAAACCCACGTGGTCACAGGGAGAACGTGCAAACTCCACACAGACAGCACCTGAGGTCAGGATTGCACCCAGGTTTCTGGCGCTGTAAAACAGCAGCTCTACCAACCGTGTCACTAAGCCGGCCATTTTGTGTATGTTTTCACTCCAGCTTGAATTGGAGGTGGTAGAATCTCTCTGTGTGGTGGTTTAGAACATAGAACAGTACAATGGAGACACAAGGAACTGTAGGTGCTGGAATCTTGAGCACCAAGTGTTGGAATAACTCAGTGGGCAGGCAGCATAGCTCGGTTCAGATATCTGAAGCAGTATCCAGACTGAAGAAGGGTGCCGAACTGGAAAATCACCTATTCATTTCCTCCACAGATGCTGCTTGACCCGCTGAGTTACTCCAGCACTTTGCCCATTAATAACCAGGGAGGCTAGATTGTAATAATGTATTGTCTTTCCGCTGACTGGTTAGCACACAACAAAATGTTTACACTGTACATCGGTACACGTGACAATAAACTAAACTAAACTGAACAACCAACCCTCCAAACAACTTTGATGGCAATGGGAGGGGTGAAAGGGAAAAGGTTCCTGCCTGCTTCTGAAAATGCATCTAGATTCACTTTCTTTAGTCAGAGGGTGGTGAATCAGTGTAATTCTTTGCCACAGGAGGCTGTGGAGGCAAAGTCAGTGGATATATTTAAGGCAGAGATAGATAAATTCCTGATTAGCAAAGGTGAGGTTACGGGGGAGAAGGTAGGAGAATGGGGTTAGGAGGAAGAGATACAGTAGATCAGCCATGATTGAATGGTGGATTAGACTTGATGAGCCGAAATGCCTCATTCTGCTCTTATCTCTGATGATCTTCTGATCTTATGATCACAATGTTAAGGGAGAAAAAGAACTGTAGTATTAAGCATCTAATGCCAAATCAGCGACGTTTTCTTTTAGAAGGGTAAGGATCTGCTGAGGATAAATGGGATTAATATAGATGGGATGCATAGTTTTATAAAGGGCAAGACCCCAAATACCTGGTTAACCACTGCCTCAACCTGCTGTGCACCTTCAACCCGAATTATACACATACCCTCCAAGATCCTTCTATAAAATCATGTCCCTTCATTATAATGTCCCTTCTCATTTTCCCACCAAAATGGAATACCTTTTACCTTTCAACTATCTGCCCATTTCTATAGTCTTTGTGGCTGTCCAGGGAATTTTAAGTGCGCTCTCGTAATTTTGTCCAGATTAGAGGAGGTGCAGGACCATCTTCATGACAAGCCTATAATGCATCTAATTATCAAACCAACACGAACCTCATTCTACCTTTCCGATCCAGCTCATATTGCCAGCATCAACAATTTTTTGTCTGCTGCCGAGACGTCCCACATGAAATGAGTGAGTATTTTATAGTTCAAATGCATAGCGTGAAAATGCAACACAGTGACCTCAGTGAGCAATTTTAATTATTAAGGATGGCTAAAGGGAAGGAACACAACCTTTCTCATGAATGGCAGAGTTTGAGGGGAGACTTGATAGAAGTATGTAACATTATTATATCTAACACTAGAGGCCAAAGCTGTAAGGTGAGAGGAGCAAAGTTTAATGGAGATGTGCGGGACAAGTTTTTTTATACAGAGAGTGGTGGGGGCCAGGAACAGATTGCCAGGGGTGGTGGTGGAGGCAGATATAATAGTGGTGTTTGTTAGAAGCTTTTAGATAGGCACATGGAAGTGCAGGGAATAGAGGGACATGGATCATGTACAGGCAAACGAGATCAGTTTCACTTGGCATCATGTTCGGCACAACCATTGTTGGACAAAGGTTCCGTACCTGTGCTGTACTGTTCTATATTCTAAAGCTGTAATAAAGCTCTTTCATTTATACCTGTGCTTGTTCCTTCACAAGTGAGAATTATATTTCTTCTCACTCACCAGCGTACTTGCTTCCTGAGTTCTGCCAGCTCGTGTAAACGTTTGAGCGCTTTTTCCTGTTTCTTTTCATCTTTTCTTGACTTGGAAGCAACATTCCGGGCAAACTCCCTCTGCTTCAGTTCTTTCAGTCTCTGCAACAACAAAAAATCAATGTCAATTCAAACCAGCAGCTGTGAAGAGGGATATCTGGCCTTACTCAGACTGTGCAAGGTATCCACCTTCATCTGTGCAACAGTTAGTGGGCTACTGTGTAGCATAGAGCGCAAGAGATACGTGTTGGCCTTGCATGTAAAAGCTTTCACATCCACCTCATATTCATTGCTGTCTTCTGGCTGCAATGAACCAAAATGAAGGAGATCTGCACAAAATGGAAGTCTGCCATCAAGGGACAAGAATATATGACCCACCATTATTTGAAGATAACCTCTCTGAGACGGCAGAACACCTAATAGAGGGAATAGAGAGATTAAAACAAAAGATTGATGCAAAATGCTGGAGTAACTCAGCAGGTCAGGCAGAATCTCTGGAGAGAAGGAATAAGTAATGTTTCCAGTCTGAAGAAGGCCATTTCGACCTGAAATGTCACCTATCCCTTTTCTCCAGAGATGCTGCCTGGCCTGTTGAGTTACTCCAGTATTTTGTGTTTATCTTTGGTTTAAACTAGCATCTGCACATAGAGGGGAAAAAAGACAGCTGGCATGTTGTTCCTCTGATGTTAGGAGACACCTTGTTGGGTCATAGATAGATTTATCATCCATCCACTCAAGGTGTCCTTGACCTTAACATACACTTGGGCAGGCATATGGATAGGAAAGGTTTAGAGGGATGTGAGGCAACTGCGGGTAAACGGGAATAGCATAAATGGGGCATCTTGGTCGGCACGCATGAGTAGGGCCAAAGGGCCAGTTTCCATGCTGTATGACTATGACCTGAGGAGGCTTCATGTTGATGGTATTTCATTCTTCAGCCTTCACTTTGACAAGAACAGTGAATGCAGAACTTTAAAATGGTCATCGGGAATGGCAAGTTTATTCTGCAGTGCTGTAACTTCAGGCATTCTATATTAATGGAGTGTGTAGTTCCCTGCTGATTTTTTAAAGTAAATTGCCAGGAGTTCAACAAAAATGTGGTTCTACAAATCTGCTCTTGGGCAAGATCTTCCAGTTCCTGCCAAACAAATGCCAATGATCAGCATTTTCTCCCAGTTTAAGGAACTGCTGCACAAAAGTCTGAAGAAAGGTCTCGACCCAAAACATCACCCATTCCTTCTCTCCAAAGATGCTGCCTAACCCGCTAAGTTACTCCAGTTTTCTGAGTCTTGGGAGATTATGACTTCAGAGAAAGCACGTGCGAGCACTTTAAAGAAACTGGTCTGTGTTTATTTTGCACTGTGGTGAAGCCAATGGAAATTTAAAATGCCATGATACTTGGACAATCAGCAATGTTACATTTAAGCTAACATTGCATGCAATCCTCAACATGACTACCAAGCTCACCACTCATCTGGATTTAGACTTTAGAGATACACCGGGGGAAAAGTTGCTTCGGCCCACCGAGCTCATACCGACCAGCAATCATCCTGTTCACATTATGCTATCCGTACACTAGTACTATCCCATGCACTAGGGACAACTTACGATTTTTACTGAAGCTAATTAACCCATTTGTCTTTGGAGTGTGAGAGGAAACTGGAACACCCGGAGAAAACCGATGCGGTCATAAGGGAGAACGTATAAATTCTGTACAGACAGCACCCATGGTCAGGATCAAACCCAGGTTTCTGGTGCTGTAAGGCAGTAACTCTACTGCTGTGCCACTGTGCTGCCCCTGTGTTAAATGTGTTGCAAATGGAGAGTGCAGACAGGTCATTTTTTTCAGGAAGCATGTATGTGTGTATCTGTAAAGATAAAAGCAGAAAAAAAATGTGTTCAATCATCTTCAGTTGAGAAAATAATATTATTTATGGTCTTTCTATTCCATACATAGTATAAATTAGTTAACCAGCAATTATCCTGCTCCCATTATGTTATCCCACTGTTGTATCCACCATCTACACGGACAGGACCAAATTTACCTAATATAACCATACAAATTTGACACTGTGCTGGAGTAACTCAGCGGGTCAGGCAGCATCTCTAGAAAACATGAGATAGGTGACGTTTCGGGTCGAGAGACGGGAGAGCATGCAAACTCCACACAGACAGTGCCCGAGGTCAGGATCAAACCCAGGTCTCTGGGGCTGTGCTGCTTATTCATTCTATTAAGTAGATGTTAAAGTGGACATTTAAATAAATGAAAATACGTATATTTTGAAATAGAGTAAATCTTGCAGAAATGTCTGTAAAAATGCAATTAATAATGATAATTCACAACAAAATCCATTAAGTTCCAGCAGTTCGCCAATAAAATTGTCTAAGAAATATAAAGCAAGCATCATACCTCAAGGTAAAATCAATTACAGTGCATCACATAATTAATAAATGCCATATAGCATTTACCTAGATGTTTACTTCCTCAATAGCACTAAACACACCAGACAGTTATTTAAAACCTGCTTTGAAGTCATGCTTTGAAGTCATAGTTATGGTATCCAGTACATGATTGATGCTCCCCTTCACTTAAATGATTTATTTATCTGAATGGGAGATTACATGCACAAATTCAGCATATTTGCACTATTGCGAAATATACAACTGCCCTATGTTTTGTTCACAACTGTCTTGTGCCGTTGCAATAATTATATATTAGTAAATACAGAAATAGATCACTGATTTTATACCTGAAGCTGCTGATCCAAACTCTCCATTTAGATGACTGTTGTCCATTTTAAATGGTGCTTATGCATGGTATTGTTTTCAGACCCCATGGAGTCAAGAGTCAAGGATGATCAATTGTCATTTTTACCAGCAACAGAACAATGAAATTCTTACCAGCAGCAGCATAACAGGCCAATAAATGCATTCAAAGAGTGACTCAGCAGGTCAGGCTGCATCTCTGGACAATATAGATAGGTGATGTTTCCATTAGTGGCAGAGTCTAGAACTAGAGGTCATAGCCTCATAATTAAAGGACATTATTTTAGGAAGGATATGAGGAGACATTTCTTTAGTCAGAGAGTGGTGAATCTTTGAGATCTTTGCCACAGAAGGCTGTAAAGGCCAAGTCAGTGGATATTTTTAAGGCAGAGACAGATAGATTCTTGATTAGTACAGGTGTCAAAGGTTATGGTGAGAAGGCAGGAGATTGGGGTAAGGAGGGAGAGATAGATCAGCCATGGTTGAGTGGCAGAGTAGACTTGATGGGCCAAATGGCCTAATCCTACTATTCCTTATGACCTTATGACCTTATGATGTTTCAGGCCAGTACCCTTCTTCCAACCTGATACATCACCTACAGTATCTATGTTCTCCATCGATGCTGCCTGACTCGTTGAGTTCCTCCTGCACTGTGTAAACCAGCATCTGCAGTTGCTTATTTCTACAGGCCTAGAAATACGATGCATAGATAATCGTTAAAAAAAATTAACACATCTATAGCTGTAATACTAGGTAATCATCGTGGAGAAGGATATGCTGAGTGGATAAAATGAGATAGGAAAGAAGAAGCTTTGTATGGTGCATAAAAGCCAACAGAAACCATTTAGGTTGAATGTCTTTTGTCTGTGATGTGATTTATTGGAGCAATTTCTGATACTGTAGCTGAAGTAAGGCTAGAGTGCGAAGAGCGTGTAAAGTGTGAAGATTAATATTGTTTTAACAAATGGATGTAACCTAGCAAATTTCTCCCTCAAATTACATCTTCTGAGGAATATTCCATACTCAATTTCAAAATACCTATTGACTAAACAATAGTTTGTGTCCACAACTGTCCTTGAAAGCTGCAAGTTCAGGAGCAGCTTCCTCCTTACAATCATCAGGCTATTAAATACTACAAACTCCAAATACGCTCTGAACTACATAGACCCGGAGGCATCATTTTTGTTTTTTACACTATTATAGTTTTTTTAATTTGTTTATACATACATGTACACACCACATAAATATTTTATATAAATAAAATATATATATATATATATATATATATATATATATATATATATATATATATATATATATATATGGGTTTTTTTTGTTATGGGTGTTATAGGGTACCATATTCACATATCTGTTGTGCTGCTCCAAGTAAGAATGCCATTGTTCCGTTTCAGAACATATGACAATAAAAACCCCCCGACTCTCTAGTTTTTGAGCAACAACACCTCCCATTGTACGACCTACCTTTCAAACATTGTAATCTGCCCACAGTGACTTCTTACTTGCAATAGCAAATGAACATTAATAGCATCAGGGAAGCCTTGCAAATGCTCCACCTCCCAATTTATTACAAAAAAATCCCCTACTGAATCCCTTGTTATAAATTTACCTGCACAGGTAACGTTAATCGTACAAGTCTGCACAGGTCATTTTGATGGTATTGTTAACATCCCATAAATTTTTATATGTGTTATTGCACTAGTTATTGGTTATCATGACTGAACCATAGGCATTAGATTTATGCAATTATTATGGGCAAGTAGAAATTAAATTAGTTTGCCATTAATTCCTTCGTCAGAGACCCGGGTTCCATCCTGACTGAGGTGCAGTCTGTGTGGAATTGGCGCATTCTCCCTGTAAACACATGGTTTCCTCCGGGTGCTCCACTTTCCTCCAACTTTCAAAGGGCATGTGAGTTTGCAGGTTGATTGTCAAATTGCCCCTAATGTGTAGGGAGTGGTTGCGAAAGTGGGATAACACAGAACTAGTAAGTATGGGTGATCAATGGTCGGCGAAGCCTCGGTGGGCTGAAGGGCCTGTTTTTGTACTTGAACTTTAAACTAAATTACAGTAAACTAAACTAAATTTAATGCTCTAATATTACCATCTGAAGAATCTTTTTTAATCATTGAGAAACTAATCACAACTGCACTATGACATTGGCCCTAGGATCTGCATTAACTACGCCTTTTCTTTCTGACTAAAACCTTGCATGATCATAGCCTGAATCTGGTGTTTGGGGCTCAAGAGAAGAAATTGAAAACTCCCAAAATCCCGACAGAAGTCCTATTGTTTTTTTATCGAGCGTCAGTTGTGTAAAGTTTTCAGCAGCTTGATGAAGAATAGTTAATTTAAGAATAGCTTCTTACTCTTGAAAGAAACCTGAGAAATTGAGATAAAGAGAAATAAATTCTTCCTTTGTATAGTTTAACGTGAAGTACGGTGATTACAGTAACACTATAGAAATAATTTTCCCCTTTTTCTGAATAAAGCAGGAAAAGAAGAGTATATAATTCCAATGATTTTGAAGCACTGACAATCTGACTGACTTTATTAAAATCCTCACTTCTGTTATTTTGCTGTAATTCCTCAGGATATTTAAAATAGGGTTATTTAAAATAAATGTGCACAGGGAGAGAAGAAACAAAAGTTAGACAATGAAATTGTCTCCAGACCTTAATATCATTTAAAGCCATTAATCTGCAGCTGATCTATTTCAAGCTCAGAAACCAAGTGACCCAATGCTGCCTTGAAACAAAATCAATCCCTATATAAAGATGCCATCAATTGGAGACAAAAGCACAGTCTAATAAAGTTTGTAGATTAAAAGTTGAATTGATTCGGATTTCATTTATCTCGATTGCACAAATTATTTATGTGGCACAGACACTAAGATTCTTAATTTAAAAGTCAGGGAACAAGGATGACATTTGAATTAACAATAGATTAACCTTGTCAAATAGGAATTTAATTGAGGATAAAATAGTGGATACCAACAGGATTTCACAGTGTGACTATATCTTTACCACATTATTTCACAGTGTGGCTATATATCTTTGCAAGAATAACATAACTCGCTAATGCTGACCAATTTGCCAGTAGGAATCAGTGATGGTGGCACAGGTGAAGACAAGATGGGTTTTCAACAGCTTTTAAGGAACATTGTTCATGCTATTTCACACCAATCTGTTTGAGTCAGTTCTTATTAATCTTCAGTTTCCATTATGCCATGCGGTTGACATCTAGGGCATTTGCTTGCTCTTTCTCACACATTCCCAAGGTTCCCCGATCCTGATGGATGCATTGTTCCAAGGTGATAATCTTCTTTCATTTCAGATACTGTGTTTTGCAAACAATGTCTGTTCGTGCTAAGAAAAAGATACATCGCGCTGGAGTAACTCAGCAGGTCAGGCCACATTCCTGAAGAACATGGATAGGTGACATTTCGGGTCGGGACCCGTCCTATCCATGTTTTCCAGAAATACTCCCTGACCTGCTGAGTTACTCCAGCACTTAGTGTCTTTTTGTTTTGTAAACCAGTATCTGCAGTTTCTCGTTTCTCTATTCTTCCCAAAATTCAGTAACATCCATCACCAGCTTAAGGTGCCTGAAGATTTCACTTTCATGTGAGTTGGTTCACTCTACCCCCTCACCTACCTACACAACAGTGTATCATGGAGCTATGGCAATAACATTGTGCCATTGAAAAGATTACGATCCACATTATAAAATCAGCAACAAAACAAAAGCATGGTCTTTTAAGAGCACCAACATAACCATTGAGCATGCCCACCACATTAACACATCCTCACAGAGAACAAACCAAGTGCAACACATTATGTTTAATTAACATCTTAAACACTTAATGTGACAAAGAACATTATAAAAACTGGACACTAGACATGAGTTTATATTATAATTGATGTATCATAAATATTATAAACTAAAATTATTAAAAACAGGATTAGGAAATAATTATCTTCAGAATGGCAAGTAAGAATTTCATTGTTCCGTTGTCGGTACTTATGACAAATAAACACTCTTGACCCTTGACAAATTATGCACATATTTTTATGCACGTGAGCGTCAGGGCGGGAGTATTGGTGCGGAGTGCTAGCCAAGAAGGTATACCCTGACAATCCTACCTCACTCATCATGGTAAGATATTGGAGGGCATTCTTCTCCAAGAAGAGTTTCCAGATCACCTGCCAGTTCACTGAATTCTGATGATTACAATGAGCAGGGTACAATTAGTGTACTCTGTCAAGGATGAGGGCACATCACTTCAGGCAACTTCTGGATTTCCACATTTGATCGTGCATAAGCATCCTCCAGAAACTGGTGTCAGATAAACAGCACAACAATGAACACTGACAGTTTTGTTGTCATTACAAGCACAAGATCCAAGCAATTCACCTACTTCTAACATGCATCTCTTCAGTCTTTCCAAATGTGGGCCCATAAAACAGTTAATGAGGCAAGTATGGATATGAATAGGCAAGATGTCTTATTTCACGATGATTGAATGTAATGGAGCAGGAGTTTTATCAGGTTTGCTTAGTTCAACTGGTACAACTTGTCTTTTCAAATACTAACTGCTTCTGTCTCCGTTTTCTATTGCTGCTCACAGCACAAAAAGGATCAAAGACTTTCCAACTGAATAGATGCAAAGTGTCTTTTGATTATCAAGATAAACAATGAATCACAGGTAATTTACACTATGAAGCTACATCAATGCCTTGCTTTCCAGTATCTTAACCTTCTGCCATTTACTCTTTCCTTATTTTTCTTGTCTGAGAATGCCAAGTTTATAAACAATCCAATTAAAACAGTAGCTGGCGAACTTCTATGGAAAACTGAGCACAAAGCCCAACATATAATGGTCACATAACATTGGCATAAATGTTACATGTAAGGTACACAAAAATGCTGGAGAAACTCAACGGATGCAGCAGCATCTATGGAGCGAAGGAGAACCCTTCTTCAGACGTTACATTAATGTAATGTTAGTGCAGCATATAATTTTATGCCTCTCCAGTGCACCTCCACAAATTGATTTGTGCGCAACTTACATCTAGAGACAACGTAGCATATCAATCACCCTGTTGCTGTCTATTGCAGCTCATGTTGAGATTATATCATGTTTTGTTTCTGGGGGTGATAATGAGACTGAAAGAGACAAGAATGCAACTGAAATTTGCATTGACATAAATATGTTTTGAACTTCCCTAATTCTTATTGGATTGTTGTGAATGCCAGAAAGTGTTATGAAAAGTGAATGAGGTCAAGATGCGCAGACCCCTGACGATCTATTTAAATGTTCATAAAATATGATTGTTGGTTTAAGTGAAAGTAGTTGGCTCAAATGGTTTGAATTTAAATATGATCAGTTCGAGACGAGGTGAGGTGGGAACGTTTAAATAGGAACCTAAGGGGTAATTTTATTACTCAAAGGTTGTGGGTATAAGGAATGGGCTGCCGGATGAGGTAGTTGTCTTGTACCGCTGCACCATCGAGAGCATCCTTACCAACTGCATCACAGTATGGTATGGCAACTGCTCTGCCTCCGACCGGAAGGCACAGCAGAGGGTGGTGAAAATTGCCCAACGCATCACCGGTTCCACGCTCCCCTCCATTGAGTCTGTCCAAAGCAAGCGCTGTCTGCGGAGGGCGCTCAGCATCGCCAAGGACTGCTCTCACCCCAACCATGGACTGTTTACCCTCCTACCATCCGGGAGGCGCTACAGGTCTCTCCGTTGCCGAACCAGCAGGTCGAGGAACAGCTTCTTTCCGGCGGCTGTCACTCTACTAAACAACGTACCTCGGTGACTGCCAATCACCACCCCTCCCCCGGACACTTATTATTATTTATTCAAATCGTTTGCTATGTCGCTCTTCCAGGGAGATGCTAAATGCATTTCGTTGTCTCTGTACTGTACACTGACAATGACAATTAAAATTGAATCTGAATCTGAATCTGAATCTGAGTTGAGGCAGGTGCTATCCAAACAATTCAAGCAACATGTAGGCTGGTTGATAAGGTAGGTTTAGAGGGATATGTGCCAAATGCAGGCTGGTGGCACTAGTTTAGATGGGACATGTAGGTTGGCTTGGGCAGATTCGGCACATTGAGTCCGTGCTGACCAGCGATCACCCCATACACAAGCGCCATCCTACACACTAGAGGCAATTTTCTTTTACAGAAGCCAATTAACCTACAAACCTGTATGTCTTTGGAGTGTGGGAGGAAACCGGAGCACCCGGAGAAAACCCACGCAGTCACAGGGAGAACGAGCAAACCCACGCAGTCACAGGGAGAACCTACAAACTCCATACAGACAGCATCCGTAGTCAGGATCAAACCTGGGTCTCTGGTGTTTTTACGTTTTTGGAGTCATTTAATTTGAAATCCAGTTGGGAAATACTGTATATCAGAGTCTGTGAGGTTTGATGCGTCTCCAAAAATAAAATGTTCACATGTAATAATACTGTGAGTTGGCCAACTAAATCAGAAAGGATTGAATTTCATCGCTCAGGGATGTTGAAAAATACTTTGATTCCCATGCTGATCTTTCAGTTGATTATTTTGAAAGTAGCTGTGAAGACAAATTAAATTATTGGGATGATACTGTTTATAAAAGTAATCTCAAGATGGCTGTGGTGGAAGGTTTTAGTTTAGTTTAGTTTAGTTTAGTTTACAGCGTGGAAACAGGTCCTTCAGCCCACCGAGTCCGCACCGACCAGCGATCCATGCACATTAACACTACCCTACACACACTAGGATAATTTTACATTTATACCAAGCCAATTAAGCTCCAAATCTGTACGTCTTTGGAGTGTGGGCAGAAACTGAAGATCCCGGAGAAAACCCATGCAGGTCACGGGGAGAACGTACAAACTCCGTACAGACAGATCTTAATGTTAGCAACACCAAGGAGTTGGTTGCTGAAAGGGAAAACCAATGGTGCATGAACTTGTCCTCATTGGAGAATGTCAACAACTGCAAGTTCCTGGTTTCTGGACTTGAAGATATGTCCTACAATACAGATGGAATTGCAAATAAGCTTTGTTGATGCTTCTTATTAAATAAAGATGTTTGAAGCGATTTTGCATGTTACTAGTTAAGTTACTAGTCAAGTCAAGAGTGTTTTATTGTTATATGTCCCGGATGGGACAATGAAATTCTTACTTGCTGCAGCACGACAGAATATGTGAATATGTAAACTTGTAAATATGTGAATATGTAAAATTGTGTGGTGGTGCCTATAGGCAGCGACTTGACTACAGTCCGTCTGACTTTATTTTTTAAATTGTCTCGTTATTTGTATGTCTTGAGCCTAGTTTTTATTATTTTTCTTTAGCTGTGTATATGTGGGGGTGGGGGGGAAACCGTTAATCTCTTCCCCCATTCGGGGACCCGACTTTTTCCCTGTTGGGTCTCCAGCGTCGTTGGGCCTAACATCGTGGAACCGGCGGCGGCCTTCGGCTGGAACCAACCTGAGGGCTCCAGTCGCGGAGCCTGTAGGCCTGACACACCTGGCCATCTTCGGAACGGGGAGAGCTGTGGTGGTGCGCGGCTGCGACCTGACTTCAGAGCTTCAGAGGCTCCGCCCGCAGGCCCGGTGGACAGGAACATCGGAGCTCACAGGTCCCAGGTGGGAGGCCACTTTTCGGAGCTCCCGCAACGACAACTTCTCCCGCTGGAATCGCGAAAAAGGACACGGAGCGGGGCCTAACATCGCCCCACATGGCTTAAACGGCCGCGGGACTTACCATCGCCCGCAGGGGGCTTTAACATCGGGAGCCCCAGTCACCTCGACACTGCAGTTGGACTGCTTATCTATTAAGACTTTGCCTTCCATCACAGTGAGGAGGTGTTGGAGATCCACTATGATGGATGTTTGAGTAAAGTGTGTTAAGTGTGGGTCTTGGGTTTTTTTTGTAATGTAAGTGTAGAAAATGCAATTTCGTTCAAACCAAGCTGTTTGAAAGACAATAAAAGGCATTCTATTCTATTCTATATTCTATCAAATGTTCCAAATGTTGTATCAAACTTCTACAGGTGTACAGAAGAGAGCACATTAAGGGTGACACAGTGGAGCAGTGGTGGAGTTGCTGCCATACAGCACCAGAGATCCGGGTTCGATCCTGACTCTGGGTGCTGGAGTTTGCACGTTCTCCCTGTGACTGCATGGGTTTTCTCCGGATCCTCCAGTTTCCTCCCACGATCCAAAGATGTGCAGGTTTGTAGGTTAATTGACTTCTGTAAATTGTCCCTCATGTGTAGGATAGAACTAGTGTATGGGGGATAATTTGTCAACAAGGACACGGTGGGTTGAAGGGGCTGCTTCCACGCTGCACCTCTAAAGAATAAACTAAACAGGTTGCTTCACTGCCTGGTTCAGTGATTCAAATGCCGAAGAATGATGACAGCAGAATGATGTAGTAAGTGGTGTACATTGCCCAGTCCATCAAGGGTACTAACCTCCCCACCATCAAAGGAATCTATAGGAAGCGCTGCCTCAAGAATATCATCAATGACCCTCACCATCCTGGTCATGCTCTCATCTCACTGCTACCATCGGGAGAAAAAGTGCAGGAATTTTGGAGCAATTACCTTCAGGTTCAAGAACAGCTTCTTCCCATCAACCATCAGGCTCTTCAGCCACCCTGCACAATCCTGACCACAACCTTACCTCAGCACCGAACTACCATGAACTTTATATAAGTTGCATTATTACGTAAGCTTGCACTACAATGGGAGAGCTACCTAGTATAACTGATAATTGATTGCATTATTGTTTATTGTATATTTATTTGTTGAGTTGCAACAGATAAGAATTTCACCATTCCATTGCTGGTGCATATGATAATGAAACACTCTTGTAAACTATTCTTTTCCTTTGCAGCCAAAGCTGCTTGAAAAATGCACGTAACTCTTGTTAAACCAACACTGACTAAAATGTGATTAGTTTTTCTACCACAGCATGCTGTGAGGAACGAAAGGTTTTGTAGCTGATCTTTCAAAGCAGGTTGAAGGAAATTAATTACCTGCTCCCTTCTCTGAACTCTGGTGGTGTGGCTGATGAACAAGGTTTACAATTCAACATATAAATAACAATCAGGATCCACCAAATCTGGATTTGCCTCCAACCCCCAGTGAAAGAATTAAACATCAGAATTGTCGTGAGAGCAAAACGCATTCAGCAATCTTTTGGAATGCTAATAAAGCACATATTTCACATGTCAATACACTGTTGTTGTGATCATTGTCAATTATCAAACAGAACTGGGTGGCATGGTGGCGCAGCGGTAGATCTTGACTACGGGTGCTGCCTGTACGAGGTTTGTATGTTCTTCCGCGAGTTTGTACGTTTTTCACTAGGTCCTCCCACACTCCAAAGATGTACTGGTTTGTAGGTTAATTTGCCACGGCAAAGATTGTAAATTGTCCCTAGTGTGTAGGATAGTGCTAATGTAAGGAGATCGCTGGTCAGCATGGACCCAGTGGGTCGAAGGGCCTGTTTCCACGCTGTATCTCTAAACTAAACTAAACTAAACTAGAGTACAGTTTAAAAAAAAATAAAACTAGACTACTTCACTAAGTTTTATTTATTTTAGTTTAGTTTAGAGCTACAGGTTGTAAACAGGCCATTCGACCCACCAAGTTCACACCAGCCATCGATCACCCATTGGCACTAGTTCTATGTTATCTCACTTCTGCATCCACTCCCTACACACCAGGGGCAATTTACAGAGGGCAATTAACATACCAACCAGTACCACGGGCTGTGGGAGCAAATCGGATCACCCAGAGGAAAATCCACGTGGTCACAGGGAGAACATGTCAACTCCACACAGACAGCACCTGAGGTCAAGATCGAACCCGGGTCTCCGGTGCTGTGAAGCAGCGGCTCTACCCGCTGCGTCACTGTGCCGCCCCACAGTGAATTGAGTACTCATGACTTTGCAAAGATGGTGCACACAAAGAGGAAAGGGTTGCATTAAACAAATGATTGCAGGTGTAATCTTTACATTATAAAATAAGGAGAGATCTGGGCAAACTTTGACAACTTGCAGCAAGTGTGGACAGGATTGATATCCCATGCACATGTCAACAGAACCCTCCAAGTATGCATCAGGGCAAATTATTTTCAACATCATCTAGTTTAAGAAAGCTCTACACATGCATAATGAAGCATAGCCTGGATAGAAACTGTGGGTCAGGTGATTTCCATTTCAGCAAAACATCATGCTTCAATTTATCACCAGTGTGAAGATAGATACCAAAGGCTGGAGTAACTCAGTGGGTCAGACAGCATCTCTGGAGAAAAGGAATAGGTGACGTTTCAGGTCGAGACCCCTTTTCCGTATCACCAGAGCGAATTGCTTTGAGGGTCAGAGTTAAATAAATCGCAAGCAAGTTGATGTTAATATTACGCTTATTCAATGTCATTAGAGTCCAGATGCCATACAAATGCATGGTATTTTGCAATTTTCTACATCCTATAATCTTTGAATATCTTTATATCGATATGCTACAAATTGTACTGGTTTTATTCGATTTATGTTTTTTTTGGCATTCGTTCAAACGTCAGAAACCTTCAACAATATTCAAAGAAGTGTTGCTCTGTAAACTGACGTTTTATTCACCCGCATCATTCAGCTTTACTCACCCAGGTCAATAGGACCCACAACTATTTCTCCCCTCCACTTTCCTCTGGCTTCACAATTTGTAACTCTTCGATCAGTCTGTCTCACACCTCTGGCCTTTTGTTCCATCCATTTGCCCATCAACCCCCCCCCTCACCCCCCGCCTGTGTCTACCTATTACCTGCCACATTTTATCCTGCATCTCCTCTGTCCCAGCTTTATACCTCCTCCCCCCCACAATCATTCTGAAAAAGGGTCCAGACCCAAAACATCATCTATCCCTGTTCTCCAGAGAAGCTGCCTGACCTGCCGAGTTATCCGTTTGTGTAACCCAGCATCTGCAGTTTATTGTTTCTGAATGTGTCACCATCCTTGTACACTTTGACATATTGTAGCTTTAAAATGGTTTAGCGAGGAAATGGCTTATTTTCATAGAATAGACTAGAAAAGATAGACTTTCACTTTTGTCTCCTTAACTAAACATAAATGTAGAATCTTGGATCTTGGAAACTTCATTGTCATTCAGACCTTTCGGTCTGAACAAATTTTTGTTGCCTAGCAGTCATACGTATAATAAAACAACAAAACACACAATAAACACAAATTTAACATCCACTACAGTGAGTTCACCAGACACCTCCTCGCTGTGATGGCAGGCAAAAATCTTGTCTTTGTATCTTCCCTCCTTGTTCTCCCTCTGCCCTAAGGCGATCCAGGCCTCCGATGTTGTGACTCCCACCGGGTGATGGTAATTAAACATCTGACCACATGCAAGTGTAAATAGACAGTGAAACAGCAACTGATGTTATTTTCCCTCACATTGCCTTCATTAACTCACGAGAGTGAGAGTGAGAGCAGGAGGGAAAAAAACGACCAATAAAGATGAATGAGAATAATTTACTGTCAAATTTTGTGCCAGTTAAAGCTAAAGAGCAACTTTGAAAAGGCACCTTTGAACTTCAAAGCTAGTTGGAAAAGGATTGCGTATTTAACTTGAGGATTGATCGAATACAGATTTTCCATCTCTGAAGTTGAAAGTTGCCTCCATCGATTTTAACAGCAAGAAAATTTATTAAATTCCAAACATGTATCTAAAATGAGTGGAGTAGAATGAGACAGATTCTAAGCATGGAACTGGTATTGTTTAATTCAAGACGAGTTGTGCACTCAAATGCAAGATTAATATTTTACATTCTTTCTGGACATTCAACGAGGTTCAGTATCGCAAGTTTTGCCCACACAGGTGTCCCATGGCAACAATACAAACACTTTAAAGATAAAAATGTAACTGGGCAATAGAAGAACAAGCCAATGGGACAAATTGAATAGCAACACAGGGCTACCAACAATTAGCATGCATCTGGTCCATTTCTGCTCCAGAAAGCCAAACTTGTGCATACACATTCAAACTTGGGTTTTGTGGATTTTGCACGATAGTGGGGTATTTTTATTTACTGAACTGTTTCATGTTTATTTATTATATTGTCTATTGAATACCATGTTTACAACCTCATGCTGCTGCAAGTATGAATTGCATTATTCCGTTTTGGAACATGAAACAATGAAAGACTCATGACTCTCTCTTGCATTCTTCTGAAACAGAAGAAAAATGAAATGCAAGACTTTTATGAACAAAATCTGAAAAATTTAGATTTATCGTGATCATAATCTAAATAGGAATATCTTCCAAGCAAATTATAAATTGAACATTTTGGGATATTTAAATGCCGAGGATAGTGATTTCAGTCTGTCTAATATCTTACTAGTTTCATAAGAGCAATCGTGCATGTAATCTTAATTTACAGAATGACCAGTTAATAGCAGAAGACCTCTCTATTAGGCACTTGTAAGAGTTGATTATATTTCTGGAATCTTGAAAGAAAGACTCTCTTTGCTTTCTCGGCCAGAATTATCTTCTTATTTCGAATTTCTATTCAGCAAGAACAAAGACCTAAATAAAAACCTTAGCTCTTTTCTTTGTCTCAAGCCAGTGAAATGTTCCGCCTTTTCACTGTACATGGTTATGTCACTCTCTTAAAGCAATGGCAAGTGCCTTTCCCAAAATGACAATTAAAACTTTTAATTAAATATTCCATTCACCTCTGGAGAATTCCTCATTCTTTAGGGAACGGGGATTCCCCTCTTCCATTATAGATGAGGCTTTCACTGGGGTCACCACGATATTCCGCAGCTCCACTCTTACTCCCCCTCCCCCCACTTGTAACAAGGACAGATCCCCCTTGTCCTCACCTTCCACCCCATCAGTCGTCGCATATAGCATATAATAAATACTCCAACATTTTTGCCACCTCCAAAGGGATCCCACCACTGGCGACATCTTCCCATCTTCACCCCTTTCTGCTTTCCACAGAGACCATTCCCTCCATAACTCCCTGGTCAACTCGGCGATCATTTCGCTGAACACCTCCGCTCAGTCCGTCTTAACCAAGCTGATCTCCCAGTGGCCCAGCACTTCAACTCCTCCTCCCATTCCCAATCCTCCATTGTCAGAGGCCCAGCGCAAATTGGAGGAACAGCACCTCATATTATGCTTGGGTAGTTTACTCCCCAAAGGTATGAAAGTTGACTTCTCTAACTTCAGGTAGCCCTTGCTTTTTCTCTCTATCCCCTCCCCCTTCCCAGTTCCCCCACTAGTCTTACTGCCTCCGCTAATATTCTATCCTTGTCTGGCCCCCTCCCCAGACATCAGTCTGAAGAAGGGTCTCGACCCGAAACATTGTTAATTCCTTCTCTCGATAGACGCTCCCTCACCCGCTGAATTAATCCCTTGTCCCACTTTGGAGACCTAAACAGCAACCTCTGGTGACCTTGCCTGCCACCCAAAAAGACATCATGGTCGAGGTGACCTGCAACCTCCTACCACCTCTCACGCATATATTGAAAACCTTCCTCGACTATGAAGAAAACCGACTTCGACTAGACCTGCGACTAAAAAATTATCGCTTTTTAAAACGGCAACCTATTTTTAGTCGAGGCCAGTTTTAATCATGATGAAAAAATAGCAGCAACCTAGATGAAGCCTCGACCATGCGGAAACCACTTTTGACCTTGAGGGAGAGTGACCAAAACCTCCGGTGACCTCATGGAAACCTTGGGTGGTGGGCAATGTCACCAGAGATTGCTGTGTAGGTCACCTAAGTGAAACAGGGGCTTTACTCCAGAATTTTGTGTCTACCTTCGATTTACCAGCATCTGCAGTTCTTTCTTAAACATAGGATAAACAATATCAATTTGTAAAAATGACAACATTTGCAAAATAAAGGGATATATGATCATCTGGTTATAAAAATTATTGTGTATTGGTTAATTGGCTTTGGTAAATTGTAAACATTGTCCCTTGTTTGCAGGATAGTGTTAGTGTGCGGGGTGATCACTGGTCAGCACTGACTCGGTGGGCAAAGGACCTATTACTGCGTTGTATCGCTAAAGTCTTAAAGCCTAAAGGTCTAAGTGTTGAATTAACTATTATTTATATCGTCCCCATATCATCACTTCTCAGTAACAATATAAATGTTTTGAAACATCATGCAGAAACAAGGAACTGCAGTTACTAGTTACACTAAGGACACACAGTGCTGGAGTAACTCATCGTGTCAGGCAACATCTCTGGAGAACATGGACAGGTGACATTTTAGGGCTTGTAGAAGCGTCCCGTCCCAAAATGTCACCTATCCATTTTGCCTGACCTACTGAGTTACTCCAGCACTTTGTGTTTTATTGATATTTCTTATGGGGACAGGAATTCAGATTACAGGACTTTTATTAGGCTGCATTATGTTATTTTTTAAATCAATTTTTGATTACATTTGAAGGTGTTCAAAATGTAGTCATTGACAAAATGGAATGAGGAATTTTAATAGTGCATTTGCAAATTAAAATAATACTATAGCTGGCACAGAAAAGAACCCAGGAATTTATGAAAGTGCTTTTGTGAAACTTACAAAAAACTATTTTAAGATCAATTATAGATGACCTTGTGATGTTAGACATGGATCTTTGGGTTATCCTACAACAGATTCCCACTCTCACCCTTGAGCAGTATGAGATATAATAAGACCCATTCTGACTTTGGAGTTTGAAAACGCGCAGGACCATCCAATTAGTATATTCCGGCTACAGCTCAGAATTTAGTATCCCCTTATCTTGCCAGAAACCACCCTGTCATGCTTTACAGTCACTTTAGATACATTTACGGGGTGGGAGATTGCAACCATCACGTGGTCTGCTCTGCTTCGACAAATGTAATCAACCTGGTGTGCACAACAAATAAGATCAAATAGAACAAGTTGTCCTACAACTTTAGGAGGAGAAAGAGGAAGAGGAAGAGGAAGAAGGAAGAGGAAGAAGGAAGGAGGAAGAGGAGGAGGAGGAGGAGGAGGAGAAGGAGAAGGAGGAGGAGAAGGAGAAGGAGAAGGAGGAAGGAGGAAGAAGGAAGAAGGAAGAAGGAAGAGAAGGAGGAAGAGGAGGAGAAGAAGGAGAAGGAGGAGGAGAAGGAGAAGGAGAAGGAGAAGGAGAAGGAGAAGGAGAAGGAGAAGGAGAAGGAGAAGGAGAAGGAGAAGGAGAAGGAGAAGGAGAAGGAGAAGGAGAAGAAGGAGAAGGAGAAGGAGAAGATGCGGAAGAGCAATTTTTAGATATGGGAAGATATGCCATTGCAACCTTGGTGGTCAAATGGCAAAAATAGCTATTCAGATAGTGTGTGATCTCTGCTATTTAGGGGCGGCACAGTGGTAGACCCACTGCCTCCCAACGGCAAGACCCAGTCCTGACCTTGGGTGCTGTCTATGGGGAGTTTGCATGTTCTCCTTGTGACTACATGGATTTCCTCCAGGTGCTCCGGTTTCCTTCCACATCAAAAAGATGTGCATGTTGTTAGGTTAATTGGCCTTTGTAAAATTGCACCTAATGTGTAGGGAGTGGATATGAAAGTAATATAGCAGAACTAAATGGTCCGCGTGGACTCGGTGGGCCGAAGGGCCTGCTTTTGTACTGTATTTCAAAACTCTATCAACCCATTCTGCAGTGGTTTCCAAAATTACTATGATAAAGGTGTAGAACACTTAGACATTTACTAATGTACTATTAGTTAGTGAGCATCAGTTTGCCTATATGTAGGCATTTATAATGTAAATATAAAAATATGTATCAAAGGTATGATTTTTATCATGCAACCCAACTTAATATATTCTATCACATGATGCGGTTGACATTGGCAAGGCCTGCGTTTGTTGTCCATTTTTCATGGTCTCCCTGAACTGAATGGCTTAGGAGGCCATGTCAAGGGGAGGTATTTGAATTCATTTATAGACCAGACTAGGTAAGGAGAGCATATTTCCTTACACAAATGACTTAGTAATCTAGATGACATACAACCACAATACACAAAGTGCTGGTGTAACTCAACAGGTCAGGCAGCACCCGTGAAGAGAATAATCAGGCAACATTTCGGGTTGGGTCTTCTTCAGATTTATACAACTATTAAGTTGTCATCATTACTGGACTGTTTTTTTTTAAATTCCCGTTTTCTTTTATTACTTGAATTTGTTTCAGCTGCTGGATTTGATTTTACCCTCATGACTTGTTCAATATTCCAAGTCTCTAGATACTAGTCTAGTAATTTAGCTACAGTACTGCCAGACCCTCTTGCAATCACTTTGTAATGAAGAATCAGCTTATGTCTATATGCAAATTATATTGCAAATTTTAACACATGCAAGTTCAGACTGGATTTGTCACTGCCCAACACAACATCCATTTAAGGACTGCACAGTGGCATAGTGGTAGAGTTTCTGAATTACAGCACCAGAGACCCGGGTTCGATCCTGATTATGGGTGCTGGCTGTATGGAGTTTGTACGTTCTCCGTGTGACTACGGGGTTTTCCTCAGATTTTCCGGTTTCCTCCCACACTCCAAAGGCATACAGACTTGTAGGATAATTGGCTTTGCTAAAGATTGTAAATTGTCCCTAGTGTGTAGGATAGTACTAGTGTACGGGGATCGCTGGTCGGCGTGGACTCGGTGAGCTGAAGGGCCCGTTTCCGTGCTGTATCTCTGAACTAAACTAAATTAAAATAAACCTTGGTTGTATATTTATCAGCTCTCCTGTTTGCCTTGGATGGAATATCCCTGGACTGGAAATTCTACCACCAGAGAGTGTCCTTGATCATCGATGTGGAAGGAATCTGTGTCTATTGTAACCAAAGAACTCCTTGCCAGAGGATCCCAATTTTATTCTAGCAAGGAAAGTGAGAGCACATCTACATCTCTGGGCTGTGCAAGGGTACCTAACAATTATAAAAGGATGTAATGCAACTGCCCTGGGGATTTTTTGCACTACAATATAGTTTGCTGCCTAATTTAAATGGCAGCTGCAGGGTTGTGCAAATTGAGTGCGTTTTACTATTAAATCCATCCCTGGCTCCAAATGATTTCTTCAGGTCTTCTCATTACAATATTTATGAGGTTCTGTAGTGGGCAGCTTCACTGCATGAAAAAGACACATGGATGTTGAAAAAGCTAACACAACAGGAACAGAATGAGAGAAATCACGAGTGCCAGCACATAGGCTTAAGCTTCAGCTTATCAAATTCCCATATGCTTGGCGATTCACTCATAACTAATATCAATGCATAATGTAACATTAAAATAACAGTGCAAGCCTTTGGAACAGTGAATGAATTAACTTGCATGTAAATCCAATCCCCTCTCAATCTCTAACCCATTTTATAGCTGGTTCATTTTTGCATTGCAACTGTTTTAGTTGTCCACATATTGTGATGTGAATTAACTTGACTAAATTTAGCAACACATAACTCTTGTTAATCGCTAAGAGCAAATAATGAAAACTGAAAACTACCTCTTAGTTCTGTTGTAGATTGATATCTCATTAGCCTGCTTGTTGCCATGAAGTAATTATGTGGATGCATTATCAATTTGGATCAATGTGAATGTTATTGTTTCAGATTATCTATTTTCACAGACAGATGCATGGTGACCTGCGAATAATCAGTGGTTTGTAAATTTTTATCAAGTATTCCTCAAGGTTGATTTTCACTTCAAGATGACCAGAAGGAGAGTCTGGGACCAGAGGTTCATAGCCTCAGAATAAATATCGTTACAAAGGTATATTCTTTTAGTAAGGAGATGAGGAGGAATTTCTTTAGTCGGAGGATGGTGAATCTGTGGAATTCATTGCCACAATCGTCTGTGGAGGTCAAGTCAATAGATAATTTTAAGTTGGAGACTGACAGATTCTTGATTAATAAGTGTGTCAGAGGTTATTGGGAGAAGGCAGGAGAAAGGGGTTGAGAGGAACAGATGAATCAGCCATGACTGACTGACTTGATGGGCCGAATGGCCTAATTCTGCTCCTACAACTTATGGACATATGAACCAATGCTTTATGTCAGGTGTGACCAGGTAAACCTTATGATGTCGCTCACTGGCTATCGGGACATCAGTGAAAAGGGACTCTGGCTGCATCCTGCAGATGATGCCTGGCCTAGGGCAAGGAGCTGCAAGGTGAGCCGAGACCAAACTTTCACACCTCATACTTCCTTATCTATCTATCTCCCTCCCCTGAAATCAGTATGAAGAAGGGTCTTGACCCGAAACATCACCCATTCCTTCTCTCCAGAGATGCTATCTGTCCCGCTGAGTTGCTCTAGCATTTTGTGTCGGTCACTTCGTGTATGTGTAGTTGGGAGATTGTCATTTTCTGACACACAAAAAAATATTTAATGTCTCTCATGGCTGCTTCCTTATCTGAATGTACAGACTAATTGAAGGAGATGTCCAACAGCATGTTCAGCACATCTATCTTTCAGAAATTTGTAAATCAACACTATTCATTTATATGGAAAGAGGCTTACTCCTTGATTCAGGCATGATTCCAGATGGCCAGTGGATGGATATAGGAGTTCAAGAGGCACAAGGGAGGTGGCATGTTGACCAGCTGGGAGGGTGGGCCGAGGAGTGGCTGATGGGAGTTTGATTCAGATAGGTGCGAAGTGCTACATCTTGGGAAATTGAACCAGGATGGGACACACACGGGTCTATGGTAGGGCCCTGGGGAGTGTTTTTGAACAGGAGGATCTAGGAGTACAAGTGAACAGTCCCCTACGAGTGGTGTCGCAGGTGGATGGTGCGGTTTTCAGACTAATTGTTAGAACTATAGGGTGATTTCACGAAAGGTCACTGGAGCGTAGATCCGGACCCACGTGACCGCAAATTTTAACTGGAGGACACTCGTCACTTCCGGGTACATGTGAGTGAATGGGAAAACACGCACTTTCACACCCGTTAAAAACATCGAAAACGGCCAGTTTTTGAGCTGCAATTTACTGTGCCAGTCGGGGTGACCGTGAGGCACAGCTACCTAAATTTACAGTCCAAAAGAAAGATTGAAACTAAGGTAAATTCAAGAGGGAGCTGAAGGTGCAAAAACAGCAGAAGTGCTTAGCGGACATTTGTCGTGGAGATTTAAAGATCCAAAATATCGGGAATTAGCGCGTTTGCTCGCTGCATTTCATCAAAAGTAAGGCATTATTGACTTTTTTTATCTTTATTCATTTGTTATATGAAAAAGTTTTAAAAGTGAAAAATCCGTCAGTAAAATTGCAAAATTGCCCATGGTTCTCAGGTGGGTTTTAACATGCAAAATGAAAATGCTTCTGAAGCTACATTTACCATTTAAATAATCGTAAACTATCAATGCGTTTTGAAATAAATTTTACTCAGATGCAAGCTAAGGAATGGGATTTGTCAGCTGTTAGTTGGACAAAATCAGGACATTTTATTATTTGCCAAAATATATTTCTCAATGTTTCTTGTTTAAAGCCTGCACAATCACCCAAACTACTTATTTATTTATCATCTAATAACAGACAAGCCTGCAGCATGGAATGATGTCAACAATCCTGATTGGGCACCCACTGTGAGCAGGATAGACAATGTGCACAAGAACGCCATGCACGTGCAACAAGAGAGTATTAAAGCAGATTTGGTCGCAGCTATAGATGCTTGAGATGCTTTATTTCAAAACGCATTGATAGTTTACGATTATTTAAATGGTAAATGTAGCTTCAGAAGCATTTTCATTTTGCATGTTAAAACCCACCTGAGAACCATGGGCGATTTTGCAATTTTACTGACGGATTTTTCACTTTTAAAACTTTTCATATAACAAATGAATAAAGATAAAAAAGTCAATAATCCGATTCAGATTCAATTTTAATTGTCATTGTCAGTGTACAGTACAGAGACAACGAAATGCATTTTGTCAGCTGTTAGTTGGACAAAATCAGGACATTTTATTATTTGCCAAAATATATTTCTCAATGTTTCTTGTTTAAAGCCTGCACAATCACCCAAATAATGCCTTACTTTTGATGAAATGCAGCGAGCAAACGCGATAATTCCCGATATTTTGGATCTTTAAATATCCACGACAAATGTCCGCTAAGCACTTCCGCTGTTTTTGCACCTTCAGCTCCCTCTTCAATTTACCTTAGTTTCTATCTTTCTTTTGGACTGTAAATTTAGGTAGCTGTGCCTCACGGTCACTCCAACTGGCACAGTAAATTGCAGCTCAAAAACTGGCCGTTTTCGATGTTTTTAACGGGTGTGAAAGTGCGTGTTTTCCCATTCACTAACATGTACCGGAAGTATCGCATGTCCTCCAGTTGAATTTTGCGGTCACGTGGGTGCGGATCTACGCTCCAGTGACCTTTCGTGAAATCACCCTATTATTTGACACAAATAATTGACTCATTAGTTGATCACTTTGGTTGTGGTTGCAGCCATGATCTTTAACAACTAAGTTGCTTCAACAAATTATTCCTCCCAGTTATAATCTTCTACAATAAATGAACGCCCAGTCAAAACTGTAATTTAAAAGTTTAGTTTAGTTTAGAGATACAGCTCAGAAACAGGCCAATCGGCCCACCAAGTCTGCACCAACCAGCGATCTCCAACACTAACATGATCCTACACACACTAGGAACATTTTACAATTTTACCAAGCCAACAAACCTTGGAGTGTGGGAGAAACCTTGAGCTCCTGGAGAAAACGCACACAGGTCACGGGGAAAATGTACAAACTCCATACAGACAGCACCTGCAGTCGGGATCAAACCCTGTTCTCTTGCGCTGTAATGTATCAACTGTACCATTGTGCCACTGCGAAGATAGTGAGTTTAAAAGATTCACATATCTGTAGGTTTTAGTTTGTTATATTGTTCAAAAGACCTACTTTCCAACATTTTATTTTTCAATTTGTTACCGAACATTGAGGAAGAAATGGAAGCACAAAACACTGCAGATGCTGGAATCTTGAGCAAAACCCAAAGTGCTGGAGGAACTCAGCAGGTCAGTCAGCAACTGTGGAGGGGAAAGAGAGGTGATATTTTGGGTCGGGACTCTTCTTCAGACTGACTGGAGTAGGGGGAAGATAGCTGGAAAGGAGAGGTGGGAATGAGACAAAACCTGGCAAGTGATAGGTGTCTGAAGAAGGGTTTTGGCCCGAAACGTTGCCTATCTCCTTCGCTCCATAGATGCTGCTGCACCCGCTGAGTTTCTCCAGCATTTTTGTGTACAAGTGATAGGTGGTTACAGGGGGGGCTTTATTGGCAGATGGCTGGACTAAGTGAGAAGAGTCAGAGATGAAAAGGTCACAAACTGAAGAAGACTAAAGAACTGAAGAAGGCTCCAAACCTGGAAGGTCACCCGTCCCTTTTTCTCAAAAGATGCTGCCTGACCCACTGAGTTACTCTAGCACTTTGTGTCTTTCTTTGGTACAAATCAGCATATGCAGTTCTATGTTTCTTGGAAATAACATCAGCTGAAATGCTGCTGGAATTGTCTGGAAAGACATTTTATGTCAAACCAATTCCTTGCATTTACCCCTGTGTGTACATTAACTTTCATTAGTTCAGCAGACATCACTTGTGATCTGAAGGAGCAGTAATTATGTCTGAAGGCTCTATCTTTACCTCAGTGCACAGGCTTACTTTAAATCATTCTCTTTCATTATCACTATCAGCGAAAGGTCCTAATCAGTCACAGCATTGATCGGCGAAAGAACCTTTGTATCATCAAGGTCATCGATGCACTCACTTCTTTGCCAGGTCACTTACTGTTGGTGACTGTCAGGTGAAATTTGGAATCAGTTTGAAGGTGGTGTGTCTGCATGAAGCTGGAATGACATAAAGCATAGATTGTAGTACAGTAACCAGGTGCCTATCCAAAAGCCACTTAAATCCAGCCACCGCATCTACCTCCATCACCACCACTGGCAACAGATTTCAGGCAAGCACTACTCTGTGAAAAAAATCCGATCCCACACTTCTTTAAACTTTGTCCCCCTCACACATTAAAGCGATGCCCTCTACTCTTTGACATTTGCACCTTCTGGCTGTCCACACTATCTTTGCCTCTCATAATTTTATATACTTCTCGCAGATCTCCCTTCAATCTCCAACACCCCAAACCGTCACCTATCGTTTCTCTCCACAGATGTTCTCTGACCTGTTGTGTTACTCCAGCACTTTGGTATAAACCAGCATCTGCAGTTCTTTGTTTCAGCATTCTGATGGACCTCTTCTGCACCCTACCTGAACCCTCCGCATTATCTTGATTAGCGCGGGTATCAAAGGTTACGGGGAGAAGGCAGGAGAATGGAGTTGAGAGGAAAAAATAAATCAGCCATGGTTGAATGGTGGAGTAGACTCAATGAGCCAAATGACCTAATTCTGTTCCTCTGCCTTACGAACTTATGGTCTTGATCTTTCCTGTAATGGGTGACCAGAACTGCACACAAAAGTTTTTGTTTTTGGAGGTCTAGTTTTTTTTTTTTGTGGGTGGGGGGGGGGGGGGGGGGGGTAGTGGGAAACTGTCCCTATCTGGTCGGAGATGCGGCTTTCCTCTGAGCCGTATCTTCGCCCCTTCCTCGCGGCCTAGCAACGGGACTGGAGTGGCGTTTCCTGCTGGGACCGGCCAGAACTTCAGCTTCGGCGGCGGCACAGCGCTGAAGCACCATCGTGGAGCGGGTGATGCCTTACCCAGGTCACCGTGTGGTAAGCTCCAGAATGCTGAGACCACTGACTCCAACATCACGGAGCTGTGGTCATGGAGCATCCAGCCGCGGGCGGCGCTGATTTTGAAAACCGCGGAGCCTGAGATCTTTCGGCGTGATCGCCCGTGTCAGAGCTTCAACCAGCGCGGCCTGTGGACCTCGGGAGCCGTTGTTGTCTCCACTGAGTGGAAGTGGCCGTTCCAGACCCTCCAAGCCACTGAGAGTGTGTTCATCCGACACCAGAGCTCCATCATCCGGCGAGAGGGCCTGTAACATCGGGCCGCCCTAGCAGCGACTGCAGAGGCCTCAAATATCCCGACCATGGGTGAACAAGAGGAAGAGGACTGGACTTTGCTGCCTTCCCTCACAGTGGGAACCATTGTGGGAGGATGTTTTTATGTTCAATGTTAAATTCTTTAATGTTGTGTTTTATTCTTATTGGTGTGCTGCAAATGGCAACTCAAATTTCACTACACCAAATGGTGTATGTGACAATAAATGTCCTTTGTCCTTTGTCCTAACCAAAGAACTATAAAACGGCAACATGGCTTCCTGATTCTTATACCCAATGCCTCAGCCAATGAATGCAAGGATTCCATATTCATTCTTTAACACTCTCTACTTGTCTTGCCAGAGTGTTGTGAACTTGGACCCCAAGATGACATACTCTTGGAACCACCCAGAACCCAATGATTTGTTCTCTGCTGTTCTTTGGGTCTCTGACACGAATATTCAATTTCCTCAGTGACATAAATGCATTTTGTTGAAGCAATAACATTTATGCTGTCACCTCTCAGATGTTTAAAGGAAATGAGAATTCACACTGGTATAACATTTGACAGTTAAACCACTGTAATATAAAACCTGACAATGATTGTACTTCACAAGCCTGTATCCTAATGTGATATTAAGTTATCTTCTGAAAATTAAACAGCTTCAGATAAGGGAATCACAAAACGCCCCCCCCCCCCCCCCCCCCCCCCCCCCCCCCCCCAGATATCATTTTTTGTGTCTTTATTCTGATTTCTGAATGTTTTACACACATTACCCTTCAAACCCAAAAGCCGCATAAAATTCTGTCATGCGGTTCTACACAATTTTCACATTATCATTAAGGAAAAGAACAAATTACAATTCAATTACATTTTAAGGATCTGTTTTGTATAACAGTTTGCAGAACTGCACAGTACTCCAAGTAATTAACTCATTTGTTTTAGTTTAGTCTGGCTTAGTTTAGTTTAGTTTAGTTTAGTTTAGAGATACAGTGTGGAAACAGGCCCTTCAGCCCACCGGGTCTGTGCCAACCAACAATCACCCATACACTAGTTCTATCCCACACACAAGGGACTATTTACCAAAACCAATTAACCTACGAACCTGCATGTCTTTGGAATGTGGGAGGAAACTAAGTATGTGGAAAAAAACCCAGGTGATCACGGGGAGATCATACAAACTCCAGACAGACAGCACCCGTAGTCGGGGTCGAACCCGTGTCTCAGGCGTTGTGCGGCAGCAACTCTACTACTGTAGCACTGTGCCTTATTTAAAGTATATAGTCTTATAACACCGTTGAACCAGCTGAACAAACAAGAGCTAAGTATTACCATTGAATGTAATTTTTAAAAGGGTGTAATTGGAATTTTAGGCTGTTTGTTTCTCTTAATTATCTCCATTGATTATATTTGGGTAAGTTGATTATGTGTTCTGCTTCAATGAGGTACAGTCTATGACACTCAAAAGATACAAAGATAGGAAAGAGTTCAAGATTATAAATCATGGTGTGTATTCTTTCTCACGTCTGGTGCATTATCAATCATGCAAGCACGCAAAGGTGACACCACAGTTCACACTGTTGCTGCAAAGCATCAGGGACTCTGTCATCTGGAATTGCCAATATACAATCTGCATGTTCTCCTCAGACTGTGCAGATCTCCACCAGATGCTCTGGCTTCTCCCCGCATGCCATTGGTGTGCTAGTAGGTTAATTGGCTGCTGTAAATTAGCCAGTATATGTAAATGTGAACTAATGGGCATAAAAGTGGCGGCGCAGTGGCGCAGTGGTAGATTTTCTGCCTTGTAGCGCCAGGGATCCGGGTTTGATCCCGACTGTGGCTAATGTCTTTACGGAGTTTGTACGTTCTCCCTGGGACTGTATGGGCTTTCTCCGGGTGCTCCAGTTACCTGCCACACAACAAAGACACAGTTTTATAGGTTAATCCACAGGACCATACGGAAACATGTAAGGACATGGGGAAAGGAACTGATGGTTTACTCAAATGGGAATTGGCATTGGGCAGACGAGCATCCTGTGTTGTAACTAAATAGTTCTAAAACAACAAGTCAGGAAGCTTTCAGTACATGAAAACGGACACGTCAATATTGATACAAATACAGTGGCCTTTTGTCCCTTCTGGTTGGCAGCACTGTCCTCGTTTTAAGTTCAGATCCAAGTGAAGGCTTGAGCACATCATCCAGGCTGACAGTTCTGCATCGTACTGAAGGAATGCTGCCTTTACAGGTTTAATGCAATCTCACAACTCAGATTACATTTGTTTCTCAGTTACAGTAAGCAATCATTTTCTGATTTGTCCATTGATGGCGTTTGAATGGAAATTCAGACCTTCAACGTGTAAGATTTTCCCATCGTTTTAATGTCTGGAGGATCAAGCTGTGAGCTCAAACATTCCTGTTATCCATTTGTGGTGCATAAAGTTCCTCACCAGAAGTGAGGAATCGGAATTATCACTGGTGTGCAGCCATGACCCATTCTCTGATTATTCTTTAAATTGAATGATACCAACTGAGATTCTGAACAAACTATTTTAAAGTTATGTTTTATCCTTGTGTGATACATATTTGGATAAATCCTGTTTTTTTTTCTCATTGCAAACAATAATTTCATATGCAGGTAATTAGTGCTTTGATGAGGTGAATGCATTAACTGAAAGAAGGGTCGTAACCCGACACCTCGCCTATCCCTGTACACCAGAGATTCTACCTGAATCTTTGAGTTACTCCAACACTTGTGTCTTTTTTTGTAAACCAGCACCTGCAGTTCCTTGTGTCTGCATTCTGTGCTTTGAACATAAGATCAGAAAACTATCAAATATTTTCGCCCTCAACCTCATAAGGTCATAAGGAATAGAATTAGGCCATTCGGCCCATCGAGTCTACTCTGCCATTCAATCATGGCTGATCTTATCTCTCCCTCCTAACCCCATTCTCCTGCCTTCTCCCCATACCTGTACTAATCAAGAATCTATCTATCTCTGCCTTAAATTACGCAAACAAATGCAAGTTGTTGTTAAGATATTGAAATCAGAAGAATGAAAGACTGCAAGAGCGTGAGAAAGAAAAGTATGAGAAATTACATGCCCGCCTGTGCTAGTTTCACTATCCTATAGGGTTAATGCCTCATCTTTCACTGCAGCACATAACACAAAGGTACAGGACCAGAACGCAGCGTTCCACAACATCTCTCTGGAACATGATGCCAAGATAAACTAATCTCTTCTGCCAGCACATGAATCAAACCCTTCCATTCACTGCACATTCATGCGCAGACAGTAGCATTAACCAATTTCTCTTAAAATCCACAATCTATTTAGTTGTGACTTGAACATACCCAGTGACCAAAACTCCATCATCTTCTTTGGTAGAGACTATGACTCATGTTTCTAGACAGCAGACAGCCTGGGGAAACATCCACCTGTCAACTTAGATATGCTCCCCTTTATTTTCTTTCAAAGGACAGATAATGCTTTAAAAACTCACACAGCATCTGTGGAGAGAGAAATAGATTTCCTTTTAAGGTCAATCCCACTTCATCAGAACCTTTCATTTGGTTTGACACTGTTGAGGGGTATTCAGGGGTTATCAGATGATAAAGCAACTATTGATTCAAAATAAAAAACAGTCTTTGGAATATCTGATGTACTGTACTTTGAAAGCAGTCATCTGTTTGAAATTAAAAGGACAATTTTGCAAACCTTTTCTCCCAGCTTTCTTCCCCCTCCACCCCCTCTCCACAATCAGTCTGAAGAAGGGTCCCGTCCCAAAACTTCACCAATCCATGTTGTCCAGAGATGTTGCCTGACCCGCTGAGCTTTGCAAGCAGACACGTTGGTTACTCATATGCATGACCTTGACCCGTTCCTGAATGCATCATCCAAATGAAAGACTTTGGGGAATGTTTATCTGCCTACATCAAACCAGCAATCTTCATCATAATGGAGACACAAAGAAATGTAAATGCTGGTTTACAAAAATAAACCACCCTATGCCGTAGTAACTCAGCAGGTCAGGCAGCATTTATGGAGAACATGAATATTATTATTATTTTTTTTTTTAAATTAAACTTTTATTTCAGACTCAAGGTCCAGATAAAAGCCGACATTACGTAGAATACATTGCATATAAAAACACCATAAAATACATATGAAAGCTTAGTAAATTACTTATGAGTATCATAAATGATATATAAAAACACATAACATGGTTTAAAATCCATATAACCATATAACCATATAACAATTACAGCACGGAAACAGGCCATCTCGGCCCTACAAGTCCGTGCCGAACAATTTTTTTTTTCCCCTTAGTCCCACCTGCCTGCACTCATACCATAACCCTCCATTCCCTTCTCATCCATATGTCTATCCAATTTATTTTTAAATGATACCAATGAACCTGCCTCCACCACTTCCACTGGCAGCTCATTCCACACCGCTACCACTCTCTGAGTAAAGAAGTTCCCCCTCATATTACCCCTAAACTTCTGTCCCTTAATTCTGAAGTCATGTCCTCTTTCCAGAATAAAAAGAAAGATCAGTGCCCTACGAGGCAACTATATCAATGTCTCCACAACTGGAATGGGTAGCGTGTAGTGCCAAACCTTATGGTTGATAATACCAAGATAATTTCATTTTCAGAGTAATTAATCCTACAAATAAATTCATACAAATGATCTTAGGATAGCTTGTAAAGCATTGACTCCTGCAGCCACAAACATTTCACTTGCACTACATCATCTAGGTTTCTTTAGTAATATTCCCATGGCATCATTATAAGCTACTTTAAGTCTCTGTAAACTTGTTTTTCTGTAGTTTGACCACAGGTGTGCAGTATAGAGTGGTGCACAATATGCTCTGAACAGAGACATCTTCACCACATCTGTACACGCACCAAAATTGTGTAAGAGAATATTTGCTTGTACATACAGCATGCAGCGTTGCCTATAAATATCCTTATCACCTGTCATTTGTTCTGTAATAAAACGTCCAAGATATTTTACCTTATTACAGACACTAAGATTAGTGTCAGACAATTAAAAATCAGGAAATTTTAGTCATTTATCCTCTTTGATTCTACAGATCATAACAGCACTCTTACCAGCATTATATTTGATATCATGTTCCACACCATACGCAGAACATATAGTAAGGAACTGCTGGAGACCAGCGCTAGATGGACTAAAGACCACAAGATCATCTGCATACATAATATGGTTCACTAAAATATTATCAATCACGCACCCAGTGTTACAGGCTTTCAATTGCTTGAACAGATCATCAACATGAAGATTAAAAAGGACTGGGGACAAAATTCCCCCTTGTCTGACACCATTATTAACCCCAAATGGGGCTGAGACCCTGTTGCCTCATTTTACTTGTATAGGCTGGTGGGCATACAAGTATGCCAGAATTCTCACAATGTATATAGGCACCCCTCTTTGATTCAATTTAACAAACAACTTTCTATGATTAACACGATCAAAGGCTTTGGAAGCATCAATAAAACACATAAGAAAAGAAGAGTTTTTACCTCTATATTTGTTTACAATCTCCTTTAGGGCATACATACACAAGTCAGTGCCATGCTTAGCTTTAAAACCAAGCTGGTTATCTGTGGAGTTAACAAACAAATTTAATCTATCTAGCAGAATTATTTCCTGAACTTTTGATAATATGTTGGCTAAAGCTATGGGCCTGTAATTATTTAGGCTGCCTACGTTACCAGCTTTGTCCTTAATGACCGGCACCAGCGAAACAGACAGCATTGCGTCTGATAACAAGCCATGAATCATAAAGCCAGTAACAAAAATAGCAAGGAGAGGAGCTATCCTCATACTCGCATACTTAAGATGTCAGCAGAAATATGATCTAAGCTACTTGCTTTGTTGTTGGACAGCTTGTGCATGGCATGATACACCTCATAATCACCATTGAGTCATTAGTCTCAATATTGTCCACCCTATACAAATAACCTTGGACACAGTTGAATAAAGTACTATAATGCTGTCTCCATAACTCCGCGATATTAGCTGTTCCGGAGATTCCATCTACAGTGAATGGTAGAAATGTTTTGCAGCTGTCAAGAGCTCTCACTTCTTTCCAAAAATCAGTAGCATTGTTACTTAGCAGCTTCTTAGCTATGGAATCAGCCCTCATAGCTTGTTCATATTTACAGATGAAGCGAACAGCATACTGATATCTTGCATTAGTGAGCTTCTTGTACTCAAGCACAGGCCCCTGTCTGGGTCTACCTGCCATAGCCCATGATTTGGTGGCTTCACGGGCTTCAGTATGATACTCAGCTGCATACGTATTCCAGCCAGGCCTGATGTTATGTGTCTTATTTTTATGCTTGCAGTAGGGCTTACTGCCTACATATAAAGCGCTTACTATATCATTAACATGGAGCAGATATCTCTCCTATGCTTCATATCTTTACAATTAACATGACTACATATTATTGAATCTTTAGGTAGATGAATATTGCTTAAGGAAATGATGTTTAGTCTTAAAAAGGGTTGCACCCCAAAACGTTACCTATCCATGTTCCCCAGAGAGTTTGCCTGACCCTGCTGATTTTCTCAGGCTGATTTTCTCTAGCACCTTGCACATCTTCAGCTTATGTTATTTCACATCACTGTGATAGGGATGAAGTAAGCAAAGGTGCTTGCATATTCGGAGGTGCATTGGGTACTACAATATGCCCTTATTATAAATATGCAACTGCTAAGTTACTTATCTACACTCAAAATATTAAAGCTTAGTAGATAATTATAGCCACTGAAATTGTGGTTAATCATATAATGTTGTCTTTGTGCTTAAAACATATATAAACTTGATGTATTTTGAGTTTGGGATTTCTGCGGAGAGAATGTCCGTAAGAATGTCTGTATCTCTTAATGAACATAGACTTTTGGATCAATCTTCTTCTGCCACCAAATAGCTTGGTTCACAAAGTCACAGCAGCCACTATTGTAAGTGTAATGTCACTAGCGAATAATGGAGGGACCCAGAAAGCAGAGAAATACTGACCTTTTTGCTTAACATCTGTTACAGGGAAATTGCTGGTGTTCATTACGGAACTAATAGTTGGCCATTTAGAAACCCATAAACATACACACAGAATCAACATGGTTTTACGAAAGGGAAAATAGTGTTTTCCAAATTTGCTAGAGCTCTTTACAAATGTGACAAACAAGGCAGATAAAAGGGGTACAATTCGATTCTGTGTATTTGGATTTCAAGAAGACCGTGCAAAATGTTTATTGCACAACTTTGGGTAATATAGTAGAACCTAGAACATAGAACAGTACAGCATAAAAATCGTCCATTTGGCCCACAATATCACACGATGACAAGGCCAGCTGTTTACTGTCTGCACATAATACATATCCCTCCAATCCCTGCTTATCCATATGCCTATCCAACCATCTCCCCCAAACATTCTCTCTTCTCTTCTCTCTCATCAGGCAAGGCACAGAAGTGTGAAAACGCACACCTCCAGATTCCTTTTTCCCCCAGCTGTCATCAGGCAACTGAACCTTCCTCTCACTGACTAGAGAATGATCCTAGTCCTATCATCCACCTCATTGGAGAGCCTTGGAATATCTTAAACAGACTTTACTGGACTTCATCCTGCACTAAACATTATTCCCTGTATCCAATATCTGTACACTGGAGATGGCTTGATTGTAATCATGTAGAGTCTTTCAACGGACTGGATAGCACACAACAAAACAGCTTTTCACTGTACCTCAGTACATGCGACAATAAACTAAACTTCCTCATTTCTGCCTCAACCACTACCCCAACAGTACATTCCATCATGCACTGGAATGGAAAGGGAAATGGCCAATAGGCAATTGAGAATCAATGGGTCACTTTTGGACTTACAATCGGTGACTGTTGGGGTACCATAGTTATAAACATGGGGTCTCGGCTATTTACAACCTACATTGATGATTTAAATGAGAGGACTAAATATACTTGGCCAAATCTGACAATGGGACAAAAGGCAGGACAATTAGAAAGTTATGAGGAGGAACCAAATGACCTGCAAAAGAATGCAGATAGTTTAAGAGAATGGGCACCAAGTGATAGATTAAATATAATTGGGGAAGATGTGAGTTATCTACCTTAGAAGGGGAAAAAAAAAAAATGATTTAAGCAATGTGAGACTACAAAATGTAAAAGTATTAGATCTGGGCTCCTAGCACACGAAACATAGAAGGTTAGCATGCAGGTATCATAAATCATACGGGAGCAAAGATTGCCCCGTCAGCGGAAGGCTCAAGGCCCCCAACCGTGGGAGGACAAAGAAGGGAAGAGATTGAACTTTTTTCCGACTTCCATCACAGTGAGAAACTTGCAGGAGTCACTGTGGTGGATGCTTATGTTAAAATGTATTTTGTCTGTTCTGTTGCTTTTTATTGGTAAGACTGTTTAAAATGGCAAATAAAATTCCTCGAATGTTGCAAAATATACTTGGCTAATAAAGTATTATTGCGATTGTGATTCTGATTGATTGTGATTGTGTGATTGTGATTGTGATTGTGGGTCCTCATCCTTCCTCTTCCAAAGTCCACAATCAGTTTATTGTTTTTTCTGATATTGAGAGTCAGGTTGTTGTGCTGGCACCATTTAGTCAATCGGTCGATCTCACTTCTACACTTTGGCTCATCACCATCTGTAATTTGTCCAACAACTGTGGTGTCGTCGGCGAACTTGAAGATAGAGTTCGCACTGTGTCCGGCTGCACAGTCATGAGTATAGAGTGAGTAGAGCAGGGGGCTGAGCACGCAGCCTTGAGGTGCTCCCGCACTGATTGTTAATGAGGAAGAAATATTTCTGCCAATTCGAACAGATGGTGGTCTGTGGATGAGGAAGTCGAGGATCCAATCGCAGAGACCCAGTTCCGTGAGTGAGCTTTATTTTTAATCAAAATTATTTGTTCAAATATTAAAATAATATACAGTACAGTAAAAAACAAAACAGAACCCACCACCATAATACACGAGAAACGAAACTATTATACAACTATCTTAGACTCCTTGTCAAGGATGCATTCAACTCCCCGCGGTGCCCAGCGGTCACGGAAATCCCCCAGGGCGCCTGTGGACTCTCTCTAATACCACACGGGCATGGACGTAACCGCAGGTAGCTGGCTCGAGCAGAGGCCTCTTCCACCTGGCACCGTGACTCACGTACGGCCAGCTTGGCCGGGTCCGGGAGCAACCCTACCACGATATCGTCGGCCCTACCCTCTCTCTTATGCACAGGGTGTCCGAAGATGAGGATGGTGGGTGAGAAGTGCAGCGGGGACAAGGCAAGGAGCAGCCCCTTTAGATAATGGAACAGGGGCTGCAGCCTCACACACTCCATATATCCACGTGGAACAGACTCTTCTCGCCCACAAAAGTGGCAGGTGGCTGGCGAGTCTGTGAACCGCGCGGTAACCTGCTTGCTTGCTTTATTTTAATGATTTCTCTTTTTATTTTATTCAATTATTACAAATAATTGTTATAGAATTTGGGGGAAAATGTTGTCAAAGGATGAAACAGAACATTCTCTAATAACATCTTACTTAGCTTATCCAACCAGTAGCTGAACCATAAGGTCTTCAGAAGTTGCAAATCCCATCTATAGTTGGCACCTACCATAGGTTCCTCTTGAAACATATTCCAGTTACCCAACACTCATTAAGTGGCAAAGTTGCTCCTCAGGTTCCTATTAAATCTTGCCAATCCCACCTTAAACCTATAGCCTTCAGTTCCTGATTTCAGAAAAATAGTATTCCAGTTCTTTTCAGCCCTTCGTAAATAGAGGCATAACATTAGCCACATTCCATTCGTCTGCCACCTCTCCAAATCTAGCAGTGATTCATATACAGTATCTCAACCAGGACACTTGTAATTTCTTCTTCAGCTTCTCACAGTGTCCTTGGATATATCTGATTTGGCCCAGGAGATTTATCTGCCTTCACAGGTCTTACGATGTTAGCCATAGGTTAGTTGGATCATATTGGATCCTCAATGCTCAAATATTATGTCGAGATTTTGAAATCAAAAGATAGCTTCAGGTGTTGCTTGGTGGATATTAAAAAAAAACACATTACAGATATCTCTCATGTAATGTTGTTAGTTATCTACATTTAGCCAGGAAACATTGCAAATGCCTGAGCGGCCAGTTTAGTGAGAATAAAATTGTTCCTGATCTCGTCAATCATTCCTTCTGCAAGTGTGCTGATGTTTGGACAAGGAGTGAGTGTGGGATTGGGTTCAAATATCCCTCTGACCACGAAGGCCTACATAAACATGAATAACAATGAGAGACATTCAAGATAGGTGAGCATTCTGTCATAGGTTTACCCTTTTGGGGGTAGAGAGGAAAGGGGAAGACAATAGACAATAGGTGCAGGAGTAGGCCATTTGGCCCTTCGAGCCAGCACCGCCATTCAATGTGATCAAGGCTGATCATCCCCAATCAGTACCCCGTTCCTGCCTTCTCCCCATATCCCCGCTATTTTTAAGAGCCCTATTAGCTCTCTCTTGAAAGCATCCAGAGAACCTGCCTCCACCGCCCTCTGAGGCAGAGAATTCCACAGACTCACCACTCTCTGTGAGATAAAGTGTTTCCTCGTCTCCGTTCTAAATGGCTTACTCCTTATTCTTAAACTGTGGCCCCTGGTTCTGGACTCCTCCAACATCGGGAACATGTTTCCTGCCTCTAGTGTGTCCAAGCCCTTAACAATCTTATATGTTTCAATGAGATGCCCTCTCATCCTTCTAAACTCCAGAGTGTACAAGACAATTTGGAGCAAAACACCAAAACTAAGTCTTGAGAAAAAGTAAATAAAGAAATAGATTCCAAGCTTGAATTTAAAATGCTTTAAAGCATAGAATGGAGAAAACACTAGTGGCTGAGTGAAAATAGCAGTACAATTGTTTGTCAGTGCTGAAGGTAAACGTTCCAATTACAATGCTGTGTCGTCCTATCCTTGACTGAGTTGGTGACATTGTCCATTCTAAGCCAGGCAGGTGCATGTTTGAATCTTCACCCCACACACTTAGATCAAAAACCAAGACTGATACCCCAGTCCGCGTCTCTATTGGAGACGCCCTTTTCTGGATGAGGAGGGGTCTCAACCGGAAACGCTACCCATTCCTTCTCTCCAGAGATGCTGCCTGTCCCGCTGAGTTACTCCAACATTTTGTGTCTATCTTCGGTTTAAACCAGCATGTGCAGTTCCTTCCTTCCTATACAGTTAAATGGTCCTCTCTGCTCAGTGAAATGGATGAAAATCGACGGTGCAAACACTATTTCAAAGAATATCATTAGAAATAAACCCAGTGTCCTGGTCAATTTTTATCCCCTCTCCCAACATCATAAAAGCAGACGATCTCCTCATTATTACATTGAGGCTGCTTGCAGTGGGCAAATTAGCCACTTTGTCTACTACATTACAACAGTGAATACAATTTGAAACCAAGTGGTAGTGTTTCAGGATGACTTGAGGCTACAAAAGATGTTGTACTAAATGTAATTCTCTTTTGATCCTTTTTATTTGTACATCAAGGTCAGCAGATGTGATTTACAACCTCCGAGACGACCTGTAAATTATAGTTGCTTACAATGATTGTCACTTTGGAGCAAAGTATGGCAACACGCAATAAAATTCCACTCATGTGTTTGTAAATGGGTGAATGTAATCAATAAATCACCCAACTAACTACCAGGTATACTTGATACATGGCTGCCCATGGCATTTGGTTTGTGACTCAGTGCTTTTATTACTTTGTCTATAAACTTTATTGAGCCATTTATGGCAGTTTTGGGGGAAAAATAAAATGCTATGAAAAGTTACACACAAACTTTTATGAGAAGGGATTGTGTGAACAGCCACACATTGCTATCGAGTTTAGAAACATTAAACTGTTATATCTGGCTGGATACAATTAGCATAAAGATGGATATTTATTTGGGTGTACAATTAGGTGTATTTGTTTGGGTTATGTTGATGTGGGAATGCATTACCATTAGTAGATAACAGTGGTGTCCTGCAGTCTTTTATGCATGTTGGTGACTCTGATCAGGAAACCAACAACAGTGGTAAAATACATTTACGCATTTAGTGTTAATAGTAGGGGAAAAGCTGATAAAGAAGCCGTCAAAGGGAAGAATAGTAGGAAATGGTTCTAAAGTAGACCCAAACACATGTTTTAGTTGATCTCCTTTAATGTAGAATCAAGGTCCTGGAGATGCTGGTTACACGATAGGACACAACGTGTTGGAGTAACAGCAAATCAAACAGCATCACTGGATAACATGGACAGGTATTGTTTTGGGTCGATCTGAAGAAGGATCCCGATGCAAAACGTCTCCTATCCTTGTTCTCCAGAGATGTTGCTTGAATCGCTGAATTACTCCAGTACTTTGTGTCCTTTTGATCTGCTTTGTTATATCTTATGGGGACATGTATTCAGTTTATTATACTCTGTTTAGGCTGCATTTGGAGTATTGTGCGTGGTTCTGGTCACCCCATTACAGGAAGGACATGGAGGCTTAGGTGAGGGTGCAGGGAGGTTTACTATAATGCTGTCTGGATTAGAAGATATTAGCTATGAGAAAAGGCTGGACACATTTGGATTGTTTTCTCTGGTGTTGGAGGCTGAGGGAGAAACATGACAGAAGTATATAATATTCTGAGAGGCATAGGTAGGGTGTAAATTGAAGGCATAAATCAGAACCTTTTGGGGTGGGGAACTATTTTCATGGCAAGGTATAAACAATTTTTAGCAAGCAACTAGGTTGGACAGTATTTCGGCATTGAGCAGCTGGAAAAGTACTTCAGTGAGTGAATGATGGAAAATAGACAAAGTAGTTTTTGTGAATAATACATCAGCTAGTTTGAGATCATTTTATCTACTTCAACATTAGAAGTTAAAAAGTTTATCTAGGATTGCAGGAGGCTGATGCTTATCAAGATGCCTTTAGACTTTAGACTTTAACTTAGATTTCAGAGACACGATACAGAAACTGGCCCCTTGGCCCACCATGTCCATGCCGACCAGCGATCACCCCATACAGTAGCACTATCCTACACACTTGGGACAATTTAACAATTTTTACCAAAGCCAGTTAACCTATAAACCTACACGTCTTCGGAGTGTGAGAGGAAACCGGAGCACCCAGAAAATTCCACAGGGTCACAGGGAGAAAGTACAAGACAGCACCGTAGTCAGGATCAAACCCGGGTCACTGGTACTCCACCGCTGCTCCATTGTGCCGCTACTGTGCCTGCAGGATATACTGTTTGTGTTCAGGAACTGAGTTACTGAAAAGCTTCCTAGTATTTTAATCCTGGAATTACAAGCAGATTCATCCCAAACTAAGGCACAGAGTTTTGATATAAAGTTATCAACCCGAATATTCTCTCTACTTTTTTTCCCCATTTTGTTTTTATTTTGGATTTTCAACATCAGCACTTATTTCCGATTTTCACTTACTTGGTGTTCCCAATGGATTTGGGATTATAAATGGGAAATCTTAATAAAATCCTGCTTGAAAACATCAAGGCTGACTATTAATTTGCGGCTGATGGTGCAATTACCCATAACCGAAAGACTATGAAAAATGTTGGCCCTTATAAATGTTTTATATATACATGCTGAAAAATAGGCAAGAATAAAGGTGAAATTTACCCAGGAATTCAAATATAGTCAGCTCTAAATTATTATTGTAGAACAAATTTCTTTTTAAAAGTTTATAATATTGCAGTTATCAAAATATGATATGTTTAAGGTGTCCATACTTGGCTAAGTCCCCCAACTGATCCGCAATTCCATGTCCCTCACCATCTTCCAGTCCCGCCTCAAGACCCATCTCTTCACCTCTGCCTATCCTTAGCCCCACATCCCCCTCCCTTTTCATCTGTGCTTGAATTGCCTCATATATTGAATTCTGTCTTTAATTTGTGTACTAGTCATGTCTCTACTATTTATTTCATTCCGCATACATGTTTTTCCTCTACTTGCTAAATTTTTGTAAGGTGTCCTTGAGACTCTTGAAAGGCGCCCATAAATAAAATCTATTATTATTATTATTAAGTTGCTCCTTAATGGGTGGCACAGTGGCAAAGTGATAAGGTGACGCCTTACCGTGCCAGAGACCTGGGATCAATCCTGACCATATAGTCTGTATGGAGTTTGTATGTTCTCTCCGTGACCACATGAGTTGTTCCCGGGTGCTCCGGTTTCCTCCCACATTCCAAAGATGTACAGGTTTGTAGGTTAATTGGCTTCAGTTGTAAAATGTCCCTAGTATGTAGATGGTGCAGGTGCACAGGGATCGCTGGTCTGCGCAGACTCGGTGCGCCGAAGGGCCTGTTTCCGCACTGTATCTCGAATCTAAACTAATCTAAATGTGTCATCTTTCATTTTTGGACACTGATCTAACGGGCACATCCTGATGACAAGGACAATGAGGAGAAAATCCTCATCACTGGGTTGACTGGGAAAGTGTCCAGAAACAAAGCTATTTCAATCTTGCAAGGAATGGATGAGTGAGAACCATGCAGAAATAGAAAAGATATTGAATGTAGTAAGTAAAATTGGAACACTATTTTAAAGCAGAGCAGAATATTAGAACAAAGACACAGGGGAAATTCAATTTAGGATTAACGTCAGGAAGGATTTCTTCATATATTGGTGATCAATAGGATAGGAGAAGAGAGAATGAAAGCATTTGATCCATTCAAGAATCAATTAGTTGATGTGATGAAAATGCTAAGATTTTGCTTACAGAATAGACCAGCTGAAATGGTTTCCTGCTTTCCTACATCGTGAGGTAAACAAAGTGTTTTCATTGCAGATAAGTGCCTTGTGGCCAGAATGACCTGGATTTTCAACTGTGTGTGTCTTTAGAATCCACATGATAAAATACTTTAGAATGGACATGTTCTTTCTCTAGTTTCCCTACATGTTTCCTTTGTGTAATGCAGATAAATAAAAGCATTGCAGAAAGTCAGTTTTCTTTAGTAGAAGTGGGCTTCCATGTAGAAACAAAGAAACCCGATCCGAAACGTCACCCATCCCTTATCTCCAGAGATGCTGCATGGCCCATTGAGTTACTCCAGCACTTTGTGTCTATCTTTGGGCCTCCTTGTATTTAGGAAGGTTAACTTTACTTACAAAACTTCAACAAGAACAGTTTCCAAGTATCTAACATGGGCAGGCCACACACAGTGAATGGCAGGACTCTGGGGAGTGTTGTAGAGCAGAGGGATCGAGGAGTACAGGTACATAGTTCCTTGAATGTGGCATCACAGGTAAAGGCCGTCAAAATGGCATTTGTCAGATTGGCCTTCATCAGTTAGAGTATTGAGTATAGAAGTTGGAAGGTCATGTTGCAGTTGCATAAGATGTTGATGAGACCACATTTGTAGTATTGTGTTCAGTTTTGGGCACTATGGTATAGGATAGTTGTTGTCAAGCTGGTATGGGTGTAGAGAAGATTTACACTTAAATTTATACCATGAAAATTAGTATGTTTTGAAATGCAGAGTATTTGAAAGATATTGGGCTTTCTCCTTGCATATATATAGTTAGACATGTGCCATGTGGTCAGTATTTGCCAATAACACTAAAATCAATGGGGATGGAGTTGAAGCAGAACAAATGTGGAAATACAGGTCAGACAGCATCTGTGGAGAGAAAATTAGTTGATATTTCAGGTCAAATGGACTTTCATCACTACTGATATACAAGTTGTGAGAATCATCCAAGCGGATGTAACAGTGAATAGTTGGAAGTGTTGAATTCAATAAGGCATTGCCTTCTCTCACTGTTAGCCACATCTAAACCCAGAACAAAACCTGTCTCACCGACACTGAAGTTGCTTGCCCGCAATCTCTGGAAGGGTCATTTAGTAGAGATGCAGTGAGAGTTTAACACCGTTTGCCCTCATCTATCAAGATCCTGGCGCCTTCATTTATAATCCTTCTGCATGCAGTTGGGAATATTTGCACAACAGACTCCTGAAACAGGGTGACAATCTTATATAAATGAAGGTTGCATTGGCTTTAGATTGTCATGATGTTGAAGCCTTCTAAATGAACCACTCCAGAAATATACAACATTAACCAGACTGTAAAACAGCTGGACACAAACAGACCAGTCACTCACCACAACATCTGATTCCACATTACACAAAAGGAGTATTGCAAACATTATGTAACATCCAACCAATCAAAGTCACCATTTTGCTTTACATTGCAAAATGACTCCCAACCTGAATTTATAGGGAGTGACATTTCTGACATGTATCTTTGAGGCTCATACTGTACGTGAAACAGATTTTTCACTGAGTGGCATTGAGTATTAGGAGATTTATATAGAATGCATGAGAACGCAAATATCTATTAAATACATCCCCCACAAGCAAAAAACATCCACAGCCAATTTCATTCAGGCAAGAATTGCCATAGACGCACTACACATGTTGTTGTGCATTCAAAAGCAAAAGTTGAATATGCCACTAGGACTCTCACCCGCTCCCGCAACCCCTCCTCCTCCTTTTCCCCTGCAGGTGCCGACATCTTCCAAGGCGGAGTTTGTCACCAACTCTGGGGGAAAAGAAGGAGGAGGTCGAGGGAGTGAAGGAGTGGACGGGTGAAAGGCCAAGTGAAGAGAGTGGCAGGAGGCAGAGGAGGAGACGGCGGTGGAGCAGGGAGTGGACAAAGCGATGGCCATCAGGAAGAAGTGACAGCTGGTGAGAGAGGAGGGACCCTCATGCGTCCTGTCATTGGCGGCAGCCTGAAGGGCTACAACATGAGCCACAACAATAGTGACGTCAACATGACCGTGTGATGGGTGAAGAAGGGCTCTTGCGAACCGGAGGTGTCGTCGGAAGCTGGGGCTGTAATAGGCTGGGGAGGTGGGTGAGCTAGGGTTTCCGTCCGCTATAACCAAAATCCATTATAAAGGGGCCTGTTAAATCGAGGGTTTACTGTACTTAGATGTTATGCTTTTATAAATGTATGTGACCATGGTAATTTAGACCTGGGCTATTGTTTCACTATGGCTTTCCTATCTGCGAGCCAATCAACTAGAATTACTGGGGACTGCTCCAGTATATCGAGAGAATGACTGGAAATGGAACCAAAACATGCAGGCGCCCTCATGTGTAAATATGCAAAAATAATTTCACAGTGCAGTTGCACATGTGACGAATAAAGCAGCATTGAATCCATTGAATATTGAGCTTAACACGACGTTTCATGAAATGTTTGGGTTCAGTTATTTTAGCGTGCAGTTCGTAAAGACAAATAGATTAACCACAATGTTAAAATGGAAATGGTTAGACATAGCAATCATCTACTAATATTACCAAAGGCTTATATACTTTAAGAAATTGGGTCCAAAAAATTCCATCTTTACAAATGAAGCAATTGGTCTGTAAAAATCTAAGATATACAATATAAGGAAATATAAGGCAAATGAGTAATTCCAAAAGTAACATTGATGTATTTGTTTTGAACCACTCATAAAATGCCTTCAGCATCTTCTTGAAAGCAAACAAATTACTGGATGAAGCTGATAGTTGATGTTCTCAAATGTGACAAATTGGAATGCGTTTGAAAATGTGTGTATGTTAAATGCGGCAAGTTATGAAGATAAGGAATAGGAGGCTCAGTCATTTGGTGAGTGATTGTGGTCAGAGCATTGCTCCGTGAATGTGCAAACAGAAGAAAGCCTTTCAATGAATAACTATTAGTTAAATTATATAACCTTGCTGTCAGATGAAATACCATCAAAGCGGGTCCCATCGCAGCAATCAAACAGCACACTGGGAGGAAAAACATTCTAAAACTAATGGTATGATTGTGTTAGCAAGAACTTCTGCTCAGGAGCTGAGAAACATAACCTCTTCTTCAGAAGATACAACGTGGAAATAGACCCTTCGGCCCACTGAGCCTGCGCCGACCAGGCACATTAACATTATCCTACACACACTAGGGACAATTTTGAACATTTACACCAAGCCAATTAACCTACAAACCGGTACGTCTTTGAAGTGTGGGAGGAAACCAAAGATCTCGGAGGAAACACATACAGGTCACGTGGAGCACGTACAAACTCCGTAAGGGCAGCACCCGTAGTCGGGATCGAACCCGGGTCTCTGGCGCTGCAAGTGCTGTAAGGCTGCAACTCTACCGCTGCGCCACCATGCCGCCCAACCGCCTGTTTTTTTCAGGATCATAGTTACTGTTGTATTAGATCATGGTTTAATCAAATTGGATCTAATCCAGAATGAGATTGGCTGTGATCAGAGAGAGAGTTTGGATCAGATTAGATTTAATCAGAAATTATGACCTAATTGGGTGTAATTTACAACAATCCAAGATTTTATTGGTTAGCCAATTCTGCCTACATGTAGGAGGGCTTGTATCTTACATTGAAGCAGTATTTAGTGGCATTGCAGGTTGACAGGGCGGTGAAGAAGATTTTTTTGCATGCTGGCCTTCATCGGTCAGGGATTTGAGTATAGAAGTTAGAACATTATGTTACAGTTGTTCGAAATGTTGGTTTGAGGCCATTATATTTGTTTTGGTCACCATGTTATAGGAAAGATGCCATTAAGGTGGAAAGTGTGCAGAGAAGATATGCTAGGCTATTGCCAAGTCTTTTGGGCTTAAGCTAAAGGGAGAAGTTGGGCGGGCTCGAACGTTACTCCTCAGAGTGAAGGGGGCTGAGGGTGATCTTATAGAGGTATAGTATTTCTGAGTGGAAGAGATAGAATGAATGCACTGAATCTTTTTTTTTTAGGTTAAAGGAATCAAGAACTGGAAGGTATTGGTTTAATTTCTTGATCAGTACAGGTGTTGGAGGTTCTGGGGAAAAGGCAGGAGAATGGAGTTGGGATGGAGAGATAGCTCAGCCATGATTGAATGGCGGTCGTGGATGCTTTGGGCCGAAGGGCCTGTTTCCGTGCTGAATGACTCTATGCATCTATGACTCTATTGGCCCTGGGAGAATATCTACTGGTGCAATTTACAACATGATATCTCAGAATGCACAGTTATAGAATAGTCAATTATAACACACTACCAAATATGATAAATATTATGTGGCTCCTCTTCTGATACAACCCCCATAAGCTATTGGTTATAAGCTATTGTTGAAGCTATTTTCATGCCAATTCAACTGCCAAACATGCGATAAAACATTACTAAATTATGCCTAAGCATAGCTATGCCTTTTGCTAATGATGAAAATGTGTTTGAATGTTTTTCATCACCATTAAAAACATCACAATCTTTGGCTGCTACTACTTTAAAAAAAAGTAATTTGTCCCTTCCATGGAGTTTATTGCATGAAATTGCAAACTGTTGATGGTGTGAGACGACATACTTGGAAATGGTCTTTATGCGCTTCAGAGTAAAATGCCACTTTGATTCATTGCTCCATTATGTTATTGCTCAATTGTGTATCCAAAATTATTTTATATTATGCGAGAATGGCAGTGTATCTACATGCTTAGTCACATTAATATAACAGAACAGAAATAATCTCGGGGAGTTAATTTCCACATCAATGTCACTGTGTGTGTCCTCATTAATTAATGCAACAAAAGTACATGATATTGTACGAAAAATATATTACAAATAAAATACTCATGTACATGTGGTGTTCCATTTCCTTACCTGCTTGTGAGCATGATCATAAGAGTTGATATGGTTATCAAACTCCTGATGTTTGTAATATTGTTTGTCACATAATTCGCAGTAGAAGTTAGCCTTCAGATCCTCTAAAGCTTTAGTTATTGCTTTTTCTTTTTCAGCATAATCCTGTGAAGAAATCAAAGAATCCATCAGTCCAAATGTTGTCAGTTTCAAAACATCCTTGTATCAGCTGGTTATCGGATGAATATGCAGTAATTATGCAGCCCCAAGCTTCTAAGACTCCAGCTTTGTACATAAAATTTACCATGCAATAATCATAAGTAATTTCAAACATTAAAATTTGAAAGTGCTTTTTTATTTTTGCGCAGAACCAATGTAACAAACTCAGAACAAGTTTAATCATGCAGCTTTTCAAAGTGGAGTTCTGGACCCGTGTGTTTAAATGCTGACTGACCTTTGATGCAATATATTGCAAGTTGTAAAAGCTTAATGTATGATTAGCATAGGTTAAAACTTAACTATATTTCTCTGCAAAAAAAAACCCAGCTAATGTCCACTTTCACATCAGAGTAGAATAATCAGATATATCCATTCATAGTTTAAAAAAATGTATGAGTGTTTAGAAAAAAATATCTGAAATAAATATTAACACAAGACATTTCCACATGTAGAGAACTGTAATCATGAATAAAATCATGTATCTGATAATTTTGCAAATCACTTGACTTTGCTGTTGGTAAAATTGTACTTTTAAATAATATAAGCCATATTTAACTTTCCAAAACTGAAAAATCTCCCAAGTTCACCTCCACCTGCTTGCAACAATACCTGGAGCTGTAATTGCTAATATGTTGATGGTCAAACAAACCCAGATGTTTTCATCCAGGGAAAGCTTCTTGTACACAGCAAGATTAAAAGCATAAATTGCAGTGTCCAGATTGCATCTACAGAACTAGATGTGTCACTAGGGCTGGAGTGATGATCCATGGCAGGATCTGAATCATCCACACTTAAGTCACAATCGCCTGGTGCATTTTCAATTTGAAAATAATCAGTGTTATTTTCTAATACATATAGTCAATTCAGTCATTTATTATCAATTCCTACTAATACACTTGCTTTAAAAAAAGCAAAACATAGCAAACTACTCAAGATTTTATACATACCCCTACCTTTCTGTTTCTGTATTCTCTGCTGATGTTTTTCATGTGGAAAATATGAGGTTATGCCCTTTGCTCAGAAGAATTAAATATATTTTTATTAAACTGTGAGAAAATAGTAAAATGCTCATGGACATACACAATCCAGTGGGCTAGTTCATGAAATACAGAAAGTAAATATGTAGGTTCAAAAAGAGCATTGGAGATAAATGTAAGGCAGTCTCGATGTTATTGTATGGGGATTTGGTGAGACTACGCTTTGGTGAGAAACAAGTTCAGATCGCTAAATCTAAGAAAGCTTATAATTGCCTTCTAAATAGTGCGACATACACTACGTTGCTAAATTCACTAAATTGGTTTCTGAGATGGAGGAAGATAAGATCATATTCACTGAGTTGGGAAAAGATGTTCAGGATTTGAAAGAGATTGGCAGCTGAGAGATTGAGAGGATGTCTCTTCTGATTGAAGAGGTTTTAACTGGTGGAGGATCGGGGGGGGGGGGGGGGGGGGGGGGGGGGGGGGGGGATTGACGGGAGGTAGCCTAGGGATAAGGAAGCCAACTGTTTAGGATTGAGATGAGGAGGAGTTTATTTTATTAAGTATTTTTGAAAACTAAGATAACAGTTTGGATACTGAAGGGAATGATTATAGATGAGATGGACGGAAATGTGGATCAGTGATGAGCTTGCTGAAAGATGATGTAGAGTCAAGGGGCTGTTTGACTGACTTGCCTAAATCTCAATATAATTCATCACTGTAAAAAAGATTTACTTTATCTTAAACTTCTTATGGGAATGTCTTGACTACATTTGAATTAATTACCTTCTTTCCCCCTTTGTCAGTCTATAAAAATAAACGACCCTATTCCCCATTCTAGCCAAATAGGTCAAGCCTTTCCACAATCATACACATCTGCTTCACTGTGTAAATGAATGGCTGCTGCTACTTCAAGATTCTTTTCTTTGATCACAATCTCTCGTGAATCTTTTTGTTCTGAGCTAAATTTAGATTCCATTCCTGCTGTGACTGAAGTTTCTATTAATTGGATCCGTTTATTATATCAAACTGTAATCAAAATTTATGCTTGTGGCTCACTTTTACTCAAAGTATATGTGTACGCATGGATTTCAAATCCGATGTCCCAATGCCCCAATTGCTGCTTTGTTATTCTGTTTTATTCTTTAACCTTTTCTTTTCTAATGAGGATTTCCCCGTCTTCATAATGGACAGGGGCTTTAACCGTTTAACACATTCTACATTTGGAATTGAGAACCAGAGGCATAGGTTAAAGGTGAGGGGGGAAAGGTTTAATGGGAACCTGAGGTGTAACTTTTTCACACAAAGGGTGGTGGGTGTATGGAACAAGCTGCTGGAGGAGGTAGTTGAGGCAGGGACTAGTGCAATGTTTAAGAAACATTTAGACAGGTACATTGATAGGGTAGGTTTAGAGGGATATGGGCCAAAAACTGGCAGGTGGGACTAGTGTAGATGGGGCTTGTTGGTCGGCATGGGCATGTTGGGCTAAAGGGCATGTATAAGCTGTATAAGATCATGTGTGTGATAGGGTAAATGCACAGAGTATTTTACCCAGAATAGGGGAATCAAGAACCAGAGGACACAGGTTCAAGATGCGAGGAGATAGATTTAATAGGTAACTGATCAGTAAGAAGGTGGTGAGTGAATGGAATGAGCTGCCAGGGGCGGTAGTTGAGGCAGAAACAATAACAACATTTAAAAGACATTTGGACAGGTACGTGGATAGGAAGGGTTTAGAGGGATATGAGCCACATCTAGTGTTGATGGTGGACCCTGGTCAGCCTGGGCAAGCTGGGTCACAGGGCCTGTTTCCTTGCTGTATGGCACTATGGCTCAATGACATCATGAATTGTAAATGCAGCAAGTTAAACTGAAAGTAGTGCAAGTACATTGTTGTCTTTTAAATAATGACCATTTGAGCATTAGCGTGTAGAATAGTCAGTAATGCAGCCCAGTCTGTCACACAAACCAGCCCCCACCCCCATTGACTTCATCAACACTTCACTATGCCTCAGGAAAGTATCCAATGTAATCATAGACCTCTTACACCCGTCATTCCCTTTTCTCCCCTCTCCCATTAGACGGAAGATACAAAAACTTGAAAGCAGATTCAGAAATAGCTTCCTCTCCACTGTTGTCAGACTACTAAATGGACATCTCATAGAAACATAGAAAATAGGTGCAGGAGGAGACCATTTGGCCCTTCGAGCCAGCACCGCCATTCATTGTGATCATGGCTGATCATCCACAATCAGTAACCGTGCATGCCTTCTCTCCATATTCCTTGATTCCATTAGTCCCTAGAGCCCTACCTAACTCAGCATGGAAACAGGCCCTTCAGCCCACCGAGTCCCTGCCAATCAGCGATCACCCTGTAAACTGGAACTATCCTATACACCAGGGGCAATTTTCAATTTAACTGAAGCCAATTAACCTACAAATGCCTCTGAGTAGGAAGAAGGGTCTCGACCCAAAACATCAACCATTCATTCCTTCTCTCCAGAGATGCTGCCAGTCCCTTTGAATTATTCCAGCTTTTTGTGTCTATCTTCAGTTTAAACCAGCATCTGCAGTTCCTTTCCACACAATAAATAAAATTCTATTTTAAGAAAAAATATTTGTTCATGAGATTTCGGATGTCATATTTCAATCCTGTGATATTTAACATGACTCATGAATGAAAATTGAATATTCTATCCACACTAGATAAAGTTCTCAGTGCTGTCATGGGAGATAATAGCTGGATATCCCCACTCGATACAATGTGCTAAAACTAGAAATTGTCTGACACTGCCTTTTGTTTACCTTAGATAACGCCACTTTAACAAAAATGAAGGAACAATGTGTCTATCTGATTTTAATTATACTTGATCGAGATTTACCCAGTGGATCAGACTATTGCTTTTCTAGCCTGAATGTAAAGTCAAATGTGCCTCGGTTTTAGTTCTTGAATTTCCATTTTCTCTGGTGTTGCAGCTTTTTCAAATCACTTTTAATTAATGATCTGTTTTCCCGAACCTTGAGTATAGAACATCTAGTAACATATGTGAAGAATGCAGCGTTAACCTCGATAAATCCTTCACATTAACACCACGGTTGGCCTGAATTACTTATGATCCAAGAACATTTGATGCAATGTTTCAAGGCAAAAAATGTTGCTATGTCTTTGTTGGTTACATGGAACAATATAAAGGAATGTGAATATGAGATATCACTGTGTCATAAGAGGGAGCACATTGCCATTTGATCTATATCTTGATTTTGATCTTGATTTGATCTATTTGTGCTCAGCCCTCTCCTCTACTCCCTCTTCACCCACGACTGCATCCCAAAGCATGGATCCAACACCATTATTAAGTTTGCTGACGATACCACGGTAGTAGGACTGATCAGAGACAACGATGAGTCAGCCTACAGGGAGGAGATCCAGTACCTGACAGCCTGGTGTGCCAACAATAACCTCGTCCTCAACTCCAAGAAGACGAAGGAGATTATTGTTGACTTCAGGCAGACCAGAGGAGGCAGTCATACCCCCATCCATATAAACGGGACTGAGGTGGAGCGCGTCTCCAGCTATAAATTCCTCGGAGTACATATCTCGGAGGATTTGTCCTGGTCCCTCAACACCTCCAAGCTGATCAAAAAGGCACAGCAGCGCCTTTACTTCCTGAGGAGGCTCAAGAAAGCCCACCTGTCCCCCCGGATCCTGACCAACTTTTACCGCTGTACCATAGAGAGTATCCTGACCACCTGCTTCACGGTATGGTACAGCAGCTGCACTGCTGCGGACAGGAAGGCACTACAACGGGTGGTGAAAACCGCGCAGCACATCATCGGTGCCCCGCTCCCTGCCATGGATGCCCTCCACCGAAAACGGTGTCTGAGACGGGCTGGGAAGATCATCAAAGACCCCTCACACCCCAACCATGGACTGTTTGCCCTCCTCCTATCAGGGAGGCGGTACAGGAGCCTCAGGTCACGTACTAGTAGGATGAGGAACAGCTTCTACAATAATACCATCACATTGCTGAACTCGGAGTCCCGCCGATAGATTTCTCTGGTCCCTCCGTCCCCATTGTTTAATTATTCTGTATTTTTTGATTATTCTGTATCTTCTCTCTTTCTATTTTTTTTATTTCTTTATGCACAACTTCTACGGACTGACGCAAAACTGCATTTCGTTGTACTCATACTTGTATTTGTGCGATGACATTAAAGTTGAATTGAATTGAATATTAAACTGCATATTCAGTAATTTTATTTAACATCAGTAGAAATGGAGAGAGAACACTCATTGGAATGTGTTACTGAATTAGTTACTGGAAGTAATGTGTTATGCTTGCTTTAATAAAGGAAAATAGCAGCAGCATAAATGAACCTTTAACATAAATCGTTAAAGTCATTTTACTAATAAGAGATTAGAAGGTTTAATCTACCAAAGTATATTAATATCTTGAGAAAGGAACAAATTGCTGGAGTAACTCAACATGTCAGGATCCTTCACAGACTGCAGACCATAATAAACAAAGAAAAGAAAGTTCAGCATATATATAAATGGGAAATGCAGATACTGGTTTAGACTGAAGATACATGCAAAAAGTTGGAATAACTCAGCGGGACAGGCACAATCTCTGGAGTAAAGGAATAGGTGATGTTTCGGGTCAAGATCCTTCTTCAGACTGGGAGTCAGGGGAAAGGGAATCAAGAGACATAAATGGTAATAGAGAGAGATATAGAGGAGGAAAGATATGCAAAAAATAACAATGATGAAGGAAAGATGGAGCCCACAATGGTCCATTGTTTGGGTATGGGCGAGGTGATAATGAACTATATATACAGTGAAACTCAACAGGATGTCTGGGAAATGAGTGTGATGACTAGGGTGGTGGAGGGATGGAGAGTGAGACGAAGGGTAACTTGAAGTTAGAGAAATCAATAATCATACCACTGGGTTGTAAGCGAAATACTCCTCCAATTTGCGATTGGTCTCACTCTGACAATGGAGGAGGCCCTGGACAGAAAGGTCTGTGTGGGAATAGGAAGGGGAGTTAAAGTGTTTGGTAACCGGGAGATCACACAGGCCTGGGCTGACTGAGCAAAGGTGTTCATGAGACGATCGCCTAGTCTGCTCTTGATCTCGCCCATATAGAGGAGTCCACACCTGGAACAGCGGAGAGTGACCATGCTCCGTCCTACCCCTCCTCTCGCTCAGCTTTCTCCCCCACCTCCTTTGCAATCAGTATGAAGAAGGGTTCCAATCTGAAATGCCACCTATCCTTGTTTCCCTCCTCCATCTCTACTTTGCAAACATTTCTAAACACCTGTTTTTACTTTTTTATTACGGGGTATTGTGTGTAGATCGATGATATAAAAAATGAATTTAATCCACTTTAGACTAAGGCTGTAATGTAACAAGATGTGGAAAAAGTGAAGGAGTCTGAATACTTTCTGAATGCATTGTACATGCCCACTGATCCACCGACTTACTCCAGCATTTTGTGTCTATCTTTTATCCAGGAAAGGGGAATCAAAGAACAAAGACATAGGTTTAAGATGAGAAGGACAAGATTCAATAGGCACTGAGGGGCAACTACTTCACTCAGAGAGTAGTGGATATTTAGAATAAGCTGTCAGGGGAGGTAGTTGAGGCAGGAACCATAACAGCATTTAAAGGACACTTGGACAAGGTTTAGAGAGATATAGGCCTAATGTGGGACGAGCTTAGATGGGACACCGTGGTCAGAATGATGGATGAGTGGGCCAAAGGCCCGTTTCCATGCTGTATGACTCGATGAATCAATGACATTATGGCTGTGTTGGTCAAGAATGAACGATCCAGCCTAATCCCACCTTTAGTACCAGGTCTGTAATCAATGGTAATGGTTTTTCAGGTGCACTTGCAAGTGTAGTTTATATGTGATGAGGATTGCATCACCTTCACTCTTTCAGGCAATTAGTTCCAGACCTTTGCAACCTTTCTGCTTTCTGGCAAAATTATTTCTCCTTATATCCTCATCAATCTTTCTACCAATTATTTCAACACTATATTTATTCAGGTTTCGACCTTTCTGTGAGGCAAAATTGCTCCATTTCAGTTAATTTGCTAGATCCTGCTCAATCTCCTACAACCCAAAGAAAATTACATTATCTTAACTTTCATGCCAATATTTAGAAAAAGGGGATAAACCTATAATCGCGAAAGGACGAGGATATGGAAGCAAATTTTGGCAGTTAAATACATAAATCAAGTAAAGTTAGGGAACAAGTATAGAAAAAACAACCATAAAAGATGGGTAGAAAGCTGGTCTTTGACTGCACAACACCTTAGTCAGATATCATCTTGAGTGCTGCATTCACCTTTGGATACCTTACCTTGAGGAAGCATTGGGCAAATTATATATTCACAAGAGAACTATGCAAGATTAAATCAATGTAGCATTGCATGAAGCTAGTTTGATTCTAAGTATGAATAATGAAAGGAAATCTCATAAACAAATACTTACAAGGCTCAGCAGGCTTGGGGCAAGGAAGATGCTTCTCCTGGCTGAGGAGTCTAGAACAGGGGCACCATTACAAAGTATCAGAGAGGGCATTTAGGACTAAGAGGAGGAGATTTTATTTCACTCGAAGGGTGGTAAAACTATGGAATTCTCTACCCTGGAGGTTCAGATATTGTCAGTTTCGAAGATTCATTGATGGATCAGCAGATACAATTATGGCCTTTAAAATGTATTTGAATAGATATATGCATTGAAAGTGTTTAGAGGACTGTGTGCAAATGGGACTGACCCAGTATGCAAAATTGGTCAATGTAGACAAGGTGGGCCGAAGGCCTTGTTTCCGTGTTGTATAACTTTGTTTAGTTTAGCGATACAGCACAAAAACAGGCTCTTCGGCCCACCGAGTCCGTACTGACCAGTGATCCCAATACTAACACTATCCTACATACACTAGAGACAATTTACAATTTTACCAAGTCAATTAGCATACCAACCTGTAAGTCTGTGAAGTGTGGGAGGAAACCCAAGCTCCCGGAGAAAACCCACGCAGGTCACGGACAAAATGCATCCAAATGATATAAATATGCAGAGTACCTATGAGATTCATAGGTTCCACGATTATCTCACTTTGATCCGAGGTTTTCGGAGGAGTTTCATAATAGTCGATTGGATTATTGGAAATGTTCTCAAGACCTTCTTAAATGGAATCTGTTATGCCAAAATCCATAATAGCTGCTTAACAACAAAATACAAATGCCTGCGGCTATAATTAGGAAATTGATATCTTTTAGGTATGTCAAAGGCCCTTTGATAATGTTCTTTTGATTATACAGGCATTAATTTGCAAGATAAATTCGACAAAGTTAGGAATTTGCAATGTCTAATATATAATTCAATAGTTCTGGCAGTATAAATAAATTGATTAATTTCAAAGTAGCATGTCCTTAAGTAAGCTGTGGAATTTATTCTTCTCTTTGGAGAGATAACGAGTTTGTAATCTGGTCAAATCTCTACACTAAGGTATATGAATAAAACAGTTTAACAATTCAAACAAATTGACTAAATTACATAGATCTGGTAAACAATTTTATTTTATTATCTAAGGTAGACACAAAATGCTGGAGTAACTCAGAGGGACAGGCAGCATCTCTGGAGAGAAAGAATGAGTGATATTTCGGCTCGAGACCCTTCTTCAAACGGGGTTTATTATCTCATTGGTCTTAAAACCAATACATATCCTACTGTGTGAAAGGGGGACAAGTTTCTGATAAATCTTGGAGAAGATACGTGCATTTGTTTTGTTAGTGAGATATCTTCAAATGATGTATGCATGCTAAAAATTGAAATATTAGGCACTATCTCAAGATTGTTGATGATATGGCTTTTAAAGAAATGATAATTCAGGATATTTATATTTAGATTGGGATTGTTGATAATATGGCTTTTAAAGAAATGAGAATCAAGGATACGTGGATTAATGTTTGGACGATAACATGGCTTTTAAAGAATTGAGAATCAAGTGTACTTTTGCCAAGGTTTGGATTCGTAACATAATTTTCAGTAATGAGGGAGTGATTGTGTTTTGAGAGGCCACTATAAGGTATAAAGAAGGAAGAATCCATATGGATTTGATTGAAGAGGAAATAAATGATGAGTATGGCCATTCACTTATTGGAATACATTTTTTTATTTTTTAAATATTTATTTTATTAGAAGCAATTGTACAAGGAGAAAGTAATCGACACAACAATTATACAATTTTCGTACAGCTTCAATTTTAACATTTTATAAACTAAATCTGAAAAAAGAAAAATGAAAAGAAAGGAAAGGAAGAAGCAAAGAAAAAGAAAGGAAAGAATTTCGAAAACGACATGAAAGATAAAAAAGAAAACCCCCTGAGCTAACGAAAAAGTGAAAAAAGCGGAGATATATCCCACTACCCTTCCCTACGCCCGCTCACCCAACCCTAGCATCAGTTTTGAATTTGTGTTCAACCATCATGTTGTTGACGAAATTCAATGAAAGGAGGCCATGTTTTGGAAAATTGGTCTGGTTTATCAGACAAAACAAGCCTTATTTTTTCTAAATGTAGTGTCTCGGTTGTTTCTGTGATCCACATCTTCACTGTGGGGACTGTTATCCTTTTCCAGAATTTAAGTATAATTTTTTTTGCAGTTATTAAACCATAGTCAAGAAAGCATCTTTGAGATATTGTTAACTTAGGGCAGCCCTCTGACATTCCTAATATTATTAATTTTGAATCTGAATCTAATTGAATTTTGAGTGTTTTAGAAATTAAATTGAATATTCCCGTCCAGAAGTTTTGTATTTTTATACAGGATACAAAATAATGAGTTAGGGTGGCTTGTCGGCCTGTCTATTCAAACAATTGTCTAATATATCTGGACCTATAAGAGGACAGTTTGTGTATATGTTTTCACATAATCTCGGATTTGAAGGTATCTAAAAAAATTGTTGGCATTCAAGTGATATTTCTCCTGTAGTTCTTGAAAATAACAGAGAGTCCCCTTCTTATAGAGGTCTCACACGGTATTGATGCCCAGGTTCTTCCATTGAACAAACATCGTATCTAAAGTAGACGTTTTAAACAAGTAATTATTTGCAATAGGAAGAAGGAGAGATATTTCTCAATTTAAGACTGAATTTCAGCTGTTTCCAGATACGGATAGTACTATGTTTTATTGGATTTTGCTCATATGTTGATTTTTTTCAAATGTATTGGAGATAGGAGGATCGAGCCTATACTAAAAGGCAAACAATCCTCCCTCTCCATTTTTAACGAATTTACATGTTGACATATATTGTCCAACTAGAACGTTATATTTTTAATATTGGTTGCCCAATAGTAAAAAATAAAATTAGGTAAAGCTAATCCTCCATTTTCTTTGGATTTGCACAAATGTATTTTGTGTATTCTATGGGTTTTATAGTCCCAAATAAAGTTAGTAACAATAGAATCCATTTTTTTAAAGAAGCTTTTCGGGAGATATATCGGTATTGATTGAAATAAATATAAAAGTTGCGGAAGGATCATCGTTATGGCATTTAATCTACCAATAAGGGAGATAGGAAGTGTTTTCCAAAATTGGATGTAGGCATATAGTTTAGTAATTAATGGTGGAAAGTTTGTTTTAAACAGAAAGGAATACTTTCTAGTCATGTAAATTTCAAGATATCTGAACTTTTCAGTAACAATTCTGAAAGGTAATTGTTGGAGTTAAGAAGGGTCTTGTTCTTTTATTGGCATGATTTCACTTTTATTCCAATTTAGTCTGTATCCAGAAACCCCCCCAAATTGTTCTATAATGTTTAAAACATTTGGAATACTAACTTAGGGTTTAGTAATGTATAAAAGCACATCATCTGCATATAACGACATTTTATTGGTGGTATATTTGGTATTATATCCATAAATGCCTGAATGTGACCTGATAATCTCGGCAAGATGTCCTATGGCTAAAGCAAATAACATTGGAGAAAGAGCATATCCTTGTCTGTTACCCCTAGATAAGTAAAATTTTGGTGAAAGCATTTGATTTGTCAGTATTCTAGCTGTCGGTTTAGTGTATAAAAGCTTCACCCATAAAGTAGAATTTTTTCCCAATTGAAATGTTTCCAACTGTGAAAAGATAAGACCATTCCACGGTCGAAAGCTTTTTCTGCATCTAGATCTACATAATTGTTAGATCTTCATTTGGCGTTCTCTGCAAATATATTATGTTAAACAAATGTCTCAAATTATAAAACGAATGTCGTTTAGGTATAAACCAGGTTTGATCTGGATGTATTAGTTTACCGATAACCAAGCTTAATCTGCGAGCCTAGGTCTTAGCTAGTATCTTCTGATCCGTATTTAAACGCGATATTGCCCTATAAGATCCAGGCTCCATGAGATTTTTTATCTTTTTTTGGAATTAATGTAATAGTTGATTCAGCAAGAGTTTATGGTAAAGTCTGTTCTTTAATTGCTTGAATAAAAAGGGCTTGTAATCGTGGAGAAATTAAATCATTACATGTTTTTATAACCCATCTGGGCCAGGAGTTTTTCCACTTTTCAATGATTTAATAGTCTCCACGATGTCTTTTGTTGTTATCTCTGCTCCTAATTCATCCTGTTCCTCCTCGTTAAGGAATGGGAGATTGCAATTCTCAAGAAAACGTTTCATCTTTGCAGGATCGGCTGTTGTTTTTGATGAATATAGTTTTTGGTAGAATTGTAAGAATCTTTCATTAATATCTTTAGGCAATGTAAGCAAATCTTTTCCTGATCTAATTTTATGTATTGTACGGTCATTCTCTAATTTGTGAAGTTGACGTGCAAGTAGCTTGTGTGGTTTATCACCAAATTCAAAACATTTTTGTTTAGTATAATGAAATACCCTAACAATTTTTTCAGAGAGAATCTGGTTTAATTTAAATTTTAATGCAGCTATCTTATTATGTTTTGCGATGGCTGGGTCAGCTGCGTATTCTAGGTCTAACTGTTTTTCTAATTCCAACTGCTCAGTCTTATTTTTCTTGTTTTGAAAAGCTTGGTATGCGATAATACAGCCTCTAACATAGGCTTTAAAAGTTTCCCACAGCAAAGATGGAGAAATACCGGGGGTGTTGTTTGTCTCAAAAAAACTTTTCATCTATAGCTTCAAATAGTAACAACAACTGGCCTCAGCTAGTATTTGTGGGTTAAATCTCCAAAACGATTGCTTATTATACATTCCTTCCAATTTTACTGAAAAAGTGAGAGGACAGTGATCCAAAATAATAATGTTGTGATATTTGGGATTATAGGTAAAAGGGATAAGTTTAGCATAATGGAATACATTTTGACGATACAGAGATTAGTTTGTGGTTTTTGTTGCGGAATATAGAAAGGTGACAATAGCCCCTGGCAATGACACATGACAGGTTTTAGAGATTGACATCTAGTATAGTTTCGATTTGCTGCATAATCGTCTCCCTTTGAGATGAAAACCATATTATTATTTTACAATATCGATGGTGGCCTCAAGTACGAGTGTACTGGAGAGAAGGTTGAAGAATCGGCCTAATAAAAAGTGATTGGATTTCTTGACTCCAGCCACTATTCCAAGATCATAGAAAGTTACAAATTCAGCACAAGAATTCCAAGTTAAGGTGACAGTATTGGTGATTATTGAGAAATGTCTGAGAGTGGGCTCAGGTGGGGAGATCTCGAAAGAACTGCCAACAACCGAGTGAAGTGGAGGACATTTGTCAATGGCCTCTGCTCCCTAGAGGAGCAAAGGGCTTAAGAAGTAAGAAGATTGGTGGGTATTTATGGTGTAGTATTGAAGAATTGGTTGTAATTACGCCATAGGGGGACATGTTTCTGTTAATCCTTGGAGAAAATATATGCAATTATTTTGTTTGTGAGATATCTTCAAACGATGTATGCATGTTAAAAATGGAAATCAGAATCAGAATCACACTTTATTCACCAAGTATGTTTTGCAACATACGAGGAATTTAATTGGCCATGTCAGCCATACAATTAAAAGCAACAGATCACTCAAAAACGCATTTTAACATGAACATCCACCACAGTGACATTTACACATTCCTCACTGTGATGGAAGGCGAAAAAAAGTTAAAGTCCTTCCTTTTGTTCTTCCTCGGTCGGGGACCTTGAGCCCTCCGTTGATGGGATGATTTTGACTCCCGTAGTAGGCGGCATTCAGGCCCTCCGCGTCGAAGCCTTCAGTTCCTGCATCGGGGGGGGGATGTCAGCTCCCCCGCACCTGCCGATCGAACCTCGCATCAGGGCTGGTCAAACCTTCCGCGGCGTTGGAGCTCCTTGACTAGCATCTCCCGAGAATGCGGGCCCTTGAAGTCCACGGTGGTTGCCTTGGGAGCGATCCCAGGCAAGGGATCTGCTCCGATGTTAAGTCCGAGCCCCGCGGTGGGGCTCCCGACAGTCCGAGGAGGCCTCCAGCTCCAGCGATGGTAGGCCGCAGAGCCCAGAGAATGTGATCCAAAAATTGATCACATCTCAGGGAAGGTAAGAAACTGAAAAAAAGTTTCCCCTGATCCCCTCCCCCCTCCCCCCACATAAAAGATGCCGAAGAACAAACTTTTAACACACTAAAAAATAACAATAAGAAAGAAAAAACTAACAGACTGCTGGCAGGGCTGCCATCTCCCCGGCGCCCCTGGTGGTCATATCAAGCATTATCTCAAAATTGCTAATGATATGGCTTTTATCAATATTATATTGAAGTCATCCATGTAAGCAAGATGATGATGTTCTTAAAGGAAGCTTCCAACTGCTTGGAATTATTTTGGGGTCTTCATAAGCAAAACAGTTCCTGAGGAGTAACTATGTCTTTATGCAGTAAGAAGGTGTTTTATTTAGGCCTGATGGAAAGAAAGTCTTTACTTTTAGGCTGAAGTTGCAAAGGGTTATTGTATGCTTTGGCATGCATAAAACCAGCAAATGAGATACACTTCAAAAGCTCAACACAGTCATCAGAGACAGGGATTTGTATTCTGCTGTTTGACTCTGAGCAATGGATGTTGCTAATCCAAACATGAAACAAACTCAGTGAATGCAAATAGTAAGGTTTGTCCGTGCCTTCTTTGGTAAAGAAATACATTTCTGAAATAATTGATTTGGTTGTTGAAAGCTGTAAAGATCTTTAAATAGATTGCCTAGGATGGACATTTAAATACTCCACAGGTTAAAGGTGAGAGGGGCAAAGTTTAAAAGCGATGTGCAGAGCAAGTTTTTTTACACAGTGTTAAGTGCCTGGAATGTGTTGTCGAGGAGGTTGGTTGAGGTAGATACACTAATGGTACGTAAAAGACCTTTAGATAGACACATGGATATGTCAGGATTGGAGGGATATGTGGTATGTGCAGGTAAATAAGTAATGGTCTTAGCATCATGTTGAGCCAAAGGGCCTGTCCTTGTGCTGTAGTGTTCTATGTTCTATGTCTCTTATCAACTACATGATACCTTGAAATAACTATCAGGCACTCTTGTTCCTGCACATGGCCCTGACAGCCAGATGTTAATGATACTCTGTGATGCATTGTCAGCTATCTAGGGTGGTAGATTGGAAAACCTTGTGGAGCAGATGATGAATTCATGCAAGTCATTTCTGTGGCACCTGTATTCCCACAAGCCTGGATTGTGGGGCTGTAAGTGAGATACTGTCAGGAAGCAAAGTGCATGAAATGGGATTAACTGCCATAATTCCAGATGCTCAGTCCATCATTAGTATTAACTCAAAGTTTAACATTACTGCTGCATGTAATTTTTTGAAGTAGTGTGGGTCATGCATCTTCAATCATCTCAAACTAAACCACTCAAGTTATTCTGTTATTTAGGCACTCTTGCATCCCCCAACGCAATATTCCAAACTGCGCATACGCTCCCCCCCCTCTCCTTTTCCCTACACTCAGTCACTCCCTCCCTTCTCCATAACCCCTATCCCCACTCTACCCCCCTCCTCTCCCTCCCTACACGCCTCCATCTCCCTGCTCCCCCACAGCTCACCTTCACACTATCCCACTCCCTCACTAAACACAATGTTTAAATAACATTAAACAACAACCCACCCTCTCCTCCTCCCATCCCCACTCCCTCCCTCTCCTTGCAACAATGTAACAAATCTCTCTTTGCACTGGGAGTCCTGTCATTTGTTAACATTGTAACGGGCAGGGCAAGTGGAGAAGTGTTCAAAAGTGTAATTTGTAAAGTTTAAAATGTGAATAAATTTTAAAATATAACATCAATCTGAACGAAACTTGCCACAGCACACCTCAGGACAATGGTGAGTAAGGTGGGCAAAAAATGTAGCGCTATCATGTACCGTTTGGGCGTAGTTTCGGGATCACACACATACGCATGCACGCTTGTTTAAGATGAGAGTTTTAGTAATATACTAGACCAATGGCAGACCCATTGGGTCTGCTCCCCCAACGCAGCCGTTCCCTACCCGTAGCCGTTCCCTACCCATAGCCGTTCGCTACCCGCAGCCCCCACGGGAGACGTGGTCCTCGAACTGAAGCCGCTGTTGAAAGGCCAAATTAAATGGCGTCTCTTGAGGTTGAAATGCGGGCGCCAGCAGCCGTTATGGTCGCTGGCCAGCAGGAGGCGACAAAATGAGTGAGTGGGAGGGAGAAGGATTTGAATAAAAACGTGTACTTAAAGGCGACGAAATGTAATGAGGAGCGGATACTTAGAAAGAAAAGCGAAATCTCCACCGAAATGGAAAAGATCTGGGAGGTTGAGCGTCTGGATTCGGCGTGGCAGTGAATCAAAGGAAGAAAGTAAAAGGATCCATTCTGATTGGACATCTGCAAGCATCAGCCATTCCGATTGGACATCTGCGAGCATCGGCCATTCCGATTGGACATCTGTGAGTATTGGGCACGAATCAAATGGCAGAAAGGCAACAAGACGTCAGGCACAGAGTTTTATAGATATACTAGACCAAGTGCAGACCCGTTGGGTGTGCTCCCCCAATGGTGTGATCCCCCAACCCAATATTCCACCATGCGCCCGTCTCCTCCAATGGAACTGAAGCCGTTCTCAAAAGTAAGATTCCAGCACTGCCCTGCCTCTTTAAAAAAAATCCCTGCCTGCTGCAGCAGTGAAAGGTTCAGTGTTCCTGTCTTGCAACATTGTTTCGAAGTGTGTTGGAAGCTGAGGAAGGAGCAGCCGTCAACGAATCGAAAAGGCAGGAAGGGATCCGTACTGCAGGCGGACTGATTTGAGTTTTATATATATATAGATAGATAGAGATAGATAGATAGATAGATAGATAGATAGATAGATAGATAGATAGATAGATAGATAGATAGATAGATAGATAGATAGATAGATAGATAGATAGATAGATAGATAGATAGATAGATAGATAAATAGATGTCACAAATTATGTAATTCCTGGAAAATCAAGAACATTCACTTGAATACTTAGTTTTCAGTTGCACAAATATTCCGTTTTACCAAAAAGGTTTCCCAGCTAATGACTCCAAAGCATTAGAAGGAATTTGAGCAATACAATGTTAATAGTGCCGTAGATACATGCACTAATCTCAACAGGTCTCAGAAATAAAAGAATGGATGAATATAAATGATTAAAAAATGAGAACAAATCAATTTGTTGCACCTAAGTATTTATGACAGAACTCTATAATCTCCAGTTAATCTTATATCAAACATTCAAAGCATAATCTAGATCCAGAAGCAAAGGCCAATACCTCTGAGGTTAAACTACTTTTTCATTAACAAATGCTTATTGATTAACTGTAATGTTAGATGTGTAATTCAAGACACGCACATCCAAAGGCTGTATCGTTCATCTATAGTAATGAGATTGTTATTTTACATTTATCTTCCTTAAAGTGACACTGAATAACAACAAAATAAGTCTGAGTTGTTAAATTGGAAACTCAAAGGGATTTAGTGTGGTAAAGTTTAGTCCAGCTCCCACTGTTCACATGCTGATGTCCATCTACAATCTGGAAGATTAACTTTTAGTTTTCAGGCTCAAACCTTTTGACCATTGGTTTTGGTGGGCCTGAGCCTCTTTCAGAGACAATTTACATTTAATCCTTAAGAATTTTAGCTATTTAGACTTTTAGACATTAGAGATACAGTACGGAAGCAGGCCCTTCGGCCCACTGAGTCCGCACCGCCCAGCGATCACCCAGTACAATAACATTATCCTACGCAGTAGGGACAATTTATAATTTTATCAAAGCCAATTGACTAAAGGGCCTGTCCCACTTAGGCGACTTTTTTGGCGAGTGCAGTGGACTCTGCGCTCGCCTCATGATCGCCACATGGTCACCACATGTTGGCTGGTGGTCTCTGGTGAGTCTCCTTCATGGTCGCGAGGAGTTCCTGCATTCTGTGAACGAATCGAGGCCTCAGTATGGTCGCAGCAAATTTATCAACATGTTGGAAATTTTTCTGTAACCAAAGATTGGTCGTCATGGAGAAAATCGAGAATCCTGTAGTCGTAGGTGCAGTGGTAGTGGGGTCGCCATGTAGTTGTAGGTAGTCGAGGTAGCCGGAAGTAGTTTTAGTTCATCTCCTTTGATGACCGGGCATTTTCATTGGCTCATTGGGGAAAATAAAACGTAAGCACGACCAGTAATGTTAAATGCCCGCCAAACTTCACAGCTGTGTGTCTCTGGCTTACTAAAAGTTGTCTGGTTTCTTAAAAGTGTCTCCAATCCTTCTCCCCCCCCTTCTCCACTCCCCGCTCTTTTAAAGGACTTACCGTACACTGTGCTAGCCGTCTTAACCTTCCTGTTCATTGCGGTGTGTGTCTGTATCACCTTGGCTTTGCACTGTGTGAATTTCAGGCAGCGCTCCCCCGCTTTCCCTGGCCCCCGCCTTTGCGATGTGTTTGTGTGTGTGTTCCACTCTTGACACTCGCCGTTCCAGCTCCCGGCTTTTCAGGCGAGTGCCGCGAGTTTGACAGTCGCCGGCAGTCCGCTGAAAAATCGCCTAAGTGGGACAGGCCCTTTACAAACCTGTATGTCTTTGGAGTGTGGGAGGAAACCAGAGCAACCGGAGAAAATTCACATGGTCATAGGGAGAACATACAAACGCTGTACAGTTAGCACCCATAGTCAGGAACGAACCCGGGTCACTGGCACTGTAAGACAGCATCTCTACCGCTACGCTATCTCCCGAAGCTCCTTTTTAATGTGTTGCCATTTCAATGTAGATTAGCTGCAGCATGTGACCTCCCTCCTCCAAATGGGATAGAATATCACCTAAGCCTTCCAAATCCATTCCGAATATATAATTAATTTCAACTCAGAGAAATAGGATGGAGCCATCAGACAAAAATGTTTTCTGTCCCTTTACATGCTTATGAGGATGAGGTTCCTTTTGATTAAAAAAAATTAGGAAGACAACAAAACTCTGGAACTTTGCATTTTCTTAAATGGTCCTTCGGAACCTTCTGAATGTTGTGGTCGGCGGGGCAGTACTCTGCATATGGACAATTTTACATTTTTATCAAGCCAATTAATCAAGCCGATTAACCTACAAACCTGTACGTCTTTGGAGTGCAGGAGGAAACCGAAGATCTCGGCGAAAACCCACGCAGATCATGGGGAGAAAGTACAAACTCCATACAGACTGCACCGATCGGGATTGAACCGGTGCAATCTCGGGCGCTGCATTTTGTTGTAAGGCAGCAACTCTACTGCTGTGACTGCCCACGGTCTTCCTTCCCCTGCAATTCCAGTGGTAAGGGTACCATAGTGTTTGGTTTAGTTTAGTTTAGTTTTATTATCAAATGTACAAAGCGAAAGTGCTAGCTTTTCTTTGCGTGCTATCAAGTCAAAGAAAAGACTATACATCTCCACTGTGCACAGATAAAAGATAAAAGGCACAACATTTAGTGCAAGATAAAGTTTGATAAAGTCTGATTAAAGATAGTTCACAGGCCTCCAAAGAGGTTAATGGAAGATCAGGACACGTTCTAGCTGATTAGAGGGCCTTTCAGTTGCCTGATTACAGCTGGGAAGAAACTGTCCCTGAATCTGAAGGTATGCATTTTCAAACTTCCGTACCTTTTGCCTGATGGGAGAGGGGAGAAGAGGGAGTGACATGGGTGAGACTGGTCCTTGATTATGCTAGTGGCCTTGCCGAGGCAGCATGAAATGTAGAAGTCAATGGAAGGGAGGTTGATTTATGTGATGGTCTGGGCCATGTCCACAAATCTCTGCAATTTCTTATGTCCTTGGATGGAGCTATTCCAAACCAGACTGTGATGCATCCTGATAAAATGCTTTCGACATGCATCTGTGGAAGTTGGTGAGGGTTTGTTGGGAACATGCAGAACATCCTATGCCTTCTAAGGAAGGGGAAGCATTGATGTGCTTTCTTGGCCATAGCTTTGATTTGGCCAGTCCAGGACAAATTACGTGATATTTATTCCTAGGAACTTAAAGTTTTCGATCATTCTTACTTCAGTGCAGCAATGTATGTCAGGATATAGTACTGCTTTGCTTCCTAAAGTCAAAACAATCTTCTTTGTTTTGCTGACATTGAGGGAGAGGTTCTTGATAAGGATTAATGGATTCAAATGTTTTTACATTATTACTCCCTCATTAATTGATTGGATTCTGAATTTTGGTCTTTGAGTACTTTGTAAAGTAGGAAAAAATCTTAAGTGAGTCAAATGAAAGCTTTATTTTAAGTGGTGTGGTATTGGATTCGCTTGTTAAAACTCCTGTCTGCTTGGAGTTGACTTTGTAATACTCCAATTATCCAACACATAAATGTGTAAGATCATCTAATGTGTTTCGCTTTCTGAAAATAAAACATATTCCACAGTTCATTGTGAATCACATTGTCCCATCTCTACTTTCTTTCCTCATTTTCACTACTTTTCACATCAATTGCTCTTTGTCCTTTTACACTTGCTGTTTCAAACATCACTTTTTTTTATGCTAGCCAACATTTTTCCCCTCCACAGTCACATCACTCCAGGTGAGCTGTCAGTTAATCCACACCAAACAAAAATTGCGGGAAGTAAGTATATTTTATCCGAGGCAGCAGATGGTGATGAATTTCACATTGGGTTTTTTTTGCCCTGGATGTAAAACTAACTCATGTTGTCAATTCGGTTTACCGCTCACCCCAATCTTAGCTTTATTTGTTTTTATGTATACTTTAATAATTCATGCTTCCTCATTCCTTCAGCAAGCCCTCATGTATATCCACAATGATTCTGTTATTTTTTCCCAAGTACAGTATCTTCCCAATAGCTTATTTCAAGCCAGTGTGAGTAATAATTCAAGCATAATCAATATCGTGTTGTAATTTTCTTCCATGGAAGATCATTACTATCCCTTCTTGCTTGAATCCTTTGTGAATATTTTACATTTGCATTATTGTCCCTTCAGCCAACAATCATCATTTACCCAATCCGAACCCTTCATGAACTTGAAGGCATGAACACCACATTTTATCAGTTCAAACATTAACCTGCTGTCCTTTCTAATGGCTGGGACACTTTATGCTGACAGGCCAATGTGAGGAGATGAAGCATTACAAATTGAGTGGAAGTAAATTTGTTGAAGACACGACCTTAGTTAAACACGTGAATTGTCTCTGAAAGGTCTCCAGGCCAACACGCAACTAATGGTCAAAAGATTTGGCCCTATAATGCCTAAAGTGCACTCTCAATATTGTATGTGAGTGATCAGCATGTGACTAATGAGAGATGGGTCTTACCATACAGTGGCAATGGCACACTGTGCACACATTTAAATCCCTTCATCTGCTTTACGAGCCAATATATCTGCACTAACTTTATAACTACTTTCTTCACTGAGGCCTACCTCTTTCTCTCGGTGTTGGAAAGTTAGACTTAGTTTAGTGTTGTTCAGAGATACAGCACAGAAACAAGCCCTTCAGCCCACCGAGTCCGTGCCGACCAGTGATTCCCACACACTAACACTATCCTACACACATTAGGGACAATTTACAATTTTTGTGAAGCCAATGAACCTGCAAACTTCTGCATCTTTGGAATGTGGAAGGAAACTGACGCACTCTGGAAAAATCCACACAGGTCACAGTGAGAAAGTACAAACTCCGTACAGACAGCATCCGTAGTCAGGATTGAACGTGGGTCTCTGCGCTATGAGGCAGCAACTCTACCACTGCGCCACCATGTCGCCCAAGATCTTACAGCCTTAACCACAATTTCATTTCAGAGTCTCCTTTTCCCTCCACCCATTAATATTTGAGTAAATACATTTTTAAAGGACACACAGTGCTAAACTAACAAGTGGGTCAAGCAGCATCTCTGGAGAACATGGAGAGGTGACGTTTCAGATCAGGACCCTTCTTCGAACTGATGGCCTGAATTAGTCTGAAGAAGGGTCCCGTCCATAAATGTCACCTATTAATGTTCTCCAGAGATAGAGTTGATCAACTGAATTACTCCACCACTTTATTTCCTTTTGTGTATACCAGTATCTACAGCTCTTTGTTTCTTTGTCCTTCAACCAGTTTTTGAACTCACTTTGATTAACACGAGGCAAAGCCTGTCCTCGCAATATATGTTCCCACCCACAGTTTATTCTAAAGGCCACATCCCTCAAACCTTCATTTTATATTTTGCTGGCTGAAACTCCCCTCCTTGTCTGCGGAGGGCGCTCAGCATCGCCAAGGACTGCTCTCACCCCAACCATGGACTGTTTACCCTCCTACCATCCGGGAGGCGCTACAGGTCTCTCCGTTGCCGAACCAGCAGGTCGAGGAACAGCTTCTTCCCGGCGGCTGTCACTCTACTCAACAACGTACCTCGGTGACTGCCAATCACCACCCCCCCGGACACTTATTATTATTTATTCAAATCATTTGCTATGTCGCTCTTCCAGGGAGATGCTAAATGCATTTTGTTGTCTCTGTACTGTACACTGACAATGACAATTAAAATTGAATCTGAATCTGAATCTGAATCTGAGATGCAGATGAATCATCTCCTGCTCCAGATGTCTGGTCCTTTCAGGAGCTATATGCAACTGAGCCCTAATTTCCCTTCATTAAACCTTCTGGTGGTTACCCTTCCTTGGTCATCTGTTGCCGGCTCTGCTTTATTCTGGACGTTTCTTATCTTCAGTTCCCTCCCCTTTACTTTCAGTGTGAAGAAGTGTCCCGACCCGAAACATCACCAGAGATGCTGCCTGACCCGCTGAATTACTCCAGCATTTTGGTACATTTTTGTTCTCTTTTAATGAGATGGCAAATTGTTTTATTCCCCACCATTGATAAAGACGGTTTACAATTTCAGTTGCCTCGTTGTATTTGTAATCTTTTTGCGATCTTATCATTTTAAAAGAGGTATCCCTGCCCTAAGATTCATCTACATTTTGACGTGAAAGTTAAACATTTTATTTTTCTATTCTTATTTCCAATATTTATGTATTCATAATTATGAATAACATCTGCTGCTAATCACAATACACCTCTGGTTAGGTCCCCTTGCAATCTTTTACAATCCAACTGCAATTTTCCATTCTACCAATTAGATCCAATTGGCAAGTTTTAATAATATATCCAAATTAATAATTTAGACATTACAAACTTGCAAGAAAAAATAATGATATAACCTTGAGTTTTTCTTTCCTCTGGAAATAAGATATATTCAATTCCAAAGGCTATTTTTCCTCATTTGTTAAGTATGGATGTACATATGGGATGTTGTTCTCTGCTTTGCTCCCACCGTTCCATTAAACTTAGCATGCATGAGAAAATAATCTGCAACGTGACTGCATTTCTAAGATAACCGAATGAATCCAGAACATCAGATTTACCCTACAATTTTTACATAGCATAATATCCAACAATAGAGTGATCAATATGAAATGTCCAAACAAACTCTTCTGTGACAGCAACCTGTAGACACGTCATTATTTCTAACTCAAGCATAAAACATTAGCTAAATGTCACGTTTCCTGAGTGTGAAACTCAGAGGGATTATTTTTTTATTCTGTGCTCAATTTATATAAAAGTGTCATTTTCCTTTTTGCATTTAACTCTTGGTAGACATGACCTTCCTTCATTAAAATGACGCTGGCATCATATTGCCTCTGGATTTTATGAAACTTGACATTCTTGATCACATTTTATATCTTGTGAGTTTACCTGTCATCCACATCTAGCCACTGGGTTAAAAGAAGATACTCATGCACCTGTTGTTTGCTGCAGCATTGACATTTCACCTCAGTTCTGCGCATCATAATTCTTCAAACTTAGGTGAATCCATGCAATTAAAGCAGGTAATTTTGAGCGAATTGATAATGATCACTGAACATAAAAGTGACAGATGAAAACATTGGCAGCTTGTGTCAAGCCACAAGTGTATTAGAACATAGAAAAATAAGTGCAGGCTGTGGCGGACTGGCCAGGGTGTCAGCTTGCCCGATGGCAAGTGGGGCCCTGATGAAGTGGGGCCCCTATATCAAGTGGGCCCCTGATGAAGTCTCCTGGCAAACAATATTTTTAGACCCAGTCCGCCACTGGGTGCAGGAGTAGGCCATTCGGCCCTTCGAGCCAACACCGCCATTCAATATGATCATGGCTGATCATCTAAAATCAGTACCCCGTTCCTGCTTTTTCCCCCCATATCCCTTGATTCCTTTAGCCCTAAGAGCTAAATTTAACTCTCTCTTGAAAACATTCAGTGAGTTGGCCTCCACTGCCTTCTGTGGCAGAGAATTCCACAGATTCACAACTTGTCTGACAGACATGCAATCCAGGTAATTCTCCAGGCAAGGCCACTTGTCGTAAAGGCATTATTCTGATCGTGCTCTTTGTGAAGAAGCTGTAATTTCTGCAAACATCTTTCTTTCTATCAAAAATAGGAATTTCCTCAGAGAAGACTTTTGTCCTCATGCTGTGCATTAAGCTTTAAAAGGTCGGATACTCGCTTTGTTTAAATCCACCTTGGTAATAACGTGGCCCCATGTTATAAAAGCATAGGTTTACACTTTGCGATAAGAGCTTCCAGCTGCGGGTGATGATATTTGACGAGGCATCTCGCTGTAGATCAAATCTACACGGTCTATTTCAAAGTCGTCTCATTGGAGAGAATGTACTTCTGATCCCTGGAGCAACACAGACAACCTCTGTGTTGTCATTGTTACCGGCACAGTTGCATGGAAATGAGAAGATATAAGCACAAACTGGTTGAACTGGGGAAACTCACCGTCTTTACAGCTTCCATTGTGTTATTCCATTATGCAGGTGGATAGGATGAAAGTCTTCATTTCTTGTCCGTGCCAATGTTCCCAAGTAAAGTAATTTTTGATGGTAATGTGAAGGAAGGGTGTAATAGTCGGATGTTTTGAAAATATCAACTGGATTGGGCAGTCATTATGGGAATTATGATGGGGAATTCATATCTGACAAACTTACAGGAGTTTTTAAGGAAGTAATTGTTTAATTGGAAAAGGAAGGAGCAGTGTAAAATATCACTGACGGGGTTTGTTCGACCGGATGCTGGGAGGGTGTTTCCGCAGCTGTGGGGAACTAGAATAAGACACCACTGTCTCGTGACACACAAGACATTTAAGATTGAGTGAAATAAAACATCTTTGCTTAGAGGGTGATGAATATGTGTCTCCATGGAGGACCATGGAGACCGTTAGTGAATATATTAAAGAAGGAGGTAGTTGAATGTTTAGACACAATAAGCATTGTGTCTAAACAAAGGAGAGAGTCAAAATATATTACAAGCAAAAGCCATGTTATGGCCATCGAGTCATAGAGTCGTAGAATTATACAGTACGGAAACAAGTCCCTCGACCCAACTTGCCCACACTGGTCAACGTGTCCCATCTACACTAATCCCACCTGCCTGTGTTTGGCCCATATCCCTCTAAATCTATCCTATCCATGCACCTGTCTAAAAGTTTCTTAAACATAGCAAAGTACCAACCTCAACTACCTCCTTCAGCAGCTTGCTCCATACCACCATACCTCCATACCACCTTACACACTCCATAAAAAAGTTACCCCTCAGGTTCCTATTAACTATTTTCACCCTCAGTTTAAACGCATGTCCTCTGGTTCTTGATTCCCATACTCTGGTCCATTCAGATAACGGAAATTCATCTATACAAAATCCATAAATCTCTCCCAAAAATTTGAGTTATGGAATAAAATTTGCTCTCGTAATTTATGTGAATAAATGAACACATTTTTTATTCAATGTACATTTCTCGACACATATGGAGGTGACATGGCTTTGTCTTACAGAAAATTGCAATATAGACCATTTTCTAGAAACACTAACTCACTCCCCTCACTGTTTTCACAAGCGTAGCCTATATTGAAGTGGAAGGTTAGCTGTGAGAATATTGAAAGGCAAAGCATGCTTGAAGGACTGAATGGCCTACTCCTACATCTAATCTCTTTATTTCCATGTCTTCATCACTAGAGTTTTGATGGAAGCTTCTGACCTTCTGGACATTTCCAGAAGTTTCCGTATTATGCAATCTGATAATGACAGAATTTTGGCATGCAATGAAAGCTAATTCTATATTAATGCATGTTATAATTAAAAGAAGAATTAGGATATTCATCTTATTGAGCCCAATTTTCCATTTAATATTGTGCTTAAAATACTTCTGTGCTCTCTGGTGTGCTATATTTTGGATGAGATATGCAACAAATGCCTTTGGTCTCGATTTTAACTTCAATGGAAATCTAAATCCACTGGGCAGCAGATCTTTTATGACTAGTTTCCTGCTCAGTGGTGTAAGATAGAATCTTCTCTCTGACATCAATCTGTTCTGGCTATTCAGACGGATGCTGTATTTGACATCCTTCAAAAGAGAGCAAATCGTACCCCCAGCAATTTGACTAGTATTCCCTCCTCAACCATATCTCCCAAAGACGGATGGCATGATTATTTCAAGTAGCTATTTTTTCCACAGACTTTAGTGTGCTGAATACACAATAGATTCTGCATTTATTGCTTCAGAATAATTCAGTCCCTTTCAAATGCATTGACTGGCCTTAGGAGTGATAGAACATAGAAACTAGTCTTTTCATCATTGACTCTGTGTCATCCCTCCAGCACCCATTTGCACAAATCCTATGCTCACCTCATTTTATTCTCTCTCACATTCCCATCAATTGCTTCCAGATGCCACCACTTGCCCACACACAAAGGATAATATCCAGTGGCCAGTTAACCTACCAACCTGCATGCCTTTGAGATGTGGACGGAAGCTGATGCTCCCACAAGAAACCTACATAACCCAAGAAAGAATGTGCACAGTAGTGCAGCTGCTGGAGCTGCTGCTTCACACCACCAGTGATGCCTTCCCTGACCTCATCATGAATGTTTCCTGGGGCATCACGGGGGCACAGCAGCAGAGCTGCTGCTTCACAGCACCTGAGACACAGGTTCGATCCTGACGTCGGGTGCTGTCTTTGTGGAGTTTGTACGTTCTCCCTGTGTCCGCGTGGGTTTCCTCGGAGTGCTCCTGGTTTCCTCTCACATCCCGAACATGGTTGGGTTTTTGTAGGTTAATTGAATTGGTTCTGTATAGTGACCCTAATGTTAAGGGAGTGGATGCAAAGATGTGAATGGGTGATCTGGAATAGGGTCAGCGGCTCAAACTTCAATGGATTGTAGACCAATGGTTTATGAGGAAAATATTAAGGTATATTACTTCTATCAAATTTACTTCAGATTAATATTGCAGGGGGAATAGCCTCTTCAGCAGACCGCCTAAAACCCTGGCAGTGTTGAGCGTATGCCACTGGGCTCTAGAATGCAAGGGCAGGCACTTGGTAGCTGGAGCAGATCACCACACGTTAGGGGATTCAACTGCTAGCTACGATTAACAGTAGAAGGAGACAAGGACAGTAACATCTGCTTCATTATATATCAACACCTTTATCCATTTTAGCATGCAACAAAACCTTTTCACTGTACCTCAATACACACAAAAATAAACAAAACTGAACTGAAACGGTGTAAAGAATGTGGAGTAGGGGGGAACTGCAGATGCTGGTTTACACTGAAGATAGACACAAAATGCTGGAGTAACTCAGCGGGACAGGCAGCATCTCTGGATGGAAGAAATGGGTGACGTTGGACAAATTGGAGGAACAGCACCTCATATTTCGCTTGGATAACTTACAACCCTACGGTATGAATATTGACCCTTCTAATTTCAAGTAAGCTTTGCTTTCCCTCTCTCTCCATCCCTCCCCCATCCTAGTTCTCCAACCAGTCTGACAGTCCCCATGATTACATTTTATCTTTGTATGCCTCGTTGTCAACTTCCACCAGCTAACGATGATCTTAGCCTACATTTCCCTCAAACTTCGTCCCCTTTGTTCTCTAGTTTTCACACCTTACTCTTCCATAACTGGGTCACCCTCTCCCTTGACTCTCAGTCTGATGAAGGATCTCGACCTGAAATGCCACCCATTTCTCGAAGAGATGCTGCCTGCGCCGCTGAGTTACTCCAGCTTTTTGTGTCTATCTTGATGCAAAGAATGAGCAGTGCAGCTATGCACTGCAACCATTGACACCTTCCTACTGTCATGTCAAAGAAACAAATAAAGTTAGAAGTTTCATAGTTATGCTGACAATTATGTCACTTTAGACATAAGCATGAAATGTTTATCTTGGAGTGAGAAGGATTTGCATGAACTCATTAGTCCTACTTTATGAATCCACCCATGACAAGTTGTTCCCTGCATACCTGGCTGCCACAGTGTGTGATTAATTCATGTTCCAGGGATGGTTGAGTGAACTTCATGAATGACCTTATCCATTATCAGTCCTTATTTTTAAATCACCGCTGCTCTATTTTTCTTAAATTAATAAGGAGGAAAATAGTAAACTTCCGCTGTTGCCTGCATTTCTAATGGATTCAAAGTGAAATGCCTCCTGTACAATTTAATAAAAAATATAATTTGACCCCTCTGTCTGAGAAGCAGAACATTTTAACATTTAGTTTAGAGATACAGCGCGGAAACAGGCCCTTCAGCCCACCAACTCCATGGTACCCGTACACTAATGCCCCTGTCCCACTTAGGAAACCTGAACGGAAACCTCTGGTTGCTGGAGGTTGCAGGTAGTTGCCAGATGTAAGACCTCCCAATACCTGCAACCTCCGGCAACCATCTTCAACTAGCATCGCAACCGGCTTCGACTAAAAATTACCGATTTTTTAAACGGCAACCTAATTTTAGTCGCTGCTGGTTTTGAATTTTTTGAAATAATCGCCGGAACATAGAAGAAGCGGAAACCACTTTCGACCATTAGGGAGACTGACAAAAACCTTTGGGAACCTCCGGGAACCGAACGGAAACCTTGGGTAGGGCGCAAAGTCTCCAGAGGTTTCCGTTCAGGGACAGGGGCGTTACACTATACTACATACTGGAGACAATTTACAATTTTACCGAAGCTGTGGGAGGAAACCAGAGGACCCGGGGTAAACCCATGCAGTCACGGGGAGCACGTACAAACTCCGTACAGACTGCACCCGTAGCCAGGTTCAAACCTGGGTCTCTGGCACTGTATGGCAGCAACTCTACCGCTGCGCCATCGTGCATGCCACCCATTTGACACACCTTAAATCTTAAATGAAGTTTTGTGACAGGTTTGCTGATATTCAGCATCCATTAATTAGTAAGTGCAATTATATAAAGGCAGCTTTTTAATTTGAGGTTGATTTTCTGTTTGAATCTTTTCATGTGATTCAAATTTCATTGCCTGAGTTTTGCTACTTGTTTGATTTAACAAAAACTTTTCCCAGTATCAGAAAAAAAAAACAGGTAAACGTTTGAAAGAGTAGACAAGAAGAATATGGATAAATTAAAGTATTTTAAGAATACTTTCACATAATTTCCTAAATACAAGTCAACTCCACAGAGGATAGTTTTACTCATTTTTAAAAAAACATCCTAAACCTAATGAAAAACAAGAAAAATAATGCAAAATTGAAATATTTATTTGTCGATGTAGATGATAATGATTCTAAAACATGATGATTTAGAATGAAAGTGAATCTCCCTTTCAAAATAACAATCAGGCCCAATGTGCATACAAACCCTGGCATAGCCAGCCTCTCAGTTTAGTCATTGACAATGGGCTTAATCTTCAAGGACAGCATTGTGTCACAGACAGATTTTGTTGCAGATTCAGTTTGACCATAAGGGACAAGATGCCTTACAAGATTTGTAAATGGAATGCATGGTGGCATGCTGATATTATGCATTGACAATAATAGTTTAGTTTAGAGATACAGCATGGAAACAGGCCCTTCGGCCCTCTGAGTCCACGCTGACCATCGATCACCCTCGCTTTATGTTATTTCACTTTCTCATCTACTCCCTATGTACGAGGGGCAATTTTACAGAAGCCAATTAAGCTACAAACCCTCACATTTTGATGACATATGATGAGCAATTTTGGGCACCATATCTGAGGAAGGATTTGCTGGCTCTGCAGAGGGTCCAGAGGAGTTTTACAAGAATGATCACATGAATGAGTAGGTGAACAAACGATGAGCGTTTGTCAGCACTGGGTCTGTACTTACTGAAGAATGAGGGGAGGACCTCATTGAAATATACAGAATAGTGAAAGGCTTGGATAGAGTGGATGGGGAGAGGATGTTTCCACTAGTGGGAGAGTCTAGGACTAGAGGCCATAGCCTCAGTATTAAAGGATGTACTTTTAGGAAGGAGATGGGGAGAAAGTTCTTTAGTGAGAGGGTGGTGAATCTGTGGAATTCTTTGCCACAGATGTTTGTGGAGACAAAGTCAGTGGATATTTTTAAGGCAGAGATTGATAGTCTTGATTAGTATAGGTGTCAGAGGTTATGGGGAGAAGGTAGGAGAATGGGGTTAAGAGTGAGAGATTGATCAACCATGATTGAATTGCGGAGTAGACTTGATGGGGCCAAATGGCCGAATTCTACTGCTATTCCTTATGACCTTATTTTTGGGATGTGGGAGGAGACCTAAGCATCCGGAGGAAACCCGTGCAGTCACAGGGAGAACATGCAAAATCCACACAGGTAGCACCTGAAGTTAGGACTGAAACTACAGCTCTACAGCTGCACCGTTGTTTAGTTTAGTTTAGTTTAGTTTAGTTTAGTTTAGTTTAGCTTAGTTTTTTGTCACCTGTACCCGGGTATGAGCGAAAACCTTTTGTTCCATGCTAACCAGCCAGCGGAAAGACGATACACAACTACAATTAAGCTATTCATGGTGTACAGATACATGATAATGGAATACTATGCCACCATGGAAAGAGATAGTGACATAAAATGTTCCCTGTTGTAATGTTTACAAATACAATATTATTAGCCCTATTCAATGTCTTTGGAAAATATTCGTTTGGTCTTAGAAATAAATTCTACTCGATTTTCCTTCCTCAAGCACCCCCCACATTGCCACTATATTGAAAACGTGGATTATTTTCCCACATTTTATTTTCTAAATTAATAAAATGTTACAAATGGGTCTTTATGTACTATGTTTACATATTCACATATTCTGTTGTGCTGCAGCAAGTAAGAATTTCATTGCCCCATCCGGGACATATGACAATAAAACACCCTTGACTCTTGATTTGAAGTAGGCATAGATATTTCCCAGGGTGATACAAGACGGTGCAATGCACCTTCATAGGCATCTTGAGCCAAGAGAAACCTTCATGAACAATGACACTCTCACCAAATAACTTTAGCACAAAGGTAGCTAAATTAATTTTGAGGACTGAACTAGTTGTAGGATAATGGTTCTGCAGCCTTGGGAATTATCCGGTGAGTTACATAAACAATGTTTAAATTAAGATGGAGACACAAGGAACTGCAGATGCTAGAATCTTGAGTAATACATTAAAAAGTGCCGGTGTAAGATAGCAGGTCAGACAGCGTCCGTGGAGAGAATAAACAGGCGACGTTTCGGGTCAGTACCCTTCTACAGACTGTTTGTAGAAGGAGAGGAAGCTGGAAATACTGGGTGTAGGACAAAGCCTGGTAAGTGATCAGTGGATATAGGTGAGGGGGGTTTCAATTGGCAGATGTGTCAGGAGTAGTGAGCTTAAATTGTTAGCTTTGAAATAGGGGCGAAAATATATATTTTGGCATGGTTAGCTAATTAAAAAACTGGTTAAGACATAACAGGATTACACTCTGACTGTTATACTGAATACTTACGTGGTTGTTATCTACAACTAATTGAAATGTATCTGTCAGTACTTGTCACATCATATGTAGACTTCTACAAGCATAAAGCCTAAAATATGCATACAATCATAGCAACAGTCAGAAGATGTCAATAAATAAATAAATAATCTCTTGAGTGTAGTTGAGATCAGATCAGCCTTTTCCATTTGAATGATGAACCAGACCCAAGGGGCAATGTCTTACTTCCACAACTATTCCCTATGTTATTAAATTATGATGATTTAGATACTTTAATGGTGCTAATTTCATGTTCAACATGAAATTTAGTGCAATTCACCCTAAAATTGACGCATGTGCAGACACACTTTTTTGATATCTGAGATCTATAGTGGCTCCCAAAATGCATTCCCAAACTGGTTTTGCAATTTAGTTTAATTCAGTTCAGTTTAGAGACGCAGCATGGAAACATGCCCTTTGGCCCACCAAGTCCTCGCTGACCAACGATCATCCATACACTAGTTCATACAGATATCCATAACCTGCATATCTTTGGAATGTGGGAGAAAACTGGAGCACCCAGAGAAAGCCCCATGCGGTCATAGGGAGAATGTTCAAATTCCATACAGGCAGCACCAGTAGTCAGGATTGTACACGGGTCTCTGGCGCTGTGAGGCAGCAACCCTACTGTTGCGCCACTGTGCTGACTCTCTCACAAATAGCAGGGTAGTCATAAAAGTAAAAGCCCATGATTCCTAAGGGAAGGTGGCAAATTGGATTCAAAATGGAACAAAGGTCGTAGTTGCTTTGTGAAGAGTGACTAATGGAATTCATCCAGAGGATTGTGAGCTAATGTGTTTGGAGAGTTGGAGAGAAAACACTAACACTGGTAGGCTACTGAGCGGAGTGGATGAACAAACAGACCTTGGAGTGTATAACCACAGATCTATAAAGGTGGAAGGTTAATGAAGCATACCAGATGCATTCCAATAATAGGTGCGCTGTGGCCGGCACAGTGGTAGAGATGCTGCCTCACAGCGCCAGATATCCAGGTTCGATCCTGACCTCTGGTACTGTCTGTGCAGAGTTGGTTCCTTCTCCCTGTGGGTTTTCTCCAACTGCTCTGGTTTCCTCTCACATGCCAACGATGTGCAGGTTTGTCGGTTGATTGGCTTCTGTAAATTGCCCCTTAGAAGGATGCAAAAGTCGGATAGATTGGAACTGGAGTACAAGTGATCAATGGTCGGCACGTACTCAGTGGGCTGAAGGACCTGTTTCATCACTATATCTCTAAACTGAATGAATGCCCAAGGTATGCATGTAAAGAGCAGTGGGGACATGTTGGAATAGTATACACAGCAGGTGAGGGTCGGCGGAAGCGGTGGCAAGAGCAGACATGGCCTGGAAGTGGCGTGGTGCGGGGATGGCTTGGGAAGCTGGGGCTGTAGCTGGCAGGGAAGGCGGCATTAGTCAAGGGTGGCGGCGTGGGCAGCTGAGGTTAGAAGCGGCCAGGGAGGGGACGCAAACTGGGAATGGCTTGGGCAACCGCCGGTAGGTCAGTCTGCCATAGCCAAAATCCGTTATGAGGAAGTTCATTTAAAACAAGGGTTTACTGTTTATTTTTGTTATTTCCCAATACGGCATAGCGAAACAAGTAAAATATGGTGTTAATTATCCATTAAAGCACTCTCATTCTATCACAATACGAGGTTTTGAACTGAGGTCCTGGTGTCATTACTCCAGGTATTTTTCCCAAGATTAATTCAGTAATGGTTCTTCTTTGAGTTGACAGGGGAATCCTTGATCTTGAAAGCAACAGACTGTTTAAATAGTTTTGGACAAAAAGCAGAAGCAATCCCAACAGGTCAAAAGAAAGCTGCCATAAATTCTGCACCAATTATGCTTCCAAGCTCACAAGAGAGTCAACATGATGAAGTTTTTATAAATCCATTGTCATGTTCTATTTCTCCAAAGAAATAGCTGGTGAGACCTACTCTTTACCTGCCATTAATATAGTTTGCGCTGCAGTATGGCTGATCAGGTTTGCTATTACCAAGTTGAGGTTCATAGTTTTGCCTTCTTGCACTGCATTACATAGAATTAATATTTCATGTGCATTTGAGTGATGATTCTGCAGATTCATCTTTTCTTCACAAAGGTTTGTGCATTTGGAATACTGTATTGGATTAATCAGCATTTTATTTTTCCCGCTTTTCAAGGCATGTACGTTTGCTTTTAAATAGGTGGTATAGTAGACAATGAAGATTATCAAGAATTATCTTATAGAGAAGAATAAAATCATGAGCATAGATAGGACAAATGCATTCTTATTCCCAGGGTTGGGGAATTAAGAACTAGAGGGTATAGGTTTAAGGTGAGAGGGGAAAGATTTAATAGGAACCAGTGGGCCCAACACAAAAGGTGCTGTTTTTTATGGAATGAACTGCCAGAGGAAATTAACATAGAAAAATAGAAAATAGGTGCAGGAGGTGGCCATTCAGCCCTTCGAGCCAGCAACGCCATTCATTGTGATCATGGCTGATCGTCCCCAATCAATAACCCGTGCCTGCCTTCTCCCCATATCCCTTCATTCCACTAGTCCCTAGAGCTCTATCTAACTCTTTCTTAAATCCATCCAGTGATTTGGCCTCCACTGCCCTCTGTGGCAGGGAATTCCACAAATTCACAACTCTCTGGGTGAAAAAGTGTTTTCTCATCTCAGTCTTAAATGACCTCCCCTTTATTCTAAGGCTGTGGCCCCTGGTTCTGGACCCGCCCAACATTGGGGAAAAATGTCTTGCATCTAGCTTGTCCAGTCCTTTTATAGTTTTTATATGTTATATAAGTTCCCCCCTTATCCTTCTAAACTCCTGTGAATACAAGCCTAGTCTTTTCAATCTTTCCTCATATGACAGTCCCGCCATCGATCAATCAATGGTTGAGGTACGTACAATAACAACATTTGAAAGACATTTGGACAGGTACATGGATAGGAAAATATTAGAGTATATGGGTCAAACACAGGCAAATGGGATGTGCATGTCCCATATGAGCATATGCCATGAGCTGTTTCAGACTATGACTCCATGTCAGATTGTGCTGATTGAGTCTATGACTTTATGTCAGACTGCATCTGTGGAAATAGGAACATATTTAATATTTCAGATCTTCCTCAGGACTATGGTGTTAGATTGCAGAGAGAGTAGGGAAGGCTGGGTCCATCCTTTTGTCTTATCCATCTCTTCTCCCACCCTCTCACAAATGAAAGCTAACTTGATTGCTCACTTTGCGAGCTCTGACGAAGAACCTTTGACTTGAAACTTAAACCTGTTTCTCCTTTTCGCAAATGCCACCCGACCTGCTGGATATTTCCAGCATTTCCAGGTTTTATTCCATGGGTTTACGGCTAGTTCAAACTTCTCCTGGGTTGTAGTTTACTCAGTGGTGCAAATATTTAAAAACAGTGTCTAACCTCTCCCCAGCTGTGAAGTACATTATGACGTTAAAAAAAATACTTGAACAGTTACTCTGTCCACTATTTAAAATAAATTTAAAATAAATGGCCTAAGTTATTCGTTAAAATATTTAACATAGGTGTCATGCAAATATGTTGGATGATTTTTTTTTCTAGTTTACCAACCGCAATTTCCAAGCAATAGTTATCAATGTGTTCAGTGAGTAGATTTTTCTATAAATATCCTGAAATGTAAATTGGCTATTAAAGATGTCATTTCTACAGGATCATTATAAAAATTACAACTTGTAATGAGCAATACTTTGAATAGTATTAACACAAGTATTAGCAGCTGCTGCAAGTCTAAACTTGCACATATTTCTTTTTTTTAATTGAATTATTGAAAATTTCAAAACTATTTAGTTTTCTGATTATATCATCGGTCTCTTTTCCACCCAAAAAAAATCAATTTTGCAGGATTTTGTGAGCAAATGATGGCAGATTCCATCAGATGTATCATCATTCCACCATTCCAAGCCACCACACATGTGACATCAAACATAGAACCCCTGTTTGTGTACTGACATTCTGAGAAGGCTGCATTGTTACCTACTCTGTGGAAGGACTCTGCATGGAGTTCTATGGTGGAGTCCAGTCATCCATCATTCCCAACATGGTACCACTGAATGTTCTCCACAGATCCCACTCCAGGCCGAACTGGTGCAAGATCCTAGACCTGATCAAAACCATGAGAGGAATAGATCGGGTAGACGCACAGAGTCTCTTACCCAGAGAAGGGGAAGAGGTTTAAGGTTAGGGGAAAAGATTTAATAGGAATCTGGGGGGTAACTTTTTCATACAGAGGGTGGTGGGTGTATGGAATCAGTTGCAGGAGGAGGCAGTTAGGGCAGGTAATATTGCGACGTTTAAGAAACATTTGGACAGGCATATGGATAGGACATGTTTAAAAGGATATGGGCCAAGCAAAGGCAGGTGGGACTAGTGTAGATGGGACATGCTGGTCGGTGTAGGGACGTCGGGTCAAAGGGCCTGATTCCACACGATATGACTCTATGACTATGATGAATTTTAACTCAATCAATAATTCAGTTTTATTCATCACTTGCACATAAAGTGCAAGTGAAATGAATTTGCCAGCAGCGGTACAATGAAAAAGAACACACAAAAACACTATAAAAATTTAACACAAATATCCACCACAGCATTCATCACTGTGGTGGAAGGCACAAAATTTGGCCAGTCCTCCTCCATTTTTCCCCGTGGTCGGGACCTCAACCCTCTGCAGCCGTCGCTGCGGGCGTCCAGATGAGTGAAAGTCAAGGTAAGTCCTGAAATGGTGCCTCCCCCACCGGAGACAGCGACTTCAGGTTGGTGTAGGCCGCACGCAGGCGGTCGAAGATCTAAAGTCCCCGCCGCGCCGCAGACAGAAACACCGCAGACCGCAGGGTCGGGGGTCGAAGCTCCCCTCCAGGGGTCCCCGGCAAGGGACCCCGTTCCTGATGGTAAGTCCCCGCCTGCGCCCACGGTAGAAGTAGGCCGCAGACCGGTGGTGGGAGCTTCTTCTTCTCCCGGGTCCCCAACGAGGGATCCCAGGCTGCGGACGCTGCGCCAGCTGGAGATCTGCAGACCCCGGATTCAGGCTGCCGCGGGCCAGCGAAACGGAGCGCTCCCCTCCAGCGAGGGCTCGCCCGTTCCATGGCGAGAGTCCATGCTGCGCCCGCCGCTGAAGCCCCGGGCGCGTCTCCAGGAAAGGCCGCACCAATCCTCTATGTTAGGCCACGGGGGAGGCGAAATGGAATAAGTCGCCTCTCCCCGGAGGAGGCGACCAAAGCGGCTTCCCCCTTATCCCCTCACACCACCTCCCACACAAAACACACAGAGAAACATTAAAAACATACATTTAAACACGCTAAAAAAAATTTAAAAAGTATAAAATAACTGACACGCAGCTGGCAGGGCTGCCGGCTTGCAGCGCCCCCACCGACCTGATTGTAGCTAAAAAAATGCTAACTGAGATTGTAGCTAAAAAAAATCAGAAGCCACAAGTTACACTTTAATATTACTTTGCTTTACTTTGATGCATTTAATTGTGTATCTTAGGTGTTTGAGTGTGTTTTATTTTCATCTTTACGGTTTGATTTTAAAATTGTTTCATTCTAATGTACCACATCCGTTACTGTCACGGGCATTTAAAAGCTTTTAAAAAATAGTTACAGCTTTTCAGTCTGCACAGCCCCACTCCCAGCTTTGCCAACTTTCAGCGGCGTTCAGTTTAGTTTAGCTTACTTTAGTTTAGTTTAGTTTAGAGAGACTGCATTGAAAAAGGCCCTTCACCCACTAAGTCCACACCTACCATCGATCTCCTGTTCACACTAGTTCCATTATCTTACATTTTGCATCCACTTCCTACACACTAGGGGCAATTGACAAAGGTCAATTAACCTACAAACCCGCATGTCTTTGGGATGTGGGTGGAAACCCACACAGTCACAGCGAGTGCGTTCAAACTCCACATTGACAGCACCCGAGGTCAGGATTTAACCCGAGTGTCTGGCACTGTGAAGCAGCAGGTCTACAGGGCAGCACAGTGGTGCAGCGGTAGAGTTGCTGCCTTAAGTGCTTGCAGCGCCGGAGACCCGGGTTCGATCTTGACTACGGCTGCTGTCTGTGCGGAGTTTGTACGTTCTCCCCGTGACCGCGTGGGTTTTCGCTGAGATCTTTGGTGTCCTCCCACACTCCCAAGACGTACGGGTTTATAGGTTAATTGACTTGGTACGCATTAATTGTCCCAAGTGTGTGTAGGCTAGTGTTAATGTGCAGGAATCGCTGGTCAACGCAGACTCGGTGGGCCGAAGGGCCTGTTTCCACGTTATATCTCTAAACTAATCTAAACTACCGCAGAGCCACAATGGAACAGAATCTCCTCACTGTGCAACCAGTAGTCCTGTTTCCATGGGACCATGTTGTAGAGAGCCAAAGAGATCAAGGCTGGTTACCTGCGGTCCTGGGCAGATTACAGAATGCGATTTCAGAAGGGGGATGTCAGATGAGCAAAATCTGGTATGTGTATGAAAGCGGTGAGTTATAGAATTATGTGGTGAGACCACATTTAGAGCTGTTTGAGGTGAAGATAGGTGGAAGAGGAGAATGGCTTGTACGAATACATACTGCAGTGGAGAAATAAATCTCAGGGCATCTTAGCAATCCAGGAAAATAATGAAATAGATGAAAATATTTGGTTGAGAGTGTCTGCTATAGCCGAGTGTACATTCCTTGGAATGTATGGACTTAAATCTACAACACTATATTAAATGATCTATTATAATCGGGGAAAAAACAGCTTAAGGTTTTTCATTGTAATGTAACCAAACAAACATTGGCAGGAGGCTAAAAAGACGACACGGGGGATTAAAAAAATACTAGAAATCTAACCAAGAATAATGACTCTATTTGAAAAAAATGACTGGCTTTGTTCAGCCAGTTGCAACGAAGAGTGCAAAATTTGTATTTGAATTATGAAATATGGCAGTTTTCTTGGTTAATTTGCAGCTTGAAAGCTATTCCAAACAACATGAATCAAAGTAATTTTTAAGAATTGGTTGCTTCAAAGCCTTGCATTCAGACGATCTAATTATTCATTTTGATTAGCAAGACATTTCTTCCTTTGAGAAAATTATAAATCTTTGCCCCTTAAACATCGGGCAACAGGAAATGGTCTAGCATTGTAACAATTAAAGGGATCCCCTGGTGCTGATTTACTTTCAGTTTCAGCAGATTGCTATTCGCCGACTTAGGGCAAGCACCAACAATGTCACCCTCTCCTGTATAAACAAAGCAATTTTATGTGTCAGCATTTTATCTCTCCCTCTTAAGATCATAGCACACTGATCAATCATATTTTTGGAAAATCGTTCTTGAAACGTGAATGCGACATCCAAAAATATTCTAAGATTAGGGCAATGTAATGAGTCCGTAGTTTATTTCATGAAAAGGGCGATTGCAGAGATCTGCAAGTTATAATTGGATCCTATAATGTTAATCTTTCTCCTCTGTCGTATCCTCCTGTAATTGTACATTTAGAGTTTAGAGTTTAGAGAGATACAGCCCTATGGCCCACTGAGTCCTTCCGACTAATGATTACCCGTACACTGGTTCCATGTAATCCCAGTTTCGCATCCTACACACTAAGGGTAGTTTTTACAGTAGCTAATTAAGCTACAAACCTGCATGTCTTTGGACTGTGGAAGGAAACTGGAGCAACCGGAGAAAGCCCACATGGTCACAGGGACAACGTACAATGTTCGTGCACACAGCATGCGTAGTCAGGATTAAACCCAGGTCACTGGTGCTGTAGGGGCAGTAACTCTACTTCTGCGCCACCTTGCCGCTCTGTACAGTACCTAGGCTTGCCTTCATCCAAGTTAACTTTTATTTACACAACTCAATTTGCAACCATTATTCAAATTATGAAAGGAATACATTTTGTGAAGTGAGACTTTATAAATCAAAAGGCCTGCGTGAAATGCATTTGGGGTATTTTAACATAGTGTATCCACACATATGGATATTGACACTTAGTCAATAGAAAGATAGACACAAAATGCTGGAGCAACTCAGTGGGACAGGCAGCATCTCTGGAGAGAAGGAATGGATGATGTTTTGGGTCAAGACTCTTCTTCAGACTGATCAGTACCCCACACCCTTCCCCCCACTTGGTTGCTCCACTCTCACACTGGGTGCCCCCCAAGGCCAGTGATCAGTGAGCGCTCAGCCCCCACACTTTCAAAAACACTCCATGGCCCCTGGTTCAGACAGAGAGCACTGCCAGATGTGAGTGGGGAACTGAGGCCAGTTGTCCGTGATGTCTGGATCCCAATGCTCAGCGCTTCTTGTTTCGGAATTGCCTATGTTATTGATTTGTAATTAGCCTGATTTGTAAATAGTTGACAAAACCTTAATTTATTAATCTGGAATATCCAGGAGGGTGGGATAAGTGTAATATTAAAATGACATGCAAGGTGTCACAAAATACAGCCCTGATAACCCATTATTTCCTTCAGTTAAATATTGGGAAGGTAGCACTATTGTCATTTGCCACTCAACTATTATGTTTGTTTACCTCACTGACTATTTCTAAACACCCCCTCCCCCAAATTCCTATGAAAGGTTGAATAGAAATGTCCCAATCTCATTGTTTTATTAATTGAATACGTAGATGAACATCCTCAAGGAGTGTAATTCAGATGCAATGTTAAAGAGATTGTTCAAAGAAGGGGCATATTTTAAAGGAGTGACAGAGATAATTGCAGGGGAATGTGTGAGGAGGTTATTATTTGTCTATAGTTTTAGCTTGAACCAGGACATCTGAAGATTCAAGGTTTAATATAGTAATTGTGCTGATACTGACTCCAACCAACCACGTAATGAATATCATCCATTCCAGAGGTTTTATTTTTCTGATGCCATTTAAAATTCACTTGAATTTCAATCACATCAATGTTAAAGTAAATGGGAATGGGGAGCATTGGAATAAAAATTTGCCCTCGGTACATATTAACTATAATATAATAATGTAAGCATGTTGGTTGGTGTAATCAAAACAAATATCTTTTTATTGTTGTTGTGTTAATGAATACCACAGAAGATATTATGCACTCTCAAGATCACATTTAATAGAATTATATTGCTTAAATATATAGTTATTAAACTTTGCATTTCTGAAGATCCCAGCTGAGAGGAAGACAGCAAAATATTGAAAATATTGGGGGTGAAAATGGCTTCAGGCCAGTTTGTTAGGAAATGAAGGAAATGGTAACAGAATACTTATACAGCTCAGTGAGTATAATTTTATGGATGAGAAATTGTGTTCAACCAATTGATGACGTCTTTGACAAAGTAACTAGCATGTTAGATAACAAGGAAGCCAATGGATATAGCAAATTTTGTTATACAAAAGTTGGTCCGTGAAGTGCCCCATAAAAGATTACCGAATTAGATTAGCACCTGTGGAAGAATGTAATAGGTTAGGTCCATGGGGTCAGATATGGGGCTTTATGTGTGGGCCAGATATATTAACAGTGCAGAGGGGCTAGGAGCAAGGCCAAGTATGCATCCAGAGTCAAGGTCTGGAATAATACTAGTTGTGCAGTCAAAGCTGGGACAATGAGAGTGTTCTGCACTGGGAACCTAAGCAGGTAAGCAACTATGATCAGGGTAGAATAGGGGGCCAGGTGTAAGGCTGGACTCAGGGTCAGGAATGAGAGAAGGTATGCAACTGGAATCAGGGTCAGGATTAGTACCAGGTGTGCAGTGAGACCCAAGTTGGTCAACATGGGCCAAGTGTTTGATTATAATCTGATTTCCATAAATGAATATACTAAGATCGTTCATGTGCTGCACCTGTTGATCAGAGCCTGACTCTACTGTGGAATGTAATTAGGAATGTAATTTAGCCTAACCTTATTCATAGCCAATCCAATTTAAAGCCTAAATATTGCATTCAAGTGTAAATTAAAAGACTTGTTACAGTATGCACCAGATTGCACAATTTCAAGCTGAAAAATGCAAAAGCTCCGTACCAATCTAGCCGTCCAAATATATTTTAAATGTTGTCATTGTACCTGCCTCAACTACACCCTCTGGCAGCTCGGTCAAGATACACACCACTCTCTGAGTGACAATGTTGCCCCTTAGGTTCCAATTAAATCGTTCCTTTCTTGCCTTACACCTATAGCCTCCAGATCTTGATTCCCCATCTTGGGTAAAGGACTGTGTTCACCCTATCTATTCCCCTCATGATTTTGTACACTTCTATAAGATCACCCTTAAGTCTCCTGAAGTCCAAAGAATGATGACCTAGGCTACCCAAACTTTTCCTACAGAACAGCCTCTGAAGTCGTGGAATCATCCTTGTTTATCTTCTCTTCACTTTTTCCAGCTTAATGACATCCTTCTTCTAGTAGAGTGACTAAAACTGAACACAATTCTCCAATTGCTGCCTCAATAATGCCTTGTACAGCTGTAACATAATGTCCAACTTCTATACTCAATTGCAGGACTGATGAAGACAGGCATACCAAAAGCATCCTTCATATCCTATCTACCTGTGAGGCCACTTTCATTGAATGATGTACTTTTAGATCCCTCTACTCTGCACCAAGACCCGGGCCCTCCCTCTCACTGTGAAGCTTTTGCTCTGGTTTGGCATCCCCAAATGCAACACTTCACGCTAATCTGAATTAAACTCCATTTGCCATTCCTCGTCCCACAGACTTCGCTACTCAAGATCTTGCTGTAATTCTGGATTACCATCTCCACTGTCTATGATTGCACCTATTTTTATATTCCTCCAGGGATACATTTGATCTAGGCTGCCTAGACCTCACACATACCTCACTTTTCCTGACCAGAGATCCAAATTATCTTCTCATCCAGGGTTCCTTATGCCAATTTGCCTTGCCCTGCACTCTAGGTGCATACCTTGCACTCTCATTATTTCACATTGAAAAGCAACCCCCTTTCCAGACTTCCGTTTGCCCACAAACAACTTACTCTGGTCAAATTTTGCCACCTCCTGTCTAATATTACCAAAGTTGACCTTGCCCAAATATGTCTTGTGGACCAGCCCTGTCCTTATCCATAACTAGTCTAAAGCTAATAGAACTGGCCACTAGTCCCAAAAGGTTTTCCCACTGACACTTCTGCTGCCCATCCACAGTTCTTATTGAGAAGATGGTGGTAGGTCTTTCAACTACATTTCATGCAGTGCTATTTAGTTTAGTTTAGTTTAGAGATACAACGCATAAAGAGGCCCTTTGGCTCACCGAGTCCACAACTAGCAGCGATCTCCACACATTAACACGTTAACACTGGTGCCGCAGCTATAGAGTTGTTGCCTTACAGCACTTGCAGTGACGGTGACCCAGGATCGATCCTGACTATGGGTGCTGTCTGTACGTAGTTTGTACGCTCTCCTCGTGACCGCGTGGGTTTTCGCCGCGTGGGTTTTTGTGGGTTTTCTCCTGGGTCTCCGCCGTTGCAAGCTCTGTAAGGCAGCAATTTCTACCACTGCACCACCATGCTGTCCAATAAATGAGAAGTTTGAGGATTTGGACTGGACAATATACGTCCTTGTTAGAGTGAAATATGACGGAGGGAAACTGGATATAAAACTGTTCCCATGTGCCGAGAACCCTTATGTAGAAGTCACAGGTTTGGAACGTGTGGATGGGTTGGTGCGATGTTCTGACTGTTAAACTAGCGATGAACATTGTTAACAGCACATCGTGTAATATTATTTTCATGGTGATAAATGAGTCTATTATTGAAACTGTAAAATTGTGCCATCGCAAATTGTCCAAGGAAGAACGTTATAGATTTGGTTGTGCTGGAAAATATCATTTATTGGTATAACTGCTGAAGGAATATAACATCACTCTATTACACTGACTAAATTGCATAAAGATTAAAGGACGTAAACTAAACGTGCAAAAATAAATGCATATGAGAGGTTCTAAACATATTAATACTTTACAATGACTATCTAGTGCTATTTATCTTATTATTTGTTTCTCTAAATTTTGCATATTGCCAATTTCCTTCAGGATTAAAACAATGAAGTCCAAAAGTGCTATTATTTTATTTGTAGCATTCACTATTAACCTTTTAGAAGGCTCAAGTGAAAAGAGCTTTTAATATACCTCTTGAGTGAACAACACCATTTTCTTCCGTTGAAAGGCTAATCCAGTTGTATGGGGTGGTTGATTGCTGCAAATATACATTGTCTTGAATTGATAAACATTTAAATGATAGATGATCCTTGCATCTTCTTGTTCATTGAAATCTATGACCATCTTTGCTACATGGAGAATGTCAAGAACATTTAATTGACATTATGTACCAAGAATGGAACTATTAAATTCTTACCTGCAGTATGTTCTTCAGAGTACATGCAACAAGAAAACAAATAAATATACGATAAATTATTGATATTATCGTAAACCAGACCCTAGTGAAGCCAAAGTTTGTTGTGCAACTTCACTAGTGCAGTCCATAGTGGATTATTGCTGAGATAGGGCTGTAGCTTGGTATGTGCACAGTGGTTCTAGAGAGCAGCACAATGGCGCATTAGTGGACAACAATGATCTGCAATGTCCAATCCCCATTGTGATGGTGGCATTCATAACCTGCTTCTGAAGTTGGGTGCCACTGAGGTTAGTGGAGCAGGAGCAGAGGATGTCATAATGTTACTACTGCAATGGACACTTGGAACATTGCTCTTTAAGGCCACCTCACTTCCCTCACATTCCAGAGCTGGGCACAGCTCCCCTTGCCAATACAAGGAAACCATAACCAGATGTGGATTGCTTCAGAAGTGACTGCAGTTCCACAAAGGTCCCTCAGTCCTCAAACACCTCAGTTTTAGGTTAGGGATACAGCACAGAAACAGGCTCTTCGGCCCACCGAGTCCACGCCTACCAGCGATCCCCGCGCACACTTACACTATCATACATGCACACTGGGTACAATGTACCTTTATACTGAGCCAATTAACCTACAACTGTCCGTCTTTGGAGTGTGGGAGGAAACTGATATCGGAGAAAACGGCCACAGAGGTCACGGGGAGAACGTACAAACTCCGTACAAACAGCATCCGTATTTAGGATCAAACCCAGGTCTCTGGTGCTGTAAGGCAGTAGCTCTGCCGCTGGGCCACCATGCCACCCAGTTACTCAGCTCTGCCCCTTACATCAAAGCAGACCGTCTCATAAGCCTCAGAGTCAGAAGCCAAAGCAAGTATGTCAACTGGAGCAATGGTAAATTGTATTGATAGTGTGTAAAATTGTTGGAAAATTGGTCATGAAGTTAGCTGGTGAAAGCAAAAATATGCTGGCCACATAGACTTCAGGGTCATGTTTAAGATATTCATCGAACGAGAGAATGAGATTTCTGAAGTTTGCACAGAATCCTTTCTGATTGGCAACATTATACAGAAAGCAATAAACAACAGTTGGAGAGAGTTTCTGAATATACAGCAGAATTGAATAAATTCTATCCAAGCAATGAATTAGTGTTCAAGTTGCCAGTCCTGTGTTGTTAAAATATCTTGTGTTTCTGTAACATTTCCTCTCCTCCTTTGTTTCCAAATGTCATGTTGGAGTCATGGTATATCCCTGATCATCAATTTAAAATCCTGTTATATCATTCTAAGGATGATGCTTATCACATGACAAATGCAGCATGATAATATCCTGTGCAGCAGATACCAGCCTACGTGGCATGGATAACACCCACACACATTGCAATTTTGACCTGCACTGATTAGAGTCACAGCTACATGCAGCACGGCAACAGGCTCTTCGGCCCAACTCATCCATGCCAACCAAGATGCCTCATCTAAACTAGTCCTATTTGCCCGCATTTGGAGATTAGAAGATTGAGAAGGGTCTCTTTGAAACCTACCGAATAATGGAAGGCCCAGATAGAGTGTATGTGGAGAGGATGCTTCCAGTAATGGGAGAATCAAGGACAAAAGGCCACACCCTCAGAATAGAAGCTTGTACCTCCTGCATGGAGATGAGGAAAATTATTTTTAGCCAAAGGGTGGTGAGCCCTTGGAATCCATCACCATAGATGGCGGTGCAGGCCAAGTGATTGAGTATTTTTAAAGTGGAGATTGATAGGTCCTTGATCAGTAAAGGACGTCAGAGATTAAGGGGAGAAGGCAGGAGAATGGAGTTGAGTGGGGAAAAATAAATCAACCATGATCGAATGGCGAAGCAATCTCGTTGATGTTAGAAGGGAGCGATAGATCAGCCATGATTGCATGGTGGAGTAGACTTGATGGGCCGAATGGCCGAATTCTACTCGTATCACATGATCTTATGATCTTCTGGGCTGAAATGGCCAACTTCTGCCCCCAATTCTTATGGTCTTATTTCTGTCTATACTTCCTGTCTTTTGCCCTGTGATATGTTCCATCCTTATTTTCTTTCATGAAGATTAACAGGTATTTTTAGCGTTCACTTCATAGCACTAACAATTGTTCAACTTCTCTTTGACCTAAATTCCTCTTCTATCTAATCATCAGATCTCTTGTCATAGTGATTCCCCTGTCTGCTGAGCTATTGTCTGTTCAGCAAAATGAAGCATTAAAATTCACTACATTGCATTACATCTATATATAGATTAAAATAGTTCTTCAAAGATACAGACATAAATTACTATCTTTCACTGCAGAGAGGCAAATTTTCAGAGAATCTCTGATGTTTTAGAATATCTTTGAAGCACAATTAGAATTCAAAACATAACACCAATTTTTTTTTTTATAATTATGCACTGACTTAAAGTAGGCTAGAGCATCATTTTGATTGCTTTAGATTATATTTTAGCAAATCAGTTAATGATTTTTAAGGACATTTTTGTTCCCTTCCCAATTAGAGTTTTTGTGGTTAACTTCACGGTACCTTCACCGAATCATCATTATAACAACTATTCATTCATTTTGAAAACTAGTTTGATCTCTTGTTCCCTTGGCCGACTTATTTGTTATTTCATTTTATGCAAACTCAGTTCTACTTGAATATTTCATAGCACATTTTCTTTACAGCGTTTAAAATGTAATTGAAATTTGTTGTTAGAGGCCAAATTTTACCTTGCAACATTGTCATCATATTATTAGATTCTTCACTTTCTCATCTTGAGCTTGACCTCAGTTTTAATGGAATTGACATTCAGAAGTGAGTTAAACCCAACATATCCAGATGCAACTGTGGTCCTTTAACGTCAGCACGAGCTCAGTGTAATGAGATTGTGTTGCCGAATAATATCACACGGCGGAGATAAAAACAAACTATAAATGAAATTATTTTGGACACGTGACTCTTTCATTATTTGTTACCACAGACGAATTGATAACCAGTTGAGCAAATTCATCAAAGAGAGGGAGACACAAGGAACCACAGATGCTGGAATCTTGAGCAAAACAAAAAGTGCTGGAGTAATTCAGAGCGTCAGGCAGCATCTCTGGAGGACATGGAGAGGTGACGTTTCAGGTCATAGAGTCATAGAGACATAGTCTTAGAGTGATAAAGTGCGGAAACAGGCCCTTCGGCCGAACTTGCCCACACCGGCCAACCTGTCCCAGCTGCATTAATTCCACCTGCCTGGGCATTGGTCCATATCCATCCAAACCTGTCCTATCCATGTAACTGGTCGCTAAACTGCCTATTCTTCAGACTACCAGCTATTCAAGTGTCATATTAAAAAACATGGCAGAATTTTTTTCCTGATTGCTTGTGACTTCCCTCTTATCCTTAAACTGTGACCCCTTGTTCTGGACTTCCCCAACATCGGGAATAATCTTTCTGCATTTAGCCTGTCCAACCCCCTAAGAATTTTGTAAGTTTCTATAAGATCCCCCCTCAATCTTTCTAGCGTGTACAAGCCGAGTCGATCCAGTCTTTCTTCATATGAAAGTCCTGCCATCCCAGGAATCAGTCTGGTGAATGGATAACCTCACATTTATCCACATTATACTGCATCTGCCATACAATTGCCCACTCACCCAACCTATCCAAGTCACCTTGCAGCCTCCTAAGATCGTCCTCACGGCTAACACTGCCCCCCAGCTTCGTGTCATCCGCAAACTTGGAGATGTTGCATTCAATTCCCTCATCCAGATCATTAATATATATCGTAAATAGCTGGGGTCCCAGCACTGAGCGTTGCGGTACCCCACTAGTCACTGCCTGCCATTGTGAAAAGGACCTGTTTACTCCTACTCTTTGCTTCCTGTCTGCCAACCAGTTCTCTATCCACATCAATACTGAACCCCCAATACCGTGTGCTTTAAGTTTGCATACTAATCCCTTATGTGGGACCTTGTCGAAAGCCTTCTGAAAGTCCAGATATAACACATCCACTGGTTCTCCCTTATCCACTCTACTAGTTACATCCTCAAAATTCTATAAGATTCGTCAGACATGATTTACCTTTCATAAATCCATGCTGACTTTGTCCAATGAATTCACCACTTTCCAAATGTGTTGCTATCCCATCTTTAATAACTGACTCCAGCATTTTCCCCACTACCGATGTTAGACTAACTGGTCTGTAATTCCCCGTTTTCTCTCTCCCTCCCTTTTTAAAAAATGGGGACTGCTCAATAGCAATCATGGATTTTCTTTTTGCTAACTGGATAGCACGCAACAAAAGGCTTTTCACTGTACCTTGGTACTTGTGACTTGTGATCCTTGTGATTGAGGCAGTGCAGTGTAGGTTCACGAGATTGATCCCTGGGATGGCGGGACTGACATATGAGGAAAGATTGAAAAGACTAGGCTTGTATTCACTGGAGTTTAGAAGGATGAGGGGGATCTTATAGAAACATATAAAACGATAAAAGAACTGGACAAGCTAGATGCAGGAAAAAATGTTCCCAATGTTGGGCGAGTCCAGAACCAGGGGCCACAGTCTTAAAATAAAGGGGAGATCATTTAAGACTGAGGTGAGAAAAAAAATTTTCACCCAGTAAGTTGTGAATTTATGGAATTCCCTGCCACAGAGGGCAGTTGAGGCCAAGTCACTGGATGGATTTAAGAGAGAGTTAGATAGAGCTCTAGGAGCTAGTGGAATGAAGGGATATGGGGAGAAGGCAGGCACGGGTTATTGATAGGGGAAGATCAGCCATGATCACAATGAATGGCGGTGCTGGCTCGAAGGGCTGAATGGCCTCCTCCTGCACCTATTTTCTATGTTTCTATGTGGCAATAAACTAAACCAAAACTAAACGATGCAGCAAACAGCAATATCAATGAGAAAATCAACTCCTGTAGCTGTATTACACGGTAAAAGTCAATAGTAACAATGAACACCATCGGGAATATCTAACCTCCAATCTTTCAGTAATCAACCATATTCACTGTGTCCCCTTGAAACGTGAACATGGTCTTGGTAAACCCATATGCAACATTGGAACAGCAGTAGAGTCAACAGGAGAAATATCAACTCATGCTGACTTGCAACCCAAATAGGAAGCACTTGAAGCCCGAAGCCTAATTAGAATCTAGCCTCAATCTTCACTTGCACAGAATTTCCAAGCGACAGACAGCATTCAGTACACGCTGTCCAGTTTCAATGGGATCTTTTAGAAATTCAGCTTGCTGGTAGCTCCTGTGGGGAGGAGTGGAAGAGGTGAAATGAGAGGGGTTCCAATGTTTCTCTGGAATTAAGAGACTTTCAAATGCCAAGTGGAATCATTTGTTTATTTGGAGCAGCCTCCAGCGGTTCTCCCAACAGGTAGCCCGGCACCCAGGCCAACAATCTTCCTTCCTATGTTGACCTGTTCTAATCGGCTTCTACAATCATTAATTAGAGTCTGGGTTTCATGCACAGGGGTTCTAATCTGTGTTGCAGGCAGTTATCTGATATACACATAAATTGATGGGCTCCAACTTAGTAAATAGCATAGGTTTGGAGGAAGTCAAGCTCAGGCATTTGCAATATGCTTTTTATTCCACAACTCTGATTTTATGCCAAGTGGTTGGCGACATGCTGGTGAATGAATCCCATTAATTCACAAGAACTACTTTAGTTTGCAAGTTTCCAATATGGACATATTCATAACGTGTGTGGGTTATTCATACGCCTGATACATAAATGTGGCCTCCAGTTTCAAATTGCAAATGGATGCTAATTCTACCTATTGGTACAATCCTGAAGGTGATTTTGTCATATATATAAAAGAAAATCAATTTTTGGGTGTTTCATAAAAAATATAGTAGGCAAATTGAATTTATATTCATGGTCTGCATACACACACACACACACACATATATATATATATATGTATATATATATACACACATATATAGAGTACATAAATCCTCAACACCTTGTCTCTGTTCTAACCTATCCACCCATATAAATTGCACTACACAAAAGGCAATTTCAGCTCTCCTGGGGTGATTTAAATCAACCTTGTCCTTCATTATAAATCCACCCTGTCCTCCATAGAGATAATATTTTCATGGGAAATATTTCTAACCCACACCTATTCTACACGGGTTAAATGCATGGAATTGTGTCCTGGAGACAAGGACTGAATTTGCTTTTCAAAGTCATGCTTCACATTTATTTCACAATTCTTTGTCCATTGCTTTGACCGCCGACTACTTTCCATCTGGACAAAGCACGCGGCAACCATGTTGCTGAACAATACTTATTGCTACGCTACAGTCCACCTGCTTTATTCCCTGGATTTGCCCGTTGAACAGTGCACTGCAACCAATTAGACATGAAAGGCAAGTGACCAGATGGCAAGCTTGCAGGAAGCCAGCTATTGCTGGGGTGCACACCGTCTTATCTGTCTCGCGACTACAGCTTTATAACTATAAATGTAAAATCAACTCTGAAAGAATGATTCTCCTACAAATGTGAAGTTGTCAGATAAAGTAATGCCCACTGTGATAAAGAAGAAATGATGAACAGTTAAGGAACCATTTGTGTTCCATAGCAGCAAATTACTTATTCTTTTTCATGTCTTTATTTTCTAAATTGTTTGAAGAATATTGAAAGCTCAGGCTGACTGAAATAGTTTTGAACTTCAATTCTCGTCTCTGCGTTTCAATTTCTCTACTCTACATTTCAATTTCTCTACTCTGCATTTCAATTTCTCTCCTCTGCATTTCAATTTCTCTCCTCTGCTACTCTGCAAGCTATTAAGACAACATCTGCCCACATCTATCGAATGGCAAAACTTTACCTTCACTTGTTCTCCATAATTAAGTACATCGACGTTTTTCAACGTGTTGCACAATGTGTTTCAATTTGGTATCCAGTGGGCCAAGATACACAGCTAATATCTTTATTGGAGGTATCTGGAAGAAAGATTGTGCTAAATAGTTTGCTGGCATTCTGTTAATGTGCTTTTATTTAAGATCTGTGCTCAAGGGACGGTAGGGCAGATTTTGTTTCTGCTTGGTTGAACTAGATTGAATTTCTATTTTGGTCACAGGAAACAATTATAGTTATAATACCTTGAACATTGCAAAAACAATCTAAAATTATCTGTTGGAGCACTACACAGCATATGGTGGACTGCGAGTTATGTAAGAGGTTATGAGATTAGAAGATAAAGGAGTTGATGAAATAGAAGAGATTTTTGGCATGTCGCCAAATACTCCAACAAACTTCCACAGATGTAGTATATAGAGAGTATCCTGGCTGGCTGAATCCCAGACCTGTTATGACAATTCCAATGCAGGTGAATGCAAGAGGCTGCAGAGAGTGTTTAGTTTAGAGTTTAGAGATACAGCACTGAAACAAGCCCTACGGCCCACCGAGTTCGCACCGACCAGCGATCACCATTTGCACTAGCACTATCCTGCATGCTCGGGACAGTGTAGCAAAACCAATTGACCTAGACACCTGTACATCTTTGGTGTGTGAGAGGAACCTGAAGCACCCAGAGAAAACCCACTCGGTCCCGGAGAGAACGTACAAAGTCCGTACAGACAGCACCTATAATCAGGATCAAACACTGGCGCTATAAGATAGCAACTCAATCGTACCGCCCATTGGTGATGGCACGGACTGGTCCAGCATAGGCACAACCCTCCATGCCATTGAAAGCATTTACATGAGGTGTCCCTCAAGAAGACAGTATTTGTCATCAAGGCTCCTCACCATCCAAGCCCTGCCCTCTGCTCACTGTTACCTTCAGGCAAGGGACACAAAAACTTTATACCCACACCACCAAGTTCAGCATCAGCTACTTTCCTACAACCATCAGGTTTGTGGACTGATCTGCCTAACCCTCTTCCTACCTCAACAAGGGAACATTACGGACCACCTCTTGCACTACTGTGGACTTTTCTCATATTGCATTTTGCACTGTCTAGAGGTATTTTTTTGCAGATTTTTCCCCCCTTTTTATGATCTTACACAAAATGTGTATTTGACATATAATTTGTGTATTTGTGTGTTGTCTGGCTTTCTATGCCTGTGATGCTGCTGCAAGCAAGATTTTCATTTACTCTGTACCATGTCGTACCTGTGCAAATTACATTAAACTCCACTTGAGCCAAAAAGAACCTGCTGGAGGAACTCAGTAGTTCAGGCTGCATCTGTAGAGGGAATGGACATGACGTTTCGGATCAGGATCTATCTTTAGACTGTTGGGGTAGAGGGAGATTTCTTCAGACATCAACAGCAGAAGTGAATGTGTCCTGACCTGAAAGGTTGCATCTATTGCCTCCACAGATGCTGCCTGCCCTGCTGAGTTCCTCGAGCACTTTTGCTCATAAGTTCAAAAGCGATAGAATTAGAATTAGGCCATTCAGCCCATCAAGTCTACTCCACCATTCCACCACGGCTGATCTATGTTTCCCTCCTAACTCCATTCTCCTGCTTTCTCCCCATAACCCCTGACATTGCAGCATCTGCAGTTTCTTGCGTCTCCAATAAACTCCACTCTACCTAATTGGTTTGAAAGAGCATCTTTGATAAAAAGGCGAGCCAAAGAAAATGAGAGGTTTTGGGGTGGAATTTCAGGGCTGAGAATATTGCTGAGGGAAGTGCAGCCACTAATAGTGGAGTGATTAAATTCAGGGGGGCTCAGGAGGGCGAGACTGAGGGGGACCCAGAAACATTAAAGGTCCACAGGGCATCAGATAAATACAGAGACAGTGAAGGGAGGCACCACAGGGAATGGTAATTTTAAAATCAAGGCATTGCTTAATCTCGATTAGCATAGATTAGCAAACACTGGGCTTGTGGGTGAACAGATCTTGTGCCTTCATTCATTGATAGTAGCAGAAGTGTGGGCACAATCCGGTTTATGAGGATTATAGTTAGAGAGGCAAGGCAGAATGGCCAATAGGTAGTCAAAGGTGTGAAGGAGCATTTCAGCAACAGGTTAACTGAGACAAGGCTGGTGTTGGATAATGTCAGGAGAATGGAAATGGAGTCTTAGAGATGATGCAAATAGAAGATTCAAAAGCACACAGATTACAATAACACACACCAAGTTTGCTAACAACCTTGTTCAGTTATAAACAGTTGCCAGAGAGATTGTTAAAACAATCTCATCTATATCAACGGCTTTGCTTTTCCATTATTTAATTGCAAGAAATACATTGTCATCCAGTATTGCAACCAGTTCAAAGATGTAAAGACTGTCGGGGTGCACAAATCTTGAAGGTCAAATAGAACTGGACCAGCAATATAAAGGGCAAATTCACCTTGTGGTTCAGATTTGTGAATGATATAGCTGATGGGCAGGAAAAGAAGGTTACCAGAGGCATCAGTGCAGACATGGAAGGGCACTGGGAGCATTGCTGGGTTACCTATGGCAACATAAATAAGAAGGAACCCAAGAGAGGCAAACGTCAAGCGTATTTAATTGTCAGAACAGAATTGTCATTGGCAGCACAGTGACGCAGCAGTAGAGTTGCTGCCTTACAGTGCTTGCAGCGCCGGAGACCCGGGTTCGATCCCGACTACGGGTGCTGTATGTATGGAGTTTGTACGTTCTCCCCGTGACCGCGTAGGTTTTCTCAGAGATCTTCGGTTTCCTCCCACACTCCAAAGACGTGCAGGTTTGTAGGTTTATTGTCTTGGTATAAGTGTAAATTGTCCCTAGTGTGTGTAGGATAGTGTTAATGTGCGGGGATCACTGGTCGGTGTGGACTCGGTGGGCAGAAAGGCCTGTTTGGCACTGTATCTTGAAAGTAATCTAAACAGAACAGTATAATTCTTCCACGCTGCATCTTTAGAGGACAATTAACACTATAACACACAATAAATATACAATAATCAATAATATAATGACAATCATCAGTAATACTAGGTAAACTATCATAGGTGATTGAAAAAACAGGTCGGAGGTGTTGGGAGAGCAGATATGGTCATCTAGGCCCTGATCTCCAGAAAGGTCAAGGGGGACATGAAGACATGACTACCTATGTACCACATTGAACAGCATCAGTGATTTAGATCAGAGCCTTTCTAGAGAAAACCTGGGATTCTTGTGAGAAGGTTTTGGAAGGAATGGAATGGTATAAATGTTGAGAATTTATATCTTTTCACAATAAGTAGTTTATTCTACTAAATAATATATTGCAGTACCAAATTGTGATGTTACACAGATTTGTTTTCCATACCTTCCATAAACATACAGTAACACTTACTCAATTCAATGTGAGTTTATACTTAAATGTACAACATTGTGATTCTTTCCACAGTTACTCTAATTGCAATCCTGCCTAAATGCCAATGAACGAATGTTTATCTATATACTGTAGGAAGCATTTAAATATAAATTCAAGTTGAAATGACTAAATGGAAGCCTGTTAAAACTAACTATAAATAAATGTTTTGTGTACAACGTAATTTAATACTGCAATATGCCACAGAGTCGTTTTAGAGATACAGCATGGAAACAGGCCCTTCAGCCCATCTAGTCCGCACCAACCATCGATCACCGTACACTAGTTCTATGCTGTCCCATGTTACTTACTAGGAGCAAATGTGTAAAGCCAATAAACTTACAAAGCCGTACATCTTTGGGATGTGGGAGGAAATCAGAACTCCTGGACAAAACACAGACGATCACAGGGAGACTGTACAAACTCTCTCTGGCGCTGTAATGACCCTGACCCACTTAGGAAACCTGAATGGAAACCTGTGGAGACTTTGCGCCCCACCCAAGGTTTCCGTGCAGTTCCCGGAGGTTCCCGGAGGTTTTTGTCAGGCTCCCTACCTGCAACCTCCGGCAACCACCTGCAATCTCCGGGAACCGCACGGAAACCTTGGGTATGGCGCAAAGTCTCCAGAGGTTTTCCACATGGTGAAACTAAAATGTATTAAAATGGCCTTTAATAAAATCTGACAATGTACACTTTAACCACGTGTGATTTTCTCTATTACAAATCTCAAATTGTGGATCTCAAACAGAGGCAAATAAATGATGGGTCTTTGTCCCAAACATTATGGAGGGCACTGTATATTAAAAGTACACGAGTACTGTGGTCATGCAGTGGCTTATTTGGTGGGACGGTCGGGGTGACAATAATTCAGACGTCTTGATCAACAACCCAGAGATCCAACAAAATCATTATAGATATTGAATTTGAATTCAGTCGATATTCTGGAATATGAAACAAAAATTAGCCATTGGCCATTCTCTCTTCTCCCCTCTCCCAGTTCACAACCTTCCACAATCAGAGAGCAGTGCTGAACAACTATCCAACTGATGTCCCTCAGACTGTCCTTGACTGGACTTTGCTGGCTTTACCTTGCACTAAATGTTATTCCCTTATCATGTAACTATACACTGTAAATGGATTGATTGTAATCATGCATCTGTCTGCTGACTGGCATAGCATGGAACACCTGACTTTCACTGCTCCCTACCTGCAACCTCCGGCAACCACCTGCAATCTCCGGGAACCGCACGGAAACCTTGGGTATGGCGCAAAGTCTCCAGAGGTTTTCCACATGGTGAAACTAAAATGTATTAAAATGGCCTTTAATAAAATCTGACAATGTACACTTTAACCACGTGTGATTTTCTCTATTACAAATCTCAAATTGTGGATCTCAAACAGAGGCAAATAAATGATGGGTCTTTGTCCCAAACATTATGGAGGGCACTGTATATTAAAAGTACACGAGTACTGTGGTCATGCAGTGGCTTATTTGGTGGGACGGTCGGGGTGACAATAATTCAGACGTCTTGATCAACAACCCAGAGATCCAACAAAATCATTATAGATATTGAATTTGAATTCAGTCGATATTCTGGAATATGAAACAAAAATTAGCCATTGGCCATTCTCTCTTCTCCCCTCTCCCAGTTCACAACCTTCCACAATCAGAGAGCAGTGCTGAACAACTATCCAACTGATGTCCCTCAGACTGTCCTTGACTGGACTTTGCTGGCTTTACCTTGAACTAAACGTTATTCCCTTATCATGTAACTATACACTGTAAATGGATTGATTGTAATCATGCATTGTCTTTCTGCTGACTGGATAGCATGGAACAAAAATGTTTTCACTGTACCTTGGTACATGTGACAATAAACTAAACTGAAACTGAACTGAACTCAAATCCAGACATTGTGGGAGGAGGGCCTATTCCTGTGCTGCACTGTTCTATGTTCTATCTAAGCAGAGAGTGCATACACATGCAGCAATGTATATCATCTATCTATACCCTGTAAATGGCTCAATTGTAATCATGTAGTGTCTTTCCGCTGACTGGTTAGAATGCAACAAAAGCTTTTCACTGTATCCCAGTACACGTGACAATAAACTAAACTGAACTCAACCCCTCCTCTTGGTTAATGAATGATGCCATTATACATTATTGCAAGGCATAATCTTGCTTCACTGATAGATTCCAAATGATAATTTAAAAAATGCTTATGTCACTCCGATTTCCCTGCAATGGTGCTAAATTAAAGCTTGGTCCAAGTATGCTAATGTATCCAGAAGAAGCTAATTGGATTACGGTTAGATTAATTGGCCTTATTGAAGTTTTATCAGAGAAGATGAACATTGTCTGCTTCCATCCAACTGCACTTTTTCATCCCTCAATGAATATTATCTGCACAGCGGTAGATGGGTGATAAAGTGATTGGTAGATTACTCCTCTCTGTTCGTCTTTCATTCTTGAAAGTGTTTAGTTTTCTGCCTTTGATAGTTACCCGTTAATTTATGATTTTGTTCAATAACAAATTGAAATCTTGAATGATGATTAATTCTACTTCTGAGATTAATATTAATGGTAGTATTTATTGTAACTGTATAATCGGATGCCTCAAGATCGGGTACAGATAATATATTTAATTGCCCTCCAATTTGTGTTCTATTCAGAAACATTTATTTCATTCTTGCAAAAGAATATAATCCGTGTCCAACTCATGTTTTTTTTAGCGCTGTGAAGAATTAAATGTTAATGAAAGTTGGGATCTTCCTGTACGTACAGTATTACTGAGAAAAATAATGATTTCCAGTTTTTCATGCACTTGATGTGTTTAAACACTGAGGGCCCCAAGTATTACCTATTTCTAGTTTTAGGGACAATTTACAATTTTGCCAAAGCTAATTAACCTGCAGACCTTTGTAGTGTGGGAGGAAACCGGATCACCCGGTAAAAACCCACGCAGTCACAGGGAGAATGTACAAACTCCGTACAGACAGCACCCGTGGTCAGGATAGAACCCAGGGCTCTGGCACAGTAAGGCTGCAACTCTACCGCTATGCCACTGTGCCGCCCCAGTAAAGATATCGGTAAAGATTTTACTTGGACTACCCACATTGAAGCTTAAAGCCAAGAAAGCACACCAACGCCTCCACTTCCTCAACAGACGAAGGAAGTTCAGTATGTCTCCAACAACTCGTACTAACTGATGTACTGCAAAGAGCATGCTATGGAGATGCATGACAACTTGGTTTGGCCACAGGTCTCCCCATGACCGCAAGCAATTATAAAAAGTACCGCATGTGCTAATCACACATACCAGCCTCATCACCACTGACTCCATCTACACTTCACACTGCTTTGGGAAAGCAACCAACATAATCAAGGATCATTTTCACCCCAGTTATTCGCACTTGTCCCCTTAGCCAAAGGTACAAAGGCTTGAGACCACGTACCATCAGATTCAGGAACAGCCTCTTTCCCTCTATTATCAGACCACTGAATGCTCTTTCCACAAGCTACGATGTAACCCAGATCTCCCAACCTACCTCAATGCACACTGTTTGTTACATCTGAATTTTCTCTATAACAGAAGCACTTTAATGCTATATCACTAATACTGCATTCGGGACTTTATTATTTGCAACACGCTCTACTTGTGCATAGTTCATATGTTCTAGGAGCAAATTAGGCCATTCAGTCCATTCACTGATCTATATCTCCCTCTCAACCCCATTCTCCTGCCTTCTCCCCATAGCCCCTGACACCTTTTACTAATCAAAAATCTATCAATCTCCACCTTAAAAACATACATTGACTTGACCTCCACAGCCTTCTGTGGCAGTGAATTCCAGAGATCACCACACACTGACTAAAGAAATTCCTCCTCATCTCCTTTCTAAAGGTACATCCTTTTATTCAAAGGATATGGCCTCTGGTCCGAGATTCTCCCACTAGTGGAAACATCCTCTCCACATCCACTCTATCCAGGGCTTTCACTATTTGATGAGCTTGATTGTACTTACATATAGTATGACTAGATAGCAAGCAAGCAGAGCCTTTCACCATACCTGAAACAATAATAAACCAATACTAACATGGATGCTACACACATAGGAAGGAACTGCAGATGCTGGTTTAAACTGAAGATAGACACAAAATGCTGGAGTAACTCAGCGGGCCAGGAAGCATCTCTGGAGAGAAGGAATGGGTGATGTTTCGGGTCGAGAACCTTCTTCAGTCTGAATGTCACCCCTTCCTTCTCTCCAGAGATGCTGCCTGTCCCGTTGAGTTACTCCAGCATTTTGTGTCTATCTTTGGATGCTAAACACAATCTTCTTCCCAAAATAAATACTGAGGGAAATCCATTTTATTCTGAAATTTGTTAACAAAACGAAGAGCATTTATCTTCAACGAAAACACATCTAATCCTCACACGAACGCTACTCATTTAAGTAGAATGGAAAATTTGCCCCACTGAGAAATGGTTATGATGTGCATTTGTGAAAAGTGGGAGGTGTGTTTAATTTGATCTTTGTTTTCCTTTGCTATTTCTTGGAAAAATTGTTATTCTAATTACTTTTCCTTCACTTATAGTGCTTTTCTAATTGGTTTGTTTAATCTTCTTATTTCACCGAATAAGCCAATTGATGATAATTGCCTCTCCTAATGACTTTACCCATCACCTGAGTATCATGTGGGATTAAAATAACTACAATTAGTACAATCATTTTATATAGGCTACATTACCATTGTTACAAAGTGTTACAAATATTCATGTACCTGCTTGGATCAGTCATAAGTGTTCGCCCACATCAATTGATGTGCTACCTAGAGAAAAGAGGTTGATTTTATGCTGAAGCAATTTTGTGGAGATGGTCCACGATTCTCTTCACAATAAGAATAAGAACATTAGAGGTTTTCCAAGTTTCTACAAACCACTGCCCCACCCCGACTAAAATAAATAACATGTTTTCTCTCTTTCCCAGTTCTGGCTATGGGTCACGGATCTGAAATGTGAACTATTTTTCTCTCCACAAATGTTGCTTCACTTGCTGAGCGTTTTCAGAATTTTCTGTTTAAGTTTAGATTACCAACATTTGCACATTTTATTTTAGTTTTAATTTTAGTTTTCGGTTTTAGAAACACAGCATGAAACAGTCCCTTCGGCCCATCAAGTCGGCGCCGACCCCGTACACTAACACTATCCTACGCACTAGGAACAATTTACAATTTTACCAAGACAATTAGCCTAAAAACCTGTATGTCTTTGGAGTGTGGGAGGAAACCGGAGCACCCGGAGAAAACACATGCAGGTCGCAGGGAGAATGTAAAAATTCTCTATTCCATGGAGCGCAGGAGGATGATGGGATATCTTATAGAGGTGTATAAAATCATGAGAGGAATAGATCAGGTAGTTGCACAGAGTCTCTTGCCCAGAGTAGGGGAATCGAGGATCAGATTACATAGATTCAAGGTGAAGAGGAAAAGATTTAATAGGAATCCGAGGGGTAACTTTTTCACACTAAGGGTTGTGGGTGTATGGAACAAGCTGCCAGAGGATGTAGTTGAGGCTGGGACTATCCCATCATTTAAGAAACATTTAGACAGGTACATGGATAGGACAGGTTTTGAGGGATATGGACCAAGCGCAGGCAAGTGGGACTAGTGTAGTTGGCATGTTGGTGTGGGCAAGTTGGGCCGAAGGGCCTGTTTCCATACTGTATCACTCTATGACTATAAATGGCACCCATAGTCAAGATCAAACCTGGGTCTCTGGAGCTGTAAGGCAGCAACTCTACTTCTGTGCCACTGTATTATTTCTTAATAATATTTGAGCTTGTGGTGTGATTTTTCAAAAGAATAAATTTCCATGAACAGATCTAGTTGCAGTGGAATTTATGCCAAATTCTGCAAGTGGTAATTAAGCGTTGTTATTAATCTGAGCGGATGCAACATAAATTGTCCTCAGACTTTACACATGGCCAAACATAAAATCAAGAGGAGGGGAAAGGAACTTGGCAAGAGTTCTTCATTCCCTGAAAGATAATGACCAATGTTAACATGTGATGGTCAAAGGGACATTGTGGATATCAACAAAGCCATTAACCATAAATTAAACATATAATTTTCTGCACGATTTTAGTTGGATCACTCTCATTTCATCTAGTTTTGTAGAAAGAATATCTGGAAAATGTATAACGGTAATTAGAATATTTCCACCTTAAATAAAACCAGACACTGAAATAGGCTTTAAAATTCAGATATATTTGCTTTACACCTCTTCAAACTTCAATGTGGTTTCATAAAAATTATACAAACCAGTTAAACGACTAGATATATATGTATCAAGTTATTATTCGAGTTGGATAGATTAATAAACTACGTAATTCATGCAAGTGTGGGGCTAAATTAAATGTTGGGTATTTTTTACTTTCCCTACAGAATGGCACAAGTGTTGAGCAAGTGCACTCCATGCTTCTTTAAAGTCAGTCTTCATAAGAGAGTTGGATTGTTTCCTAGTTTGGGGTACTATCATAACGTTTATAAAACATTTGGACAGGTAGATGGATAGAATGGGTTTGGATTGAATAGGGTAGTACATGAATAGGATGGGTATAGAGGGATATGGGCCAAATGCAGTCAGGTGAGACGAGTGTAGATGGGGCATGTTGGTCAGCATAGGTAAGTTGGGCCAAAGGGCCTGTTATCTTGTTGTATGACTCAAAGGTATGTCTCTTAAAAGAAAGGAGAGTAGTTTACCTAGATATCACGTTCAGTATAGACATTGTGGGCTGAACGACCTGTTACTGTGTTACACTGTTCTATGTTTTTATGTTCCAAGACAGGATTAAAAACCTGATTAAGAACCAATGTCAATATTAAAGGTTGGTCAGGTTTAATCAGACAGAGAAAAATGAGCTAGCTTTATTCCCGAAAAGACTTTGATTTCTTATCATGTTTCTGTAATATATGATTGCTGATGGATGGATATGATACTCCAATCATAATGTTTTTATTTTTTATATATTTGCAATAAAATTTCTACATGGTATTACATTTGTCCAAACTGTAGCATCTTAAAACATGGCTTTGTGATTCTGATCTCATTGCTTTACTCTTTATTGAGATGAATATTACTCACAAGACATTTAAATTGAGTTTGCACTCCCTGTTCAATCCTAGCGTTCAACTCTTTGCTTCTCAATGACCATGTGCCTCTTTCATTACCTCCCTATTATCGGGTCAGAGAAGTGTATGCTCTGACTCCATGCATTTCATCCTCCTTCCACTTCAGTGTGTGGACTGATACCATTAGTGAGGTAGAGATCTAAAATCACCCTTTCATTTATTTCCCTCTCCGCCTACATGCCTCTGCAATGCCTCTGTCATTACAATTTTGCAGCAAGGTATTAAATAACCTAAGCAATAATAAATGACCTTGCTTAAATTTGCTGTCGCTTGGAACCACTCAGAAAGTTCTACTCGAATGTTGCTAAGTGTGCTTTGCTTTACCGCGTGGCTTTCAAGTTTTGCAGATAGACCACAATTTTGCAAGGATTTCCTGAAGAGCTTTCCCTCAGGTTCTCAACTGCCTTTTGTAAATCAATAAATTAGGATACAATCTCCGCTTGTGATCAATGACACCAGGCACACCACAGAAATCTGCTGGAAATGCCACATTCAGGTCAATCTCTGGTGATGCTTGCTATGTTTTGCTTAAACAACACAAAGGAAATGTTTGAGTGAAATTTTGCTCATTGATGTATAGTTTTGACACCTGGACTTCTTTTCCCTGCTATAATAAGATGATGAAAATTCATTGCAGCCACTTATCCGATGTAAAAAATAAAATAAAACCCATCTGATTAACACTGGAACTCAGATTTTGGAAATTAACAACAAATGCTTGATGCACCAACAGATACTCCACTGAGTTTTATATTTCCCAACTGAGGCTTATAAAGACTGGTGCAGCAGAAGGACGTGCTGGCTCAAGATGGTCTATCTTCTCACCCTGCTACAAGCTTCTTTTCAATACCCAAAGTATGCTCCCTATCAATATGTACTGAAATTGCAGTTCGGTAGATTGAAACGAGCAATGGCCAGAGGCTTGTTTGGGGTAATGCTGTGTTGTGTGCTGGGAGTGTGGGAAATTAGATGCTAGCAAGGGTGGATGGTGGGGATAGAGAGTTGGATAGAGCACCCCATGGTATATCTGCAGCGAAGTATGGTCACGGCAGCTAGTGACAGATCAGAGGATTCCTACTGAACTTCAGATGGTCAGAGGTTTTGCATGTACAGGATGGGGATTAGGTACAAATGGGTGGGTGGTGGGTTCCTCAGAAAACCAGATTATCCCAGGAGTGCTGAGCAATGATTATTCCCAGGTCTACATCACTCAACGTTTCAGCGCTTCTCCAAAAGGAGCACTCTTCAGGAAATGTTGTCATCATCTGTGGTCGCGATGTGGAAGTGCATGGTCCAACTTCCACGATGAAGCTAAATAGCAGGGAAGTGGCCGTCCCAGGTTCGATCCCAACTAAGGGCTCTGTCTGTACGAAGTTTGTATGTTCGCCGTGTGATTGCGTGAGTTTCCTCCGGGTGCTCCAGTTTCCTCCCACATTCCGCAGGCATGCAGGTTTACAGAATAATTGCCTTCGGTGAAATTGTATATTGTCCATAGTGTGTAGGATGGTGCTAGTGTATGGGGTAATCGCTAGTTGGTGCAGGCTCGGTGGGCCGAAGGGCCCGTTTCTGTGCTGTACCTCTAAAGTCTAAAGTCGAATAAAATATTTTGAATTGTGTGAAGATGAAAGGAAAAGCCTTATGCAATCGTATTTCTAGTCAACAGGTAAATTATGCCACTCATCTTCAGACCAGCTATGGTATTTTGACCTGACTAGCCATTCAGGCTGTGTTTTTTTTAATTCTGGAAGTGCTCACTCAGCAGGTCAGGCAGTATGTATGGAGAGAGAAACTGATTTGATGTTATTAGTCAATGACTGATTGTCTGTCAGCACTCTTCTCTCTCTGAGCTGCCTGGGTGGCTGCCAGTTTTCAGCACGTTATTTGTATTTTATATTTCTAACATTTGCCCACATTTTGCTTTGTTTCTGTTGCTTTTGGCTTCATCAGTGAAATGCACAAGCGGTTTTAGCTTAATGGTTTGACCTAACTAACTTGCATGTAAAATTATAGTTTACTGTCAGACCCACTGCATTAATTCAATAACACTGTGTATATAACAGGTTAAATTATAACACTGTTTGACTCTTGGACAAATATGGGTAATATGCTAGCTGACCAGCAAAGCTGCTTTGACGAAATGAATTCTACAACATTAATCGAGTTTACTAGTTTTTGGTTTACTGGTTTTGTTTACATTTGTTTACAAATGTTCACATTTTTTTCATTATTTATTCAGAGCTATAGCTCAAACCATATTCACAGTAGTCTGTGTTACTACATAATACACAAACTAGACAACCTTTGCCGTACATTGCTATGATTCCATAACTCTATAACTATTTGACAAATCAATGTTTCCCACATTATAATCATGATTATATTTGAAATGTATTCCACAGTCAAGAATCAAGAGTGTTCTATTATCATATACCCATGATAAAGCAATAACATTCTTACTTGCAGCAGCACAACAGAATATCTAACTACAGTACACTGTAAACAATATAATAAAAGAGTTGAAAAAAACTCCAGAGTGTATGTGTATATATATATACTAGACCAAGTGCAGACCCGTTGGGTCTGCTCCCCCAATGGTGTGATCCCACAACCCAATATTCCACCATGCACCCGTCTCCTCCAACGGAACTGAACCCGTTCCCAAATGTAAGATTCCAGCACTCCCCTGCCTCCCTCAGCAGTGGATTTAAAAAAAAATCCAATTTCACCTCCCCTGCCTGCTGCAGCAGTTCCAATTGCAATACCAATTGGCCCTCCCCCTCCTGTTGAAGCACTTGCTGTGATATCCCATTGAGGTGAAAAGTTCAGAGTGTTCCTGTCTTGCAACTTTGTTTTGAAGTGTGTTGGAAGCTGATAGGAAGGAGCAGCGAATCAAAAGGCAGAAAGGCAGCCGGACGCCAGGCGGCAGGCGGCAGCCACAGAGGTTTTAATATATAATAGATACACACACACATACGTCATATATATATATACACACACACACACATATATATACACACACACAAATATATATATATACACACACACACACATATATATATATATATATATATATATACATATGTCGTGTGTGTATATATATATATATATATATATTGATATTGATATTGATATTATGATATTTGAAATAAAATAAATATATTATGATATTTCTAAAGATTATATTTTATCTTAGTAAGCCTAAATCTCTAGCAATAAAATGGAGTGTTTGTGAGTGAGTTGGAAGCTTTGGTTTGGGTGTTCACGCTATTTTTGAGATGCTAATATAAATCAGCAAAAAATTAGTCCAAGTGACAATAAACTAAACAAAACAAAGGACTGGCTACATGTCTGCTTAAAACTTTGCTGCAAATTTGGGGCCATTCCTTCTTTCCAAGTGTGGTAACAAATCGTCTCATAAACATGGCAAAAATGATAGCACAATAATTTGCAATTGCAGCAAGGGAGAGATTGTCAATCTTGTGTCATGGTAGCAGAACAACAATCCAGTCCTTAACATCAACAAGATGAAAGAGTTTGTTGTTTACCTAAGAAAACAGAGGTGGGAAGGGGGTGAACATAACCCTATCTTCATCAACGGAACTACCATTGAGATGGTCAACAGATTCAAGTTCCAAGGCAGCCATATTACCAGCACCCTAACCTGATCCGATCATAATTAGGTGGTGATAGGCTGTGGGCCGAGCATCAAAATTGTGTCTAGAAATGGGACCCAAGCCACCAAACTACATGAAATTGTCACATATTGTGTAAGAAAATTTATATAAATCACCCCTGAAACTCGATATGAAGAAGACTTGCACATTTTTTATTAAATTAGAGAAAAAACGGAAAATGTTCGGGTAATTTTTAGTCCAATCAAAGCACGTTTAACATTGAGTTGTCTGCCAGTTGGCCAATCACGCGCTTTGTTTCAGGCTAGCACACAACATGGCTGAGGGGGCTTCACAGATGCCTGTTTTACTGGAGATTCCGATTTGTTGTTCTGTGGAATAAATGTCGTGGAAACTTGCAGCAGGTTAATTGTATTTAGTGGGAAAAGCATTAAAAAGGCTGAAGAAAGCGCTGCGAAGTGGATTAAAGTGCAAGAACGCCTTGAAAGCAAAGTCCCTGCTGAGGTCCTGGAACACAAAGATTTAGACAGCCAGGGACCAACTCTAACTAAAAGGTAAGATCTAAAGTCTGAATTTATGAAAATCTATCTGTATGGAGTTTAATTAATTTAATTGCACCCTTTTATAATGTGAATAAATTCATTCATTCGTTCACTTACTTCATTCATTCATGAAATTGAGGACCTAAACTATATGTATCCAAAACACAGTAAATTAAACATTGTCACTAATGCCAGCCTGTTGTAGAGTAATAACTTTACCGCGAGTACCTATGTCCCGCGATCGGAGCACTTTTTCCCGGTAAGTTTTCGCAGGCAGCTCCAAGAGTAGCTGTTAAAGACATCAGAGTATTTACTTTCTTTCAAACCTGAGTAGATTCAGCATGTCCACAAGGATTCTCTCAAACCTACTGATGCACCATAAATATAATCCGACAGAGAACCTCTCAACCTGCTATGGCACCTGCTCGGATCCTGACCATCTGAACATGCAAAGAGTGGTGAACACAGCCCAGTCCATCACAGGCTTGTTGTTCCTTCCATCCAGTCCCTCTTCAGGGTGTGTTGCATCAGGAAAGATGGAAGGATCGTAAAGGATGTCTACTATCCAGGCATTCCCTTTTCGTTCTTCTAGCTCCTGGGAGAAGATTCAGGAGTTTGAAGAGAGATTAATGAGCCCAAACATCAAGACTTAAGAACAGCTCCATCTCTACTGCTGTCCAGGCTCCTGAACCAATTCCCCCCTTCCCAAAACTGCTGCCACGTACTCTTACTTGTAACTCTACATCCTTTGATTATCCTGTTATTGCAACTTAAACTTTATTTGTGCTATCAGAGTGGTGGGGTGTATGGAACGAGCTGCTGGAGGAGATAGTTGAGGCAGGTTCTATCGCAAAGTTTAAGAAACATTTAGGAAGGTACATAGATAGAGGTTTAGAGGGATATGGGTCAAATGCAGGCAGGTGGGGCTAGTGTAGATCAGGGACATGTTGGGCGGAGTGGGCAAGTTGGGCCAAATGGCTTGTTTCCATGCTCTATGACTCTATTGTTTACTCAAGGAGCTTCATGCTTCATTGTTTATAGGACAATAAGCTAACCAGATTTGACTAAAATAGTGTACAACTATAACAATCTCTAACGTACAATAGCGTGTGCAATTATAACAATCTGGAGAGTAGCCTTTACTTATATCGTGCTCATAAATGCCTGTAATTGGATTCAGAGCTCTCTTCTTCACAGCATGTAAAAGTAGTCATAAACCTGACAAAGAACACTGTCATCTACCACAAATAAAGAGCCTGCCTGCCTACTTTCACATAGGTAACATTGGCAATATTATAGATTGTGGGTTACATCACAACAGTGGTGTGGACATTAGATTATCAGAGTAATGGGCCTGTCCCACTTAGGCGATTTTTTGGATGACTACAGGCGACTGCCACAAAATGTTTAACATGTTAAAAAAATGTCAGCAACAGTGGCGACAATTTTTGCTGTCGTAGGTTGTCGTAGGTGATGTCGTAGGTTATCGCCAGGTGTCGTGGGAGAATTCCATTAACACTAGTCCCTGGCAGTCGCCTAAAGAATCGCCTAAGCGGGACAGGCCCTTAATAATCCAGAATCTTTCATGTCCTGAGTCAATGATCAAGAGACTTGTTCAACTCTCACTATTGCAGCAGGGAAATTTAAATTCAGTTAGCCAAATGGGCTGGAAATAAAAAGCCAGAACAGTAATGAAGGCTACGAAACTAGCTGGTGTTGTGTCTAATTATGGTCATATTTTTAAGATTGTATGCCCTTATATTGTTCACTAAAATATAAATAAAAACGAAAATTTGAACGCGATGAATAGGAAATATGAATCTGGAAATACAGGTGTGTTTGTTTATCTCGTACTGAGGCAAAGCATTACTTTAGCCACCATTGCTCATCGAGGCTCATACCCGTGATGCACGGCATCCATTGATAAAGCTAATTAGAAAAAAGGCACAGTAATTGTCAATTATCAAAGTAGCAGTGTCTTTCCTAGAGCTTCAAGATATTCATAACAAGCCTTCAGCCAAATGCAACCAATTTGAGTTCATAAGAGAGTTTCCACCCGAGGGTTGAAGCATCTCTACTTAGTTGTTTTATGTTTCCATTTATCAGGAACCTTCGGCCAGACGGTTGGAAACAACGCATTTGTCATTTTCTGGCACAAATAGTGGCAAGGAAATGCAGATGACAAATGCAGAGAACAGTTTCCTTATCTATTAGCTGTGGTTCCCTTGGAAAACAATGAGAGAGGAGAACCCAGGGGATGTGATCCTACTCTAATAGGTTAAATTCAATTTTCACTTGATGGATATTGTGAGGCGATTTGTATTTTGCTGGGCAACTTCCAAGCAACCAGACTGAGAGTAGATGTGACAACCACATGTGAAACCACAATGGATAATGAGCACAGTTAAAGTTATCAATACACTTAAGATCGCATTATCTTGGTTTTATGGCATATCAAGTCAAGTACAATTTAAGGAGTATAATGAACAGTATCTGTAGACTTCGTTCACCTCACTGTACGGTATCAAATGATATTAAGTTGGACTACCTATAACAAGATAATCTGGCATTAGATGACTATGTTTATGATGTCCATGAGTGCTATTTTTACTATACATCGGCTTTTACAACCACATTTTTTTCCCTACTGCAATCTCTCTTTATTGTTACACATTTTTAAGTGTCGCTCACAAGAATGTGTGATTTTTTTTATATTGTCGGACAAAATTTTGATGTCAGTTACCAACAAGTCTGCTCTACAAGCATCCAATTAGGATAGACCTGCAGTAATAAGCCTCTTGAAGAAAAACATTTTCACCGAGAGAGTTATGAATCTGTTGAATCCTCTGCCACAGAAGGCAGTGGAGGTCAATAAGCGAGTTTGATATTCCGACTGCCCATGCCCAGGTCATAAGTCATTCACGATAAACATTCTCGGCAGCTCGGCTGCTGCGTGTGTCCAGACCTGCGTTTCATCCGTAGTCACGATCGAACCCGGGTCTCCGGCGCTGCAAGCGCTGATGAATTGCTACTGGACCGTCCCCGTCCCCTCCCGAGTGTCCCATCCCTGTCTGGGGACGGCCGGAGATGTCCGGGATGACCCTGGACTGACAGGACACCAGCCCGGAGCAGTGGCGGCCCTAGGCTTACAGCCAGCGTGGACTGTCAGTCCAGGGCTGTTGCTTTTTCTTTATCATGAATGACCTTTGACAAATCCCATGATTCCTTGCATTTTTCAGAATACCGAACTCGCTTATTTACTGGATGTTTTCAAGAGAGAGTTAGATTTAGCACTTAGGGCTAAAGGAATCAATTGGAATGGGATACTAATTTTAGATGATCAGCCATGATCATATTGAATGGAGGTGCTGGCTCGAAGGGCCAAATGGCCTACCCCTGCATCTATTTTTCTATGTTTTTATGTTTCTTCATCATTTTAAACAGCAGAGAAGTGGCTGAGAGGCAAGAAAATCTATACGGTGTAAAGGAAGTAAAGATCGAACAGTGTTGTATAGAGACAGGTTAAAAATAAACTTCAGCAACCAAGGCCTCTCATATTACAGGATAGCGCAAACTCATAACAGGAGCAATTTGGTGGGATTCGAGGAAAGACACAAAGGAAGAAATGAAAAGCTGCAACACGATAGCAGATTGTAATTGAAATCCATCCACCACAAGAAGAATTTGGAAAGGTAAAGAAAGAAAAATAATAACTGTTGGAGGTTATGGCCAGCGTTGGTATAATGAATGGCCTTCTTCCCCCCACCCCCACATCAGTCTGAAGAAAGGTCCCGACCTTAAACGTCACCTATTCCTTCACTCCATAGATGGTGCCTCACCCACTGAGTTTCTCCAGCATTTTTGTCTACCGATAATGAATAGCCAAATCACTTTATATAATGCCACATTATTAGGATGTTTTCATAGTATAGTTGCATCGGGTTTAAACAAAATCACTGATAAAAAAGAAACATGTAAGGATATATGCTGTAACATTCACTTTCATTTAATGGCCAACCTTTACATAGCAAAAGAGTTTGAGGCTTTACAGAATGTACTAAACTACACAAGGAGATACAAGGACAGACAACTAAAACTTTGGTCAAGGAGGAAGACATATATATATATATAGAGATGTTTGGGCGGCACGGTGGCGCAGCGGTAGAGATGCTGCCTTACAGCGCTTGCAGCGCTGGAAACGCGGGTTCGATCCCAACTACGGGTGCTGGCTGTACAGAGTTTGTACATTCTCCCCGTGACCGTGTCGGTATTCTCCGAGATCTTCGGTTTCCCAGGTTTGTAGGGAAATTGTCTTGGTAAATGTAAAAATTGTCCCTAGTGTGTGTAGGACAGTGTTAATTTGCAGGCCTCGCTGGTCGGCACGGAACCAGAGGGTCGACGAACCTGTTTCCATGCTGTATCTCTAAACTAAACTAAACTAAACAGTAATGCTGACGGGTCTGTTCCACTTGGACAACCTAATCCATGAGTTTAGAAGACCCTAGACAAGTTGAAAAAAATGTCAAGGTTGTGTTGACTCGCCGAAGTAAAAAACCTCCTACGATTATGTCTACGACCTCCTACGACTATATCTACAACCTCCTACGACCAACCTCAACCTCAGTTTTCCACACCTAAGACCAACTACGACTAGCTACTAGTGGAAAATGATCACATGATAAAATAATGTCATGTTTGTATTTTTTTTCTCGGGCCAGTTACCAGCCTATGACTACTACGACTACCTACAACAACCATCACGACCTACTACGATCTACCTATGACCTACCTACGAGTAAAAAGTATCAATTTTTTCCGTGCCACCTTTTTTTTTTACTCATGGACATTTTTTTATCAGGCTGGAAAAAACGCCGCAACCTACTTGAGGCCACGAGCTCGCGGAGAACCTCACAAGCATGAGGAAGAGTTACGAAGACCTCCTACGACCTCGTGGCGGCCATGCTGCGAGTATGAGTCAAGGGTAAACTAGGCAGAGGTCGCTAATTAGGTCGTGAAAGTGGCTTTAAAGTGGGAATTCCACTTCTTGGAGCTTTGACATTAAATGCAAGATTGGCAGTGGTTGTGCAAATCATTTTGGGAATGATTAAGTGGTTTTCACCCAAGATTAAGTGGTTACGTTAAGGAGTGCTGCAAAATCTCAGAAGATTAAAGGATTGGAGAAAATTACAGAGAAAAGTAGTAGTGAGAACTCGGAGAGACCTGAGACAAAGGGGAGAATTTTTAAACTGAGATGCTTTGTAATGCAATGTAAAATAAAACGAGGTATTAATTGCATTTTGAAAGATATCCACCAGTAATGAAATATATAATAAGAAATATGAAGCAGAGAAACTAATGCATTTATGTTTATTATCTGTGGGCTGATAGCACAAGGTAGCTACTGTGAAATAAAATTAATCTAAGTGAACTAATCTTGCTTCAACGTAAACTGCTTTTATGGCCAAATGGGTTAAAGTTTTCATGTGTGAACAATTTGCACCATGGGTGAACACCAGCGGGTTGTGGCACCATCTGAATAGGTTAGTTTATTGTCATATACACACGGGTACAATGAAATCCTTGTTCACATGAAGCTCATGGAGAAAACAGTATGCGGACAGTAATGATAAATAAAGCAATAAACACAACAACAGATGCAAAACAGCCTATGGTGCAGACTGCAGTGTAGTCTGAAGTAGTGCAAAAATAAACTAAAGTGCATTCATGGAACGACCAAATGAGGTAGAGTTGAGAAAAAGACTGAATGTTCAGGCTTTCAAACTCGTGTATCTTCTCCCAGAAGGTAGAAGAGAGTATAGGGACTGGCCTAGGTGGCAGGCCTCCTTGACGACTCTACCAGCCTTTCTGTTGTGGAGATGGACTGCATGCAAGGAAGTGGCGAGTTTGTGAAGGACTAGGTTTTGTTCACCACTGGTTCAGGTGGTCAAGAGTAGCACAGTTGCCCATTCCAGGCTGAGATGCATCCAACCAGAACACTTTCTCTAGTGTATCTGTAGAAGTTTGAGAGAACCTTCATGAGCATGTCAAACCTCCTCAGCCACCTAAGGAAGTACGCTGATGTGTATTGTTGATCACTGCAACGGTGTGAAGGTACCAAAGTAGGATGCTGGTGATATGCGTGCCGGAGAGCTTGAAACTGGAGACGTCCTGAGCTAGGAGTGGGCTGCTGGGAGGGTGAACCGGGGTAATGCATCCAGCGCCTTCAAGGTCAGCTGCAGTGGGTGCCCAGGGTACAAAGAAGGCCGGACAAGGAGAAGAGGGACACCGGTTCATGGGAACTGCTCCAGTACACTGAGCAAGCGGGCCGACCCAACTTTGGACTTTGAATAATGGCGCCAAAACTTGGCGGCACCTGCATGTGTAATATATGGAAAAATAATTTCACTGTGCAGTCACGTATGTGACAAATAAAGCACTATTGAACCATTGAAGACGTACATGTGTACTTCTCCATGAGGCACAGTCAAGTCACCGTTTAGCTTCAAGTAAAATAAAATATCATTTATAACAAATAGCACAATGCATTGTTTTCGGAAAGGAATGTTTCTCATGCCCATAAATTGCTGTAAGAGAAGGTTTGCCAAAGAGCAGGATAATTTACCTGAAGATAATGGCCTAGACATTCCTTGGTGTAGTACCAAATATACACAAGTAAAATGGCCACAGCAGCATCCAATGTGTTGGGTGAGAGATGGAAAAATTATCCCATGCCTGAAGTGCCCCAACCACATCAGTAACAAGTGTCTGAAAAATGTGCCTGAAACAGAATTAGGCCTTCTTCAATTACCTGACCAAGAACTCTTCCTAAAATCAGGTTACATGAAGAACAGCTGGCCTGTTTCATTGGGAATAACAAAAGCACTTTGGGGCTGATTCCAACCCATGGTCATGGTAACAGAGTGGTAAAACAAGCAGACTGTTCATCAGAGGCCTCCGTGTACAGGATCACTGATCCAGAGAAGAGTTCAATTCACATTACGTCAGCTGGGACATTTAAAAATCATTTAACTAAATTAACTGGAATTAAAAAGCTAGTAACAGGAACAGAGACCAGACAGTTTTTAATAAAGCATCTGAAACACTAAAGTTCCTTAGGAAAAGAAGTCTGCCACTTCCATCCGATCTGGCCTTTGATGATCCATACTGTCCCCTAGGACGTATTGGCCCAGTCAATACATAACTTCTAAAGACCAAGCTGGTAATTTGCCCATTGCCCTAAAGGTGACGACAGCATTGCCTTTGCTTTCCTGTATGTCCTCTTATGCTAATGGTGCTAGGAATGTTCTCTTAATTAGAGAAGACAAGTCAGTCCCAGTTACCTCTAAGTTGCTGCTGTTTGAAATAGCAAAGGTGGAGGGTGTTTATTTTACCTGTTGTGGCTGATGAAAAAGGCTTGAGCCATCTTGATAATAGAGGCACCATAGGTACCGATGCTAGAATCTTGAGCAGAAATAAAGTGCTGGATGAACTCAACAGGTAGCAACCATAGAAGGAAATGGATAGATGATTCTTCAGGTTGGGACACTGGCAAACGTTTGGATCAGGACCTTTGTTCAGACTGGTATAGATGACTTTACGTGTTGGGACCCTTCTTCAGAATGATGCATTCTGTTGGGTCCTGATCCAAAACGTTGTCTGTCCATTTCCCTCTACAGATGCAGCCTGGCATATTGAGTCTGAGGCCTTGTTTTCATTATAGTTCTGAGTTACAATGATCGCAGGCAAGTTTATTGAACAATCAGCGGTAAGACAAGGAATGAATGGGGGTGACTGGGTTCATGAAGGAGGGTGAAGGCAAATTAGTCATAGAGACAGCATTTGGTCAGAAAACTGGTTAACTGGTTGGGAAGAAGACATTTGCATCAGAAAAGGCCTGAGAAAAGGGAACAAATGCAATCAGGTAAGGGGCAAGAAAGTAAACATGTATTGTATTGTATTGTATTGTATTCAAATTTATTGTCATTGTCTCAATTTGAGACAACGAAATGAATTTTCCTTACAGGCAGTATCATTAAAAAAATCACAAAGAAATTATAAAAATAAATAATAAATAAATAATAAAACATATTAAAAAATAAAGTTGAAATTGAATTAAAATTTTTTTTAAAAAAGCACAAATACAGAAGTCCACGACACAACATAAATGGCACCAAGGTGAGGACGGCACCATAGTCCAGCCAGCCTCCCCTCCGTGTTCATCCGTGGTCGGGACCTTCCAAGCACCCGCAGTCGCCGCCCCGGGTGGCCCGATGTTCAGGCCCTCACGCCGGGCTGGTGGAACGCCGACGCTGAACCCCGACGGTGAGTATCCTCCTCCTCAGCGGCCCGGACCTTCTGGTCAGCCGCCTCCCGCTCCCGGAGTCCGCAGCTCCTGAGTCCACAGGTCGAGCTGGGCAGAGTCACAGGACCCCGCGCTGTCCATCAGCGCCGCCCGCGTTGGGAGCTCTGCAAACCGCAGCTCCGTGATGTCGGTGCAGCAGGTCCAGCACTCCGGGCTCCAAACGGCGACCCCCGGTAAGGCATCACCAGCCCCGCGATGTTCCAGCGCTGTCCCGCTGTGTCAAATGTGTCAATTTGCACTTGATTTGGGAACCATTATAAGGAATAGTATAATTAGGAAATTCGGCCCATCAAGTCTACTCCACCATTCAATCATGACTGATCTATCTCTCCCTCCCCACCCATTCTCCTGCTTTCTCACCATAACCCCTGACACCTATAATAATCAACAAAAGTTGTTAAATAACGGCATGGTTAAAAAGTTAGCTGCATATGGACTGGATGGGTTTTTTTTAGAGAAAATCTATCTTCAGTGGGGGCGCCAAACAGGGTACATTCGGTTCTTTAGGCATAATGCATCCTGGGTAACAAACAGCATCTTTTTTTACCTTCGTACTGCTCGCCGCATCTAAAGGGCCTGTCCCACTTGGGCGTCATTTGTGCGCCATTTACGTGACATCACTTACGCGTCACGATGCACGCGTTATGACGCGCACGTGATGCGCACTTGCCGTGCTTTATGCGCGCATGGTGCATGCTGACGTAGGCAAGGTCGCAGGCAGCGCACCAGGATTTTTGGATTCACAAAATCTTTGCGCGCCACCTGCATGACACGCAAATGATGCCAAGTGGGACAGGCCCTTAACTTGACTTCAAAGTTAGGCTTTTTAATTTGCCTTCCTTGCCTGTTTATTTTCCAATCCGTAACATTTCATTGGTGGGAGGTATATTGTCCATTACTTTGTTTACTCAAGTCCCTGTGGTCCTGATCTGATTGCTGTGTTGTTATTAACTCACACTTTCAGAAAATCGTTGGGAAAAATCACCTGAGCTGCAGATCAGATGCTATTAGATGTGTTGTGACTGCAAATCACAATCCATTTACAAGAAAACCCAGTTGGGAATTTGAACACTTTACTAAACGTTTTAATCCTAGGTGACTTTCAACATTATCTTTATGAAATTGATCATATCATGTGATTTGTTTTCATTCATGTCCAAATATTAACTTGAAGAACCATCCTTCGGTAAGCTAGGGTACTGTGTGATTCACCACTACCCCATTGAGGACATTGGACTTTGTCTATAAAACTGGTGCGCTACGATGTTGAGAACTAGATCTTGCCCTCTGTATCTTCCCCTTTGCTCTACCTATTGTATTTGAATTTGGCTTGATTGGATTTATGTATAGCATTATCTGATTTGATTGGATGACATGCAAAACAAAACTTTTAACTGTATCTCAGTACATGTGACAACAATCTGTCTGTCTGTCTGTCTGTCTGTCTGTCTGTCTGTCTGTCTGTCTGTCTGTCTGTCTATATTACTAAAAGTCTGATCTTGACCACTTCCTGTTGTTCTGTATATTGATTTTAGAAAAAACGCTGCCACATACGGCTGTGATTTTTGGCCATCTTACTCCGAGTCCCCCTCTGCTCATCAGGTTCAAGTGGATTTTTCCCATCGATGAAAAATAAAAGTTATTAGTGTTTAAAAAATGTTGAGTTTCTCTCTCCTGAAGGCCACGCCCCTTCCGGAGGGACTATAAAACCCGGACGTGTGGAGGTGCCTCAGTTCTCTGCAAGCGGGGGGAGTGAGAGGTCGCCATTCTCAGTCTGAGCTGTGATTAACACTGAACACATGTCTACTAAACTGTGAGTGCTTTTACTGACCTATCAGTGCCCTTAATGTGGTTTGAAAATGTAGTTTGAAAATGTAAAAGTGTGTTTTGGTTTGAAAGTGCTAAAGCAAGCTGTGTTGCCTTTGGCTCACACAGGCCACCAATATTGGAATTGGTGGAGAGGTGGAATATTGCGTTGGGGGATCAGCCCTCCCATGTGACGTTGGGACCCAATGGGTCCCATTTAGTCTAATACATAACTAAAACTCTGTTCGAGTGTTCCTCCGTTTTGCGTTTTTTTTTCTATTTGGACAAAAATGGTAAGCGATAGTGCTACGATTTTTCGTCAGCTCACTCACCGTTCTCCTGTGCTACGAGTGCACCAAGTTTCATTCCGATCGGTAGTATATAAAAGTTGTAAAAAATCGTAAAAAACACGCGTGTGAAGATCGATCTCCTCTCCTGCCAGTCAGCGCTGCGCAGATTGGCCGTTTCTCCTGTCACTCCCCTTCCTGCATCATCGCATCTTTACTGGAGCCGATGATGGCCGGCGGAGGACTCCAATGGACACAATTTTCGGAGGGACTGTAAGCGACCTGGCCCGACCCAGCCCGAACTGAAGTTGGAGCTGTCGGAGATGTCGCCGATGTCACCAAATGGAAAGCGGAGAGTCTGATTCCAGTGGAGGAGATCGTCCACTCACTGGTCCCACTCACTGGCTGCTGCCCCCCTCCCCGTGATACCTCCTCTCCCCCATGGCTCTTCCCGTCTTTTCTCTGAGCTCTCCACCCTCCACGCTGTTGGTGCTTCGGGCTGATTTGAGGATCCGCACTGACGGCTGATACTCCTCCAGGGCACGCAAGAAGGGAGAGGAGCGGCAACCTCGAGATGCTGGCGAGGGAGAGTGAGGGGATAGAGGGAGAGGGTGGGAGTTGGGAGGGGAGAGGAGTTATGGAGGGAGGGAGTGACTGAGGGTAGGGGAAAGGGGAGGTGAGGGAGGGATTGGGGGAGGGTAGAAGGATATGGAAAAGAAGAAGGAGGAGGTGAGGAGAGTGGGGGAATAAGGGGGAATAGAGGTAGAGGGGGGGGGAGTGTGGAAGGTAGGGAGTATGGAATAGAGGGAGAGGGGGCAGTGGGGGAAGTGAGTAGGGATAGGGGGAGGTGAGGAGTGGGGGGTGAGGATAGAGATATAGGAGGGGAGTAGGGAGGGGAGAGGTGTTATGGAGGGAGGGGGGGATGGAGTGACTGAGGGTAGGGAAAAGGAGAGGTAGAGAGAGGTGAGGAAGGGATTGGGGAGGGGAGGAGGAGAGGGGATAGGAGAGTGAGAGTGAAGAGGAGGGGGAGAGAGTGCTAGGGATGAGGGGACATGAGCTGCTCCTGTGCAGTTGGGGGCTATGGGTTAGTGGTGGAATATTGCGTTGGGGGCCCAAGCCTCTTGTGTGACAGGGGCCCAACTGGCCCCACTTACTCTAGTAAAACTAAATAATAAGAATGCACATCCCAGATATGGCCAATATGAATGGATGTCGACCATCATGGTTTACTTGCATAACAGCATGATGCTTGTGCTGCTTTATGTGGCCTCCAATTCTTACCACCCACTCACCACACTGCCTCCTACTTCCAAATTTTGGTTCATTTTCCCAGCCATCGCTACCTCCAGTTTATAGGAAATTTAAGAAACAATAATAAACAATTCTGCTTCTTCAGGTGCCATCTTGAACCCAGCCATTAACAATGATGGGCGATCTGCATGGACAGACCTGCCCGTTTCTTTGTCCACCTCTCCAAGACCTTCTATTGGTTAAGCTACTTGCATCTCCCATTCCTAAGGAGCTCAAAGTACTAACACTTAGCTACTTACCTAATGTGTAGGAAGGGACTGCAGATGCTGGTTTAAACCAAAGATAGACACAAAATGTTGGGATAACTCAGCGGGACAGGCAGCATCTCTGGATGAAGGAATGGGTGTCGCTTCTTGTCGAGACCCTTCTTCAGACTGACGACAGGGGAGAGGAGCCAGTGGTATGAACATTGACTTCTCTAACTTCAAGTACCCTTGCTTTCCCTCTTTCTCCATCCTTCTCCCTTCCCAGTTCTTTGATCAGTCTTCCTGTCTCCGACTACATTTAATCTATTTGCTTTGTTGTTTTCTTCTCCCAGCTAACAATGATCTATTCTACATTTTCTTTGATCTCCATTCCCTTTGTCCTATTTTCACCTTATACTTCCCTATCTATGTACAGTGGTTTGCAAAAGTTTTCATACCCCTTGAACATTTCCACATTTTGTCACGTTACAACCACAAACGTAAATGTATTTTATTGGGATTTTATGTGATAGACCAACACAAAGTGATGCAGAATTGTGAAGTGGAAGGAAAATGATACATGGTTTTCAAATGTTTTTACAAATAAAAAACTGAAAAGTGTGGCGTGCAAAAGTATTTAGCCCCCCTGAGTCAATACTTTGTAGAACCACCTTTCGCTGCAATTAAAGCAGAAAGTCTTTTGGGGTATGTCTCTACCAGCTTTGAACATCTAGAGATTGAACATTTTTGCCCATTCTTCTTTGCAAAATAGCTCAAGCTCAGTCAGATGGGATGGAGAGCGTCTGTGAACAGCAATTTTCAAGTCTTGCCAGAAATTCTCAATTGGATTTAGGTCTGGACTTTGACTGGGCCATTCTAACACATGAATATGCTTTGATCTAAACCATTCCATTGTAGCTCTGGCTGTATGTTTAGGGTCGTTGTCCTGCTGGAAGGTGAACCTCCGCCCCAGTCTCAAGTCTTTTGCAGACTCTAACAGGTTTTCTTCCAAGATTGCCCTGTATTTGGCTCCATCCATCTTCCCATCAACTCTGACCAGCTTCCCTGTCCCTGCTGAAGAAAAGCATCCCCACAGCATGATGCTGCCACCACCATGCTTCAGTGGGGATGGTGTGTTCAGGGTGATGTGCAGTGTTAGTTTTCCGCCACACATAGTTTTGATTTAGGCCAAAAACTTCAATTTTGGTCTCATCTGACCAGAGCACCTTCCTCCACATGTTTGCTGTGTCCCCCACATGGCTTGTGGCAAACTGCAAACGGGACTTCTTATGGCTTTTTTTCAACAATGGCTTTCTTCTTGCCACTCTTCCATAAAGGCCCGATTTGTGGAGTGCTCGACTAATAGTTGTCCTGTGGACAGATTCTCCCACCTGAGTTGTGAATCTCTGCAGCTCCACCAGAGTTACCATGGGCCTCTTAGCTGCTTCTCTGATCAATGCTCTCCTTGTCACCTGTCAGTTTAGGTGGACGGCCATGTCTTGGTAGGTTTGCAGTTGTGCCATACTCTTTCCATTTTCGGATGATGGATTGAACAGTGCTCCATGAGATGTTCAAAGCTTGGGATTTTTTTTATAACCTAACCCTGCTTTAAGCTTCTCCACAACTTTATCCCTGTCTGGTGTGTTCCTTGGGCTTCATGATGCTGTTTGTTCACTAATGTTCTCTAACAAACCTCTGAGGCCTTCACAGAACAGCTGTATTTATACTAATATTAGATTACACACAAGTGGACTCTATTTACTAATTAGGTGACTTCTGAAGGCAATTGGTTGCACTGGATTTTATTTAGGGGTATCAGAGTAAAGGGGGCTGAATACTTTTGCACGCCACACTTTTCAATTTTTTATTTGTAAAAAAATTTGAAAACCATGTATCATTTTCCTTCCACTTCACAATTATGCGCCACTTTGTGTTGGTCTATCACATAAAATCCCAATAAAATACATTTACGTTTGTGGTTGTAACGTGCCAAAATGTGGAAAAGTTCAAAGGGTATGAATGCTTTTGCAAGCCACTGTATCTCCCTCTCCCCTGACATCAAGCTTAAGAAGGGTATCAATCTGAAATGTCACCCATTCCTTCTCTCCAGAGATGCTGCCAGTCCCGCTGAGTTCCTCCAGCATTTTGTGTCCACTTACTTATGATGTTACCAAACTATTATGCCATCAAAGAACCAACCTTACATTTTGTAATCAAAAGAAAAAAAAAACTGCTGGAGGAAGTCACCGGGCCAGGCAGCATCGCTGGTGGGAAATGGACAGGCCAGATGAAGAACCGCAACCCAAGATGCCGACTGTCCATTTCCCTCCACAGTTGCTGCCTGACCTGCTGAATTTCTCCAGATTCTAGCATCTGCAGTATCTTGTGACCCCACCATTTATAATATTATTATGAAATGTGCAAATAACATTACTAAAGTCAAACAAAGAATATAGGAACTTGTTATTACGGGAGAACATTCTGATCATTGCTAAGATTAAACTCATTTTAAGATAATAGAAAGCTGCAAAGGTGGCCAGAGATGATACAGTGAACTTTTCATTGATAGAAGGGATAGAAAAATAGACGTTTAGTGGGAGATAAAAACATTTTTGAAATCTGTCCAAATGGAGTGATTTTAAAAACAACAGGGGTCCCTGCACTGCAATCTGCCATGAAAGTTAATACTTCATAGCCCCAAAGGCCTTTACAATGATGAACATAGAAATGTATGCCTATAAATTGGATTTGTGCAAAAATTGTGTTTTGCGCATGTTTCAGCGCGCATGCTTTCATTTCCAGTATTCGATTCACCCAATGCAAAATTAGACTTGCAACGTTGTTCACGGTTGCCCCTGCATGGCAATTTCCCCTCACCCCCCTTTGTGCCACGGAGTGTGTGCTTCAAGCTGGAGGTGCTGTCAGGAAAGACAAAGACAACAATTTAATGAAGTGTAAAAGATACAAACAACCCCAATGATTTCAAAGGTAAATTTCATTAATCGAGGGATTTCTTTAATGGGTTTCCATATTGACCGTTAGGGTTAAATGCAGCATAATGTAACATATCGAACATAGTGAAATTTAATTTCAAGCCAATATTGTCTCCTATCAATCTCAGAATGCAATCTAATATCAACAAACATCCATTTATTTAATGCTGATTCATAGGTCTTAGAATCTGTTAATTATAATTTGTACACCAATTAGCTTGATGCCAATATTATCTTGAATTTCAAATATGCTGAATAATATGTCCGTATATTGTAAGAATACTAATTGTATCACTGAAAAATACCAGAATAGAAAGCACTCATTTAATCCAACTGGCAGTAATATCGGGAAAAAAAATCGGGAATTTTGATTGAGAAGTGCTTTAAGTCATTTGAAAATAATTACCCTGTGTGTGCTATCATTGCAATCACAAACAAAAGGTCACTTTCATGCTTGTTAAATGCAGTATGCTCTTTTGAAAATCCTTCCTGCAATTTATTCCACTCAAAGCACGACGCTCATAAAAAGTATATTACTGCAGTAGATGACTCCTACTTGTTGAATACTTGCTGATTGTCAGGTGGATCCCAAGCAGAGGGCTAAAGGCCTGTCCCACTTGGGTGTCATTCGCGCGTCACGCAGATGGTGCGCAAAGATTTTGTACATCCCAAAATCCTGGGGCGCCACGCTACGTGATGTGCACCATGCGCGCATCACGTGCGCGGCACGACGCACGTGTCGTGCGTCGTGACACGTAAATTATGTCGCGTAAATTAAGGCCCTTAAGGTTTGAATTTTCGTTGTGTCACGCCAAATACATTTCTTTGCTTGAGAGGTGGACAGATTGTTCCTTAGACATCCATAGTCCTTAAGCTGATGTTACTCCATGTAGTTGCAATAGATATGAAACTTTAAGCATGGGCCCAGCAACAATAGACAATAGACAATAGGTGCAGGAGTAGGCCACTCAGCCCTTCGAGCCAGCATCACCATTCAATGTGATCATGGCTGATTAACCCCAATGGAGATGCCACAAACTACAGATGCTGGAATCTTGAGCAAAACACCTAGCACTGGAAGAATTCACAAGGTCAAGCAACATCAGTGGAGGGAATGGATAGGTGATGCTTTAGGTCAAGATCAATCTGAGGAAGGGTGTTGACCTGAAACGTGATCTGTCCATTCCCTCCACAGAGGCTGCCTGACCCATTGAGTTCCTCCAGCACTTTGTGTTTTATGGCAACAATGCATGGTCTCCGTCAGTGGCTAGGGGCTGCTTATTGAATACAACAGCAGAGAGCCAGCTAAACTGCATAATTGCGGCAAACACAACAATCAATTGTCATAGTTATACAATATGGAAACATGCCCTTCGGTCCAACATGCCCACACCGGCCAACATGTGAAATGTGACATGGCAGAAGAATAATGCAATATAATCTCAAAAGCTTTTCAATCTTTAAAGATATCTCCATGAATTAGAGCAAATCTCTGATAGATTAAAAGGATGTTTCCACTGAAACATCTTGAGTGAGTAAAAGCCAGCAACATTACCTGTAATATTCAGGATGTTTGTATCTAAGGCATTCCTTGTATTCCACAAGTGTAGCCAGATTATGAGGCGATGCTATTGATGTGTTCATGATGAGTATGGGTTGTCAAACAGATGAAGAGAAGTTATCTCCTCTGGTGTGGGAGTTTGGAACAAGTGACACCATCTTCAACACTGGAGCTAAATCATCCAGAACTGATATTGGCATTCTTTCATGAAGACGACAATGGAAGTCAGGAAGAATCGCGTTCAAAAAGGTCAAATGAAAAAATGTAAATGGAAGTTGCTCAGTTCTGTTGGCTGAATGGATTAAGGCAGAAGATGGAGTGGAATGGAGCTAAGGTACTGATCTGCTGTGATATAATTAATGGGCAACAGTTGTGTTTTGCTTCATGATTCATTTAAATGCTCCTTTTACTAAAAGATCCATATTTTCATCATGTATGTTTTCACGTACTGATCTGCCATGCTATCTACAATTAAAGCAATCCATCAGTTTAAAGCAGCAATAGCTCTTTGGAAAATATTGATGCTTCAAAGAAAAAGACAGTTCCAATTGATGTGCTAACGATGTTTAGTGTTGCAGCTTGTAGCCCTTGTCCCACATTTCAATGTTCCATTCTTGGAATAATGATTGAGCATTAAGTAGCAATGATCTTTTGTTCAGTGAAAATCTGGGCAACAAATGTGAATTATTGAATTTATACAAACCACACAATGGGATAGATCACCATAGGCGACATGAGTACAACAGATACAGTGGATGACACAGTGGTGCTGCTGCAGTAGAGTTGCTGCCTTACAGCGCCAGAGACCCAGGTTCGATCCTGACCACGGGTGCTGCCTATATGGAGTTTGTACGTTCTCCCTGTGACCGCATGGGTTTTCTCCGGGTGCTCCGGTTTCCTACCACATTCCAAAGACGTGCAGATTTGTAGGTTAATTGGCCTCTGTAAATTGCCCTTAGAGTGTAGGATAGAATGGGATGATTCTTGGTCGTCGTGGACTCGGTGGGCCAAAAGGCTAGTTTCCATGTTGTATTTCTAAACAAAACATGAGGTGCCATTACTGCACAGCACCAAGTTCCAGCCTGGCACTAGCACCAGGCATTAGGCACCAGGTTTGATCATAGTGTCCACTGCTGGCTGCGTGCACATTGTCCCTGTGACTGCCTGGGATTCCACCTGTTGAGAAAAGATCCCAACCTGAAACATCACTTATCTATGTTCTCCAGAGATGCTGTCTGACCCGCTTAGTTACTCCAGCACTTTGTGTCTATTTTAAGAATGTTTTGTTCCATTTAAGTTAATTTGACAATTAAACACTCTTGACTTGGTGGCAGCACAGTGGTGCAACCGTAGACCTGCTGCTTTACAGCACCAGAGACCCCAGTTCGATTCTGACTCTGGGTGCTGTCTGTAGAGAGTTTTTATGTTCTCCCTGTGACCGCATGAGTTTTCTCCGGGTGCTATGGTTTCCTCCCACATTCCAAAGACATGGAGGTTTGTAGGTTAGTTGGCTTCTGTAAATTGTCCATAGTGTGTAGGATTAGTGCATGGACTATCCTAGTCGGCATGGACTCGGTGTGCCCAAGGGCCTGTTTCCATGCTGTATCTCTAAACTAAACTAGACTCACGCTTTTGAGAACAGGAATAGACCCCATAGCAAAAGATGGCCTGCCTTTGCATCATATAAAAGATATAAATACAGGAAACCACAATTCACTATCCTACAGAAAAGCGAAAGCTAAGTCTGAAGTTGGAGAGGAATATATAACAGTTTAACAGCTCCCGCATACCCAATTGCCAGGCGATTTGGTAAGTGGTGCTGAAGTGATGCCTGGTCTCTTTTTTGTTGGGCGTTGGTATATGGCCAGTGAGATCCAATAAAGGAGTAGTGGAAATAATAGCTCATAATAATTAAATACTTTAAAGGCACACAGCAGAACAATAAAGTAACTGCAGCATAAACCAACTACAATTACTCAAAGGCTCTACAGTCTATTCTTCAGTGTTTATTTTATTACAAAGATACCTGAATAAACAAAACCAAAATGAAAGAAAATATTGAATGCCCAATTCGATTAAACTTTCTAATTTCATGACTAGTTTTAGAAATAGCATTTGTAAATTGAATGGATGTAAAATACATTTGTTATATCTTTGTTTTCCTATTGAATATTGAATTTTGTTTATGATTTCTAAAGTCACAGTCAGAGAGTCGTAAAGAGATACAGCATGGAAAGACGCCCTTGGGCTCACCAAATCTGATCCTGCCATCAACCATCCACTTACACTAATCCAACATTAATACTAGTTTATTCTCCCTACATTCTCATCATCTCTCTCCAGATTCTATCATTTACCTACACACTGGGGACAATTAACAGCAGCTAGTTAACCTACCAACCTGTAAGGCTTTGGAACGTGGGTGGAAACCAGAGCACCCGGAGAAAACCCACCCAGTCACAGGGAGAACATGTAATCTTCACATTGACAGCTCATGAGGCCAGGATCGAACCTGGGTCTCTAGCATTATGAGGCGGCAGATCTACTAGCTGCGCCACTGTGCCACCCTTAATCTTTACACTCCCAGGGGTGCACAGTGTTGCAGTGGTAGAATTGCTGCTTATAGTGCCAGAGACCTGGGTTCGATCCTGACTATGGGTGCTGTTCGTCCCGTGTCTACATGTGATTTCTCCGGGTGCTCCGGTTTCACAATTCAAAGGCGTACAGGTTTGAAGGATAATTGGCTTTGGTAAAGATGTAAATTGTCCCCAGTGTGTGGGATAGTGCAAGTGCATGGGGCTTGTTGGTTGGCCCAAAGGGCCTGTTTCCACGTTGTATCTCTAAAATAAACTTATGACTGTAGAATAAATATTTTAATTCTTCAGTGAACAAATATCTGGTGGAAGATTCCATCCTGCTGTCTCAATAAAATAACTCTGCTTAACTGCTCCGAACAATTTTCTATGATGTTGGAACTATTAAATAGTGCAAATAGTCATTGCTTTTCTATCTCTACTGGTGTTGCTCGAATGGAGATGGCTGTGTAGGTGAATGGAGACGGCTGTGTAGGTGAATGGAGACGGCTGTGTAGGTGAATGGAGACGGCTGTGTAGGTGAATGGAGACGGCTGTGTAGGTGAATGGAGACGGCTGTGTAGCTGTGTAGGTGAATGGAGACGGCTGTGTAGGTGAATGGAGACGGCTGTGTAGGTGAATGGAGACGGCTGTGTAGGTGAATGGAGATGGCTGGGTAGGAGAATGGTGGGGTAACATGAGGACTGTGTAGAAAGAACAAAAAACCTAGTTTGGGGATGTGAATCTTGACTCATCAGAAATCATTGTGCCCAATTTGAAAATAAATGATACTGTCACAAACAGATAAGCCACATTCCTTTAAAATCAATATGCTGCCTGTCAAAATGAAGCATGCAAGATGAATGGTTATTATCTGTGCCTGAAGCAACAGAGACAGAATCTTTTTTTTAAATGACTATTATTGTTATGACATATTGCTGCGCACTAATGCGCGCTACCCTGACAATTATAATCTTGAGCAGATATCCAAATCAGCAAAGTTTCAGTCATATTTTCCCTGGCTGTTTACAAAGAGTACTTTTGTCTTGTGTGCCAGCAAATGAGGCTACATCTAAGCAATCTTCCAAAAATGTATCTGTCCTCTGGCAGGCTAATTAGAATGTCTAGTTTATAAAGAAGCCACATGTGGGGCATTTCATCCTAGCGTGCAAATGATTGATAACTTGGCTATCTTTATGTGACTATTACCAGTGTTAGGAGAACATGCCCATCTCATAATATGAAAAGAAAGTTCTTGTAAAATGGCTGAGGAATAGATCTATGCTGCAGGGGCTCCAAGGAGATTGCAACCATAATTCCAGTGAACTATTTTAAACAATACTCTCCACCCATTATCTGGAAGTTAAAGTCAACTCCTTGTCTGGTGCAACGAGCCTTTACTAACAAAGTGGGCATCTAGATATTAAAGCCTTAAAAACCTTCACTGATAATTATCCCCCAAAACCAATTTTTGAGAGTATTTCTCCAGGCAAGAACACACCAATTAATATTTGAGTTTTCACATTACTGGCCAACATCTTAGATTATTAAAACTGTAAAATTATGGTACCACATATTCATTCAGGCAGTATTCTGGTGCCCAATTGCTACACTTCTTAAAATTAATGTCTCTGCTCTTTTATACTGCACAGCCAATTAGCAGTTTTTGGCACTGCCTGTTACAACGAATTCTTGGAAGAATTCCTGTGCAGACTCAAAAACTCTGAGGTTCACTTAATCATCACCTACTCTAACATTTATAGATGTCATTCAAAAGTTTCTGATCAACTTGGTTCATTAATTTTGGTTGTTCATTATGGCACGAGGTCTTCACATCTGTTAATGGATCACTATTTAGCCTCATTGCTGTTTTTAAATTTGCTCTAAGATGCACAGGAAATACAAGCACTAATATATATGTTAATATCTTGATTACTTTGATCCTTTAAAAGAAAATGAGTTGTTTCTAATATTCTTGTTTCTCAGACAATTAAAGCTTCCAATCATTCAATTATCATTTATCGCAGTAAATAATGATGAGTATTGAGGATAACGAGATTGGTATTAGTTTCAAAATCACAAAGTCAAAGATTTTAAAAACCTGTAACTTTCACTGTGCCAAAAACATATACACAATTATGAAATCATTGCATTTCAATTCCTTGAACAAAATAAAAGTCAAAGAACATTGTAATGTAAGCCATATAATTTGATTTTCATTGAATAACTGGAAAAATGCATCTTTTAATAGAAACATAGAAACATAGAAATTAGGTGCAGGAGTAGGCCATTCGGCCCTTCGAGCCTGCACCGCCATTCAATATGATCATGGCTGATCATCCAACTCAGTATCCCGTACCTGCCTTCTCTCCATACCCCCTGATCCCCTTAGCCACAAGGGCCACATCTAACTCCCTCTTAAATATAGCCAATGAACTGGCCTCAACTACCCTCTGTGGCAGAGAGTTCCAGAGATTCACCACTCTCTGTGTGAAAAAGTTCTTCTCATCTCGGTTTTAAAGGATTTCCCCCTTATCCTTAAGCTGTGACCCCTTGTCCTGGACATCCCCAACATCGGGAACAATCTTCCTGCATCTAGCCTGTCCAACCCCTTAAGAATTTTGTAAGTTTCTATAAGATCCCCTCTCAATCTTCTAAATTCTAGAGAGTATAAACCAAGTCTATCCAGTCTTTCTTCATAAGACAGTCCTGACATCCCAGGAATCAGTCTGGTGAACCGTCTCTGCACTCCCTCTATGGCAATAATGTCCTTCCTCAGATTTGGAGACCAAAACTGTACGCAATACTCCAGGTGTGGTCTCACCAAGACCCTGTACAACTGCAGTAGAACCTCCCTGCTCCTATACTCAAATTAATGGTTTAGCTTTACTTGAGCATTGAGCTGTTAAAATACACAAGGTTGTCTTCTCTTTATAAGCTGCCTCCCAATGATCAGTCCTCTAGATTAAAAGGTCAAAAGCAGTACAACAATCAAGTGTATTCGAATAAACTAATAAACAGCTATGAAGATGAACAATCTGGGGGTATCTTTGCATAGTAATGCATGAATGATTCCTAGATGCAGGAAGATTGTTCCCGATGTTGGGGAAGTCCAGAACAAGGGGTCACAGTTTAAGGATAAGGGGGAAATCTTTTAGGACCGAGATGAGGAAAACATTTTTCACACAGAGAGAGTGGTGAATCTCTGGAATTCTCTGCCACAGAAGGTAGTTGAGGCCAGTTCATTGGCTATATTTAAGAGGGAGTTAGATGTGGCCCTTGTGGCTAAAGGGATTAGGGGGTATGGAGAGAAGGCAGGCACAGGATACTGAGTTGGATGATCAGCCATGATCATATTGAATGGCAGTGCAGGCTCGAAGGGCCGAATGGCCTACTCCTGCACCTATTTTCTATGTTTCTATGAATATATATTTAAATATGCCCACGTAAATTATTAAAAGCTAATGTTTAACTATGTCACTATGGTTGATGATCTGTGGAGTAATTCTTGTTTTTGTATGGTGTAGTGATGAATAGAAGCTGGTAGCTCAGCTACTGTTTCTGACATTAATCTTCAATCACTGGATTTGCACGTATATGTCCCACGAAACATTCAAACAGTTCTACCTATTGATGTGATAGCAAGAGAGGGTGTAACACAGTGGAGAAAGGGTTGTAGCTCAGTGGTAGAGTGTATGCTTTGCATGTATGAGGTCCTGGGTTCAATCCCCAGCACCTCCACAGGTTTTACTCAATGTCACATTGTTCTAGGAAATAGAGCTGGGAAAAAAAAACACCATGCTGGTAGTGCTGCTGTCTCAAATCAACACTTTCGATCCTGATCTCGGTGTTGTTTGTTTCAGAAAGAACTGCAAAAATCGAAGTGCAAAAATCGAAGGTAGACAAAAGTGCTGGAGAAACTCAGCGGGTGAGGCAGCATCTATGGAGAGAAGGAATAGGCGACGTTTCGGGTTGAGACCCTTCTTCAGACTGATGTGGTGTTTGTGTATTCTCCCTGTGACCACGTGGGTTTTCTCCTGTTTCCTCCCACAGCCGAAAGTTATGCAGAGTTGTAATTTAATTGAAATAAAACAATGCATCTTCTACTGTATCAAGCCAATGTAGGTATTTGGGAAGTTGGTGGTGCAATTAAAGATCAATTTTCTATTTAAGTTATGATCGTGAATAGAAAACTGAATAATATATAGTTATGCAACTACAACCATATATGTTATGCAACTACAACCATATATACTATGCAACTACAACCATATATACTATGCAACTACAACCTACAAGTTTACGTTTTGCACACAATTTTGTGTATTTCAAAATAGTGGACTGGACTAGACGTCACAGACACAGGCCAGTCACCCGACAAATCAGAGCTGTTACTTATTCATTGCAGAAGCACTCTATTGCTCTAATTGTCTTTCCCCACCCTGCCCGCAGCTTGTACCAAATTGAATCTAAATACCCAAGAGAAAGAGCAAATTAATGTCAAAGTTAGAGTCGAGAGTCAAAAGTGTTAATTGTCATTTGTACCGATACACAAACAGTGAAATTCTAACGTGTTGCAGCTTTACAGGCCCGTTAACACAACTGCATTCAGATAAATGTACAATAAACAGTAATACAATGAACTAATCTAAAAATCAGTAATACGTGGTACCCAGGCTATAATAGCGTAAAGCCGAAGTACATAGCCCACCAAAACAAAGTTGTGCTATGTTCAAGAACCTGATGGTTGCTGGTAAGAAGCTGTTCTTCACTCTGAAGGTCACAGTTTTCAGGCTCTTCTACCTTGTTCCCAATGGTAGTAGCAAGATAAGAGCATGGCAAGTGTGGTGTGGGTCCTTGATGATATTAGTTGCCTTTTTGACTCACTACCATCTGGAGATCACTTTGATGGTGGGGAGGTCAGTACTTGTGATAGATTGGCAATGTCTATCACTTTCTGCAGCATTCCTGGGTATTCGATTTACTGAACGAAGCCATGATGCAACCAGTCAGTATGCTTTACACTTTAAGACTTTATAGATACAACACAGAAACCACTGAGTAGCGATCATCCCGCACACTAGACTATCCTACACAACAAGAACAATTTACAATTTTACCGAAGCCAATTAACCTAAGTCTTTGGAGTGTGTCTTTGGAGTGTCAGAACAAACCGGAGAATCCGGAGAAAATCCACGTGATCACAGAGGGAACATACAAACTCCATACACAGCATCCATAGTCAGAATCAAACCTGTGTCTCTGGCGCTGCAAGCAATCATCTCAACCACTGTGCCACTTTACCGCCACTGTGCTCTCCACTGTACTCCTGTAGAAGTTCGATAGAATATTCAGTGATATGCCGAATCACCTCAAATCCTTTCTGGAAGTCGAAGCACTGATGAGTTCTTGTTATTGCACAAGTCTCCTGGGCAATTCAATGATGAAATGGTTCATTGATACTTTATTGTCGTATGTACCCAGGTAAAGTGAAAAGCTTTGTTTTGCATTCAACCCAGTAAAATCAAAAACAACAGTGTTCAAGTGTTGCCTTGTGTTGACACCGACAGAATTGCAAAAGTATGTTGGACACCGCTCATCTTGAGGAAATGCGATTCCTCCTAATGGATAAATCAGACCAATTCATAACGAGTTGGTCTCCATTCGTCGTTTTTTTGGAATCATATGGTGCAACACAATTGTAAAAAATAACTGTTTCAGGACTGGACGAGGGTTGGTAAAGATTATAAATAATGATCTCCTTTTCTTTTTTATTTTATTTTCTTTTCACTATTTTCTCTCTCAACTTTCTTCATTTACTCGTTTCTTTCTTCACACACTATATATTTCACATCTTTCTATCCTTTACTATCTAACTTCTTTTTCTTATTCTCATCTTTTTTCAATGTAACAAAAAAAAAAGTTGTACATAAAAAAAAAAATTAAAAAAAAAGAATTGCAAAAGCTTTCCGAATATTCCCATCTACTGCCTGTCGCCACACGTGGCAGCAGCCCGCCCCCGCCAGGTCCCCCTTCGAAAGACCAGATGCGTACGTCCAGAAGATGCTCCACCAGCATCCTGTAGATGAAGACACGTTCATTGATCATCAGCTTAACCTTTCTGAAGTCAATAGTCAGCTCCTTGGTCTTGCCGTTATTGAGAGGAAGGTTGATGTTCTGGCACCATTCAATCAGATTACCAATCTCCCTCCTGTACTCTGATGTATTGTTACCTGTTCCATCAACCGTGGTGTCGTCAGTGAATTTAAATATGGTGGTGAGGTGTGTCTGGCTACACAGTCATGCATATTGAGAGAGTAGACCAGGAACTGAGCACACATCCTCCAGGTGCTCCTGTGTTGGTGCTCATCAAGGGACAAAATGGTGTTGCTAATTCAAGTCAAGTCAAGTCAAGTCAAGAGAGTTTATTGTTATGTGTCCCTGATAGGACAATGACATTCTTGCTATGCTTTAGCACTCCAGAACATAGTAGGCACAAATACAGAACAGATCAGTGTGTCCATATACCATTGTGTAAATATATACACACATGAATAAATAAACTGATCAAGTGCAAATAAACAGATTATGGGCTATTAATGTTCAGAGTTTTGTCCGAGCCAAGTTTAATAGCCTGATGGCTGTGGGGAAGTAGCTATTCCTGAACCTAGTTGTTGCAGTCATCAGGCTCCTGTACCTTCTACCTGAAGGTAGTGGGGAGATGAGTGTATGGCCCGGATGGTGTGGGTCTTTGATGATGCTGCCAGCCTTTTTGAGGCAGCGACTGTGATAGGTCCCCTCGCTGGAAGGGAGGTCTGAGCCGATGATGGACTGGGCAGTGTTTACTATTTTTTGTAATCTTTTCCACTCCAGGGTGCTCAAGATTCCGAACCAAGCCACGATGCAACCGGTCAGCATGCTCTCTACTGTGCACCTGTAGATGTTAGAGAGAGTCCACCTTGACAAACCGATTCTCCGTAATTTTCGCAGGAAGTAGAGACGCTGATGTGCTTTCTTTATGATTGCATCAGTGTGCTGGGACCAGGAAAGATCTTCAGAGATGTGCACGCCCAGGAATTTGAAGCTCTTGACCCTTTCCACCATCGACCCGTTGATATAAACGGGACTGTGGGTCCCCATCCTACCCCTTCCAAAGTCCACAATCAGTTCCTTGGTTTTGCTGGTGTTGAGGGCCATGTTGCTGGCACCATTTGGTCAGTCGGTCAATCTCACTTCTGTACTCTGACTCGTCCCCATCAGTGATTTGTCCCACAACAGTGCTGTCGTCAGTAAACTTGATACAATACAATACAATACAATACAATTTATTTGTCACTTGAATCTCATAGAGGCTCAAGTGAAATGTTGTTTCTGCAGTCATACATACAAGAAAAAAAAGACCCAAGACACAACACAATTTACACAGACATCCATCACAGCGCATCTCCTCCTCGCTGTGATGGAAGGCAAAAAAACTTATCTCTCCCCTGCACTTCCCTCTCCCCCCGATGTCAGAGTCAAAGTCAGAGCCCCCGGCGGGCGACAACAATTGTCCCGTGGCCATTAACGCCGCGCCGGGTGCTGCAAGGCCGCGCTCCGGGTCTTGTTGTTGGAGCCCCGGGCGGGCGCTAGCAAAGTCCCGCAGCCGTTGAAGCCACGCCGGGCGATGACGTAAGGCCCCGCTCCAGGTCATCCTCGACCCCGCTACTCGGGCGGGAGAAGTCGCCGTTGCGGAAGCCCCGAAAAGCGGTCTCCCAGCAGGGACCTGCGGGCTCCCGGTGTTACTGTCTACCAGACCTGCGGTTGGAGCCTCCGAATCCCCAGGGTCGGGTCGCAGCAGCGCGCCACCACCGCTCCACCCACTCCGGACTCGGCCAGCTCCACGATGGTGAGTAGCTCCGCAGCTCCGTGACTGGAGCCCCAGGACGTTCCTGCCGGAGGCCGCTCCACGGTGCAGCCCCAACGACAACGGAGACCCGACAGGGAAAGGTCGGGTTCTCCGCGCAGGGGAAAGATTTTAAAAGTTTCCCCCCCCCACCCCCCGCCCCTCACACACACACACATACCCCATCAAAAAAATAAAAACTACATTAATACGGGACAAAAAAATTAAAAAAAAAACAGACAGACTGCAGAGGCCGCTGCGACGTGAGTCGCGCCGCCCACTACGAACGATGATGGGGTTCGCACTCAATGAGGTTCAAATGACAACAAATAAATTGTATCATTGTATTGTATCATTGCACTATGACCGTCTATGCAGTCATGAGTATAGAGTGAGTACAGCAGGGGGCTGAGCATGCAGCCTTGAGGTGCTCCCGTGCTGATTGTTATCGAGGATGACACATTTCCACTAATATGAACTGACTGTGGTCTGTGAATGAGGAAGTCGAGGATCCAATTGCAGAGGGATGTGCAGAGACCCAGTTCTGTGAGTTTGGTAACCAGTTTGGAGGGGATGATAGTATTAAATGCCGAGCTGTAATCAATGAATAACAGCCTGACATATGTGTTTTTGTTGTCCAAGTGGTCCAGAGCAGAGTGGAGAGCCTGCGAGATCGCATCCACTGTTAATCTGTTGTGGCGGTAAGTGAACTGCAGTGGGTCCAGGTTTTTGTCGAGGTAGGAGTTGATGCGCGCCATGATCAACCCCTCAAAGCACTTCATCACCACCGATGTTAGTGCCACTGGTCGATAGTCATTGAGGCACGTCACCTTGCTCTTCTTGGGCACCGGTATAATTGATGCCCTTTTAAAGCAGGTGGGGACCACAGACCTCAGAAGTGAGAGGTTGAAAATGTCTGTAAAAACTCCAGCTTACTCATCAAACTCATGCTTACTGTAGTCTGCCAACAAGGAAGCCAAGGATCCAATGGCACAGGGATGAGTAGAGACCCAGTTCCCTGAGTTTGATGATAAGTTTGGAGAGGCTACTAGTGTTGAACGGCAAGCTGTGGTTGATAAAAAACAGACCGACACATGTGTTCTTATTGTCCTAGTGGTTCAGTGCAGAGTGGAGAGCCAGTGACAGGCGAACTTTAGAAAGTTGAGTACTTCATGAAGGGAAGAGTTTATATGCTTCAAAACCAATCCCTCTGTTCTGGCCTTTTCTTGCCTCCAGTTTCCCCCCTCCATCAGTCTGAAGGAAGGTTCCGACCCAAAACATCATCCATTCATTTTCTCCAGAGATGCTGCCTGTCCTGGTGAGTTACTCCAGCATCTTTCCTCAAAGCACTTCATTCCCTTGGATGTCAGTGCCACCAGTCAGCAGCTTTTAAAGCAGTTGGGGACCTCGGACCTTAGCAGTGAGAGGTTGAAAACATCTCTATCCTTTCATCTGGGACTTCTGCACTATTGGGTTAAGAACATGGTTTTAGTCCCCAGCTTTTATCATTATGAAATAATGAGATGTAAAGTAATTGAGTCAAATTTCTCAGTACTAAGCTCATTCAGATTGTCATATTTTGGGATGACAGTGAAGCCAAAGCAACATGTAAATGATACTTTTCCTGATACGCAATTTGGCTCCTTTGATGTTTTGGCATTTCTTTCCATAGCACAAAGAGGAATTACAAGGGTTGACCGAGGGCAAACAATACATTTGCAAATCAGATTTCGACTGGTTATAAAAAGGCCCACATCAAGAAGTTTTATGTGACAAATTGAGCAGCAATGAAGTGTGCATGAGCTATAGGTTTGCTCTACATTTCGCCCATCTACAGCTCCCATCTATGCACAAAACCTAATGGGCCGAACATTTACTGAGTTTGGGCTATGAGTGTATGTATAAAACCAAACCATTTCGAGCACACCTCAGACTACCAAAGGCAATATTTCTTTGATTGCATTTATTCGAGTTCTTTCAACACAGCGACCATAATTTCAGATAAGGATGTCAACAAGGGCCTGAATAGTTTCTGCTGGTATAAATTAGAGAAATCAGTTGAAATTATCCAAAGTGGCTTTGAAGACTGAGGAACCACATGCGCAAATTGCACCGTGTAAATTACCATTCTCTGGTCTGTAGAAGAGTCCCGACACAAAATGTTGTCTGTCCATGTTCCCCGGAGATGCTGCCTGACTTGCTGAGTTACTCTGGCACTTTTTGTTTTGCTTTAATCTTTAACATTATTTTGAAAGTCACTTCATCTGGAGTGACTTCTTTCTCCTGAATAAAACAGGCCGCTCCTCGGTATCAAATATTGCGCACAACACCTACTCCCATTTGATGAGGTTCTGCAAACAGAGCTTATTTGTTGCCCTGGAACCAGTGTTGAATGTTTTATTTTTCCATATTTCAATAAAAAACCGAAGGAAAAAAAAAGTTTGATTGTCGAGATAGCTTCAGGCAAAGCTTACATTGCAATTTATATGCTGCCTGAGTGATATTGAATATGTCCATTTTTTGTGGGTAAGTGAGAAGCGGAATGTTAAATAGGAGCAGAATAGAGCTAGGACTTGGCAATTTGTGAGATTATATTCTCATCTTCCACCAGCCACTTCATGTTGTTCTCTTCAAGCATGTCCATTATTTTGATTCACAGTATTTTGGTTCTGGTCTATTTTATTGTGTACCAGTCAGGTCTGAGTGCATCAAACTAGTCTTCATATGCTGAGGATGGTTGCTCCATGTAGACCACTGTGAGTAGTGAAAATAGTGCTTGAGACCGAGGTTCGATCCTGACTATGGGTGCAGTCTGTACGGAGTTTATGCTATCCCTAGGATAGAACTTGTGTACTGGGTGCAGGGGAACTAGGTACAAAAAGGCAAGAACAGATCAGGGCTGGCAACAGAGGGCCAAGGAAGGATGGAGCCCATAATGGCCCATTGTTGGCTGGGGAAGAGGTTAGGGATGCGAATAGTGGAACTTGTAGGGTGATGGGGGAGAGAGGGAATGCAGGGTTAAAATTTGAAATAATTGCTTTGAATTAGAGAAATCAATGCTCATATCCAGGGTTGTAAGCCCCTCTGTGTCCCTACTTGATTTGTGATTCCAGACTCTAGTGTGATTAAATGAAGTGATCTGTAAATGGCTGTATTTGTACAGCAGTGTTTCTACAAAATGCTTACCACCCTCCTGCTCAAGAGCAGTTAGGAGCAGGTAATAAATACTATCCTCAACAGTAATGTCCAAATCAAAGAAAATTGGTTTTAGGAAAATAATGTTGGTTTTGACTGTGAAGACTCCCTGTGCAATGGGCTGCTTGGGGATATTGTCAGGGGACTTTGGAGAGGGACGAGGGGAGTGGTGGGAAGAGGGAGGCATGCAGAATTCCTGTTCCATGCCAGCAAAACAGTTGGTAACATCAACAGCAACAGAGGGCATTTATGGCCTTAATTCCTTATCTGGCTCTGATTAAGACATTTTGCAAAGAGGTGACAGATTACCAAACACATGCTCCATCAGAAAGTGAAAAGAGATTAGCAGCCTTCTGCTACCCTCACCATAACAGCAGCACCTCTTCTAATTCACAAAGCCAAAATAAGAGCCTGCCTTGATAACACCAGGTTGGCCCTACTGACAGAAAAGCCCTGATGTTAACTCAGGCCGAATCAGGCTGCAAGTATCTAGAAGTGACAGCTCGAGGCTCCTGGGGTTCATCTGTGAAGGGCGTGTCAGTCTTGTGCCGAAAAGTGCTGAGCAAAACAAGCCAAGCTGAAGCTAAACCGGGACCTTACTGTGAATGTTAAATTCACCCACTCCTGGAGACCAAAGCTATTCGTTGGTTATCTTTTGCATGGGAATCTCTTATAGCTTCCATCCTACGATCTGACCAAACCTGGATAATCATTTGGAACATTCTTTATGAGGATGTTGCCAGGACTCGAGGGCCTGAGCTATAGGGAGAGGTTGAGCATGCTGAGAATCTATTCATTAGAGTGCTGGAGAATGGTTTCTACACATCTTATAGAGGTGTATAAAATCATGAGAGGAATAGATTGGGTAAACACACAGTCTCTTACCCAGAGTAGGGGAATCGAGAACCAGAGGACATAAGTTTAAGGTGAGAGGGGAAAAATTTAATAGGAATCTGAGTGGTCACTTTTTCTCACAAAGGGTGGTGGGTGTATGGAACAAGCTGCCAGAGGAGGTAGTTGAGGCAGGGACTATTGCAATGTTTAAGAAACAATTAGACAGGTACAGAGGGATTAGTTTAGAGGGATATGGGCCAAATGCAGGCGGGTGGGACTGGTGTAGATGGGACATGTTGATCGGTGTGGGCAAGTTGGACTGAAGGGCCTGTTTTCACACTGTATGACTATGATTCTACGACTCTATGGTTCACAATGTTTGGAAGAAAGTATTTTGGAGAAATTCAGGCAAAACAGTTCTCTTTGTGTTTAATATAATAATAATAAATTTCATTTTTATAGCGCTTTTCTAAGACTCATAAACACGCTGAGCTTGATAGGAAAAAGTAAGGTTGAAGTGTCATCTTGGTTTAATTTGTTCATTTCTCTGAACACAACATCTCCACCCACCCCACACCCCTACTTTCAGTCTGAAAAAGGGTTCCCAGGACAATATGTTACCCATCCTTTTTCCCCAGAGATGCTGCCTGACCTGTACCCACTTTGTGTCTGTCTTTGGTATAAACCAGCATCTGCTACTATTCGTTTGTAGATTTGTCCATTTACTATCCATTGAGAGGTTACTGGAATAAATCATTAAGGTGCAATATTTAATTAAATATTTAATTAATTTCCACTGCAAAGATGGTGGTGAGTGGGCTGCCACCTGGACCTACTGCACTGCTGGTGGGAGCATACTTTGTAACAGTAAAATAAAACCACTTACTGGCTTGCTGGATTATTTAAGGATCAACCACCTGTATCCACCTTTGTCCCACCCCCAGCTTTCTCCCCTCTTACTGCAATCAGTCTGAAGAACCCAATAGGTCGCCTATCCATGTTTTTCAGGATGCTACCTGATCAACTGAGTTATTCCAGCACTTTGTATTTTTTTTTGTAAATCAGCATCTGCAGTTTGCTGTGTCCATATTGGTGAGTCTGGACTGACATTAAGGCTGCATGACTTTATTCCTGTTGGACCCAGTACTCATTTTACAGTAATCCCCTTTGTTCTGGATTCCAGATCTGAAGAATGTTTCTCTTTATCCATCCTATTCAATCTACTAAAATTTTAAACACGTTGACACCTAAGGGTGGAAGATATCCTCCCTTGAAGACCAGGTGGATGTTTACGGCAATCAATAGCTTTTTCTCATTTTAATAAATTGCTATTAACTGAATTCAAATTCCACAATCAATTGGAAATCAAATCTCCGTCCATTGCATCCTTACAAATCTTATCATTCGGTTAATTATTTTGCACCTAATTTCACAGTCAAGAAAAAGTATCAAATACTTTTTGGAACCTAAAAATAAGTGAAGGAGAAAAATGTATTGGATTTAATATTTAATGCAAGTTTTTAAAAGAAGTAATGGAAGATACAATAAGATGTACGCTTTTCCAGGACTTGATGATTTTCACCTCGGGCTATTAAATGCAATAAATGACAAAACCAGAGAAGGGTTGGTCATAATTTTCAAATTCACACTCGATTCAGGAATTGTGCTTTCAGATTATTATTTTTGTATTTGGTACCTTATTGTTTGAGAGAGAGAGAGAGAGAGAGACCAAATAATTACAGATTTGTTACTTTGCTGTGTGAGAAGGAACTGCAGATGCTGGTTTACTTCAATTTACTTAAAAATTCAATTCAATTCAATTCAATTCAATTCAATTCAATTTACACCGAAGATGGACACAAAATGCTGGAGGAACTGAATGGAACAGCCTCTGGAGAGAAGGAATGGGTGACGTTTCTAATTAATCTTACATCTGAAGAGACCCTTTTTCAGACTGAAGACTTTACTGTCAAATAGAAGCTATTGTAATAAACCAATCTTGGAAAGAATAGCTGAGAACTTTAACACCCCTTAATAATCAGCAAGAGTTGCTGTTATTTTGTGAAGGGCTAATCCTGTTTTACCAAACAAATGTAACTTTTTTGCGAGGTTGAAGAATTGGTGGATGAAGGGACATATTGGCTGTTTATATCTCCAGAAGATAATGGCTATAATTGCCCAAAGGTGATGCAAAGGAAGATGTGGGGAATATCATTAAACTTGTGACATGAGCAAGTAGTTTATTTGTGAGGCAAGAGGCAAGGGAATGTGATGAAGTGCATATGATCAGATTAGTGGAATATTGGAAGCGATTATTCCCAGTGAATTGTATTAATATTCTGCTTTTCACCATAGATATCAATGATTTGGCTTAAGAAATAGAGTTGTAGAACCAAGTTTGCAGATGAATCTAATTTAAGAAGAACATTAAACCCTGCGGATGGAATCGGATGAAGGGCCACAAATAAGCCCAAAGGGATTAATTGCCTAGTTACACAAGTCTATAAAAATGACTTCACAAACACAAAACTAATAAAATTATGGAATTTTAACTCAAATTCTTAACTCAACTTCAAGGGGGTTGAATTATAATGGGGAACAACTTGAATCATTTTGTCTCCAGTATTTCTAGGTTTAGTCTTGGTCTTTGAAACTGAAGATATTTTGAACTTGAGAAAGCAAATGTTCCAAGTAAAATCACAATAAATATTAAAGGATTAAACTAAATTGACATCTTGTACAAATATGCCTTATAGTTCCTTAACTTTGGAAATGGGTAATGTGTTGAGGTGTTTAAAATGTTAGTAGATTGAATAGGATGAATACAGAGAAACATTCTTCAGATCTGGAATCCAAAGCCAAGGTCATAATAAGGTCATAAGATGATAGGAGCAGAATTAGGCTATTCGGACCATCAAGTCTACTCCGCCATTCAATCATTTCTGATCTATCCATCCCTCCTACCCCATTCTCCTGCCTTCTCCCCATAACCCCTGACACCTGTACTACTCAAGAATCTATCCATCTCTGCCTTAAATATATCCATTGACTTGGCCTCCACAGCCTTCTGTGGCAAAGGGGATTTAAATAAAATTAGAACTAGGTCCAAGAAGGGTAAAATTAGGATGCACCTGTGACTTAACATTATTTATGATAATGTAGAAAGAAGCCATGCAACCCATGTGATCTTTGCCTGCCCTCAGTAGATTAGTTCTATTAATCCTATTTGGCTACTTTATTTATGTGTACCCCATTCTGTCTTACATGCCCCTCAACTCCACTGATTCTCCTGCCACCCACCTCCTCCATGGTTAATAAGTAGCCAATTAATCCACCCAGGAAATGTCTTGGGATTGTGGGTTGGAGCTGGAGAATGTAGAAGAAATCCAGATGGTCGCATGGAAAACATACAAGCAGCCAGTAGGCCAGCACAATGGCGGTGTTGCTGCCTTACAGTGCCAGAGACCCTGGTTTTGATCCTGACCATGGGTGCTGTCTGTACAGTTTGTACGTTCTCCCCTTGACTGCACAAGTTTTCTCCGGGTGCTCCGGTTTCCTCCCACACTCCAAAGACGTAACGTACAGGTTTGTAGGTTAATTAGCCACAGTAAAGTTACAAATTGTCTTTAGTGTGTAGGATAGTGTGCTCGTGTACGTGTGATTGCTGGTCAGCACAGAAGGGCCCGTTTCCGCGTTGTATCTTAAAGCAAGACTCCAATGTTGCGTCAACAGAGGGGTCTTCTCTGTTCAGATCATCTCTGACCCCACTCACCCTGGCCACAAACTCTTTGAATCACTTCCCTCTGGACTGTCAAAGCTGCCACAGCCAGACATAAAAACAACTTTTTTCCCCATGAGCAGTAGCTCTACTTACTAACCAAATATCTGTAGCCTCCTTTTGCTCTGGTATTTTATTTAATTCACATGTTTAATTAATAATGTTTTATTATTGATGTTTAATGTTTTATGTATCATTCCTAACTGTCACTATATGTCATGTTGTCACTTGCGGGTGGAGCACCAAGGCAAATTACTTGTATGTGAATACTTGGTTAATAAACTTATTCATTCATTCATCTCTAAAGTCTAGAATAAAGTCTGAAGTCAGACAGCACTGGAAGTCAGAATTAAACCCTGGTCTCTAGTGTTGCAACTGCAGACTGCCTGCAGTGCCAATGTGCTGTCCATACTAAGGATAATAGAAATCTGGAAATCTCACTTTAACAGACTCTGTAATGCTAAAGCAATTGAAATTTACGACTGATAATATCACAGAGTATGGAACCAAAGCAGATAAATGGAATTCAGGTACATTTCAGTTTTGATCTAACAAAATAAAACAAGCTCAAGCGGTTGACGGGCCCATTCCTGTTCTCATCAACTACACAAAATGAATTTCATTGAAAGAATATAGAAGTAAATAGAATAGAAATCTAGTTCAAATGTGTAAATTTACTGGGCACATTGTGCTGATATGAAATTCACAGTGAGGGTTTTTTTAAACCCAGCAGGCAGAATACTTGTTAATCAGAGAAAATTCTTGCTCCCTTAACTTGCAATGTGTGAATATGTTTGTCCCTGGAGGAGATGAGAGAATGAATGAATGAGAATGAATAAGTTTATTAGCCAAGTATTCACATACAAGGAATTTGCCTTGGTGCTCCGCCCGCAAGTGACAACATGACATACAGTGACTGTTAAGAATGATACATAAAACATTGAACATTAATAATAAAACATTATTGATTAAACATGTGAATTAAATAAAATAGCAGAGAAAAAGGAGGCTACAGATTTTTGGTTATTGAGTAGAGCTACTGCTCGTGGGGAAAAAAGCTGTTTTTATGTCTGGCTGTGGCAGCTTTGGCAGTCCGGAGTCACCTTCCAGAGGGAAGTGATTCAAAGAGTTTGTGGCCAGGGTGAGAGGGGTCGGAGATGATCTTACCCGCTAGCTTCCTAGCCCTTGCAGTGTACAGTTCGTCAATGGAGGGAAGGTTGCAGCCAATAACCTTCTCAGCTGATCGGACGATTCACTGCAGCCTCCAGGTGTCGTGCTTGGTGGCTGAGCCAAACCAGACTATGATGGAGAAGGGGAAGACCAGACTCTACCATGGCGCTATAGAATTGGACCATCGTTGCTTGTGGTAGATTGAGCTTCTTTAGCTGCCTCAGGAAGTACATCCTCTGATGGGCCTTTTTGACTGTGGAGTCGATGGTAGCCCCCCATTTAAGGTCCTTGGAGATGATGGTTCCCAGGAACTTAAAATACTCCACAGATTGTTGATGGTGAGTGGGGTGAGGGGAGGGGGAGCTCTCCTAAAGTCTACAATCAATTCCACTGTCTTAAGAGCATTGAGCTCTAGGTTGTTGCGATGGTGCCAGGACGCCAACAATGCCACTTCCTGTCTGTAGGCAGATTCCTCCCCATCCTGGATCAATCCAATCAGGGTTGTGTCATCCACAAACTTGAGAAGCTTGATAGGGGCGTCAGTGGAGGTGCAGTCATTGGTGTAGAGAGAGTAGAGGAGAGGGGAGAGTACGCAGCCTTGCGGTGCTCCTATGCTGAGGGTTTGTGGGTCCGAGATGTGCTTTCCCAGCCTCACATGCTGCTTCCTGTCTGTCAGGAAGCTGGTGATCCACTGACAGAGGGGTTCAGGCACAGTCAAATGGGAGAGTTTGGAGTGTAGTAGCTCTGGCACAATGGTGTTGAATGCAGAGCTAAAATCAACAAACAAAATCCTCGCATAGGTCCCCTAGGTGCTGGAGGATGAACCCAGATTGACTGCGTCATCCACAGATCTATATTGACTGCGTCATCCCGAGATGCAATCTGCAGAGGGTCCAGCAGGGGGTTCATGATATTTTTCAGCTTGGCCAGCACAAGCCTTTCAAGTGTCTTCATGACCACAGAGGTCAGTGCGACAGGCCTGTGGTCATTAAGACCAGTAATCCTTGCCTTTTTGGGTACAGGGACAATAGTGGAGACTTTGAAGCAGGCAGGGACAATGCAGGTTTGCAGGCACTGGTTAAAAATGTCTGTTGGAATGTAACTGTTCTCACAAAAGCTGACATATGATGATACTGTGTCTGTATATTCATCGAGGCTTGTGGTTGCTTCCCTGAACACATTCAAATCCGTGCAGTCAAAGCAGGATTGTAGGTTCTCAATGCTCTCGCTTGTCCAACTTTTCGTTGTTCTGACCACAGGCTTAGCAGCTTTTAGTTTCTTCCTGTAGGTCGGAATAAAGTGAACTAGACAATGATCAGAGAGACAAAGCCCTGTCCGAGGAACAGAGCAAAATGCGTTCTTGATTGACGTGGAACAGTGGTCAAGTGTTCTCTCCCCTCTGGTGGGGTAGGTAACATGAAGTTTGTACTTTGGAAGGTCACAGCTGAGGTTAGCTTTGTTAATGTCCCCAATCCCATCATCACTGGTCCTCTCTCATCCCAAACTCTCCCTGCCTCTGACCCCACCAGGAAGTTGGATCTTCCATTGTAAACGCTGCAGAGAGGGAAAGGACTGCCTGAAGCCTGAAACCATGCCAAATACACTGTGATGCACTGTGCAACAAACCCAGACCTTACCTACCTACCTAGGGGGTGGCGCAGTGGTAGAGTTGACGCCTTACAGCACCAGACACCCAAATTCGATCCTGAACACAGGTGCTGTCTGTACTGAGTGTGTATGTTCTCCAAGTGACCATGTGGATTTTGCCTCGGAATGCTGCGGTTTTCTCTCACTCTCAAAAGATTTACAGGTTTGTAGGTTAATTGGCTTTGGTAAAGATTGTAAATTGTCCCTCATGTGTAGGATAGTGCTAGTGTATTTGGATCGCTGGTCGGCGAGGACTAGATAGGCGGAAGGGCCTGTTTCTGCACTGCAACTCTAAAGTAAACTAAACTACACTTTCCAGGCCATGGTACTTTGTTGCATGTAGCTACAGGATACCAATGGTTCTAAGATTTGTTTTCAACTATTCATTTTTCACGATGTAGGCAATGCGGACAACCCCTTCATTCATGTCCATCCTTTACATCCTTTCTTGGACCACGGGATGTCTTCTTGTGAGGGTATTCCCACGGCACAGTTGGTTCAGGAGTTAGACCTGCAATGACCTGCTTAACAAACTGTTTAATGTTTCGAGCTTATGCTTGGTTTCTATACTTGCCGAGCTAAAGAGTTACTCAACTCCTGGATGTCTGAACTAACTTTTATCTCACCATAGTGTGAGACACACACGGTGTGAGATCACATCTGGAGTATTGTGTGCAGTTTTGGTCTCCTATTTTGAGGAAGGACACTTGCTATTGAGGAAGTGCAGCGTAGGTTCATCAGATTAATTGGCGGGATGGCAGGACTGACATATGATTAAAGAATGGATCGACTGGGCTTATATTCACTGGAATTTAGAAGGATGAGAGGATATCTTATAGAAACACATAAAATTCTTAAGGAATTGGGCAGGCTAGATGCTGTAAAATGTTCCCGATGTTGGGGTAGTCCAGAACCAGGTGTCATATTTTAAGAATAAGGGGTAGGCCATTTAGAACTGAGATGAAAAAAAACTTTCTCTGCCAGAAAGTTGTGAATCTGTATAATTCTCTGTCTCGGAAGGCAGTGGAGACCAATTCACTGGATGTTGGATATAGCTGTTAGTGTTAATGGAATCAAGGGAATCAAGAGAAAGCAGGAACAGGGTACTGATTCTGGATGATCAGCCATGATCATATTGAATGGCGGTGCTGGCTTGAAGGGCCGAATGGCCTAATCCTGCACATATGTTCTATGTTTCTATGAGGCAGTTAGATGTCAAGTACAAGGGAACCAAAGCTTTCTGCTCTGACAATACACTGAAATCCCCAATGATGAGTAGTAGCTCATGGACATAATCCATTTCACACTTTGCACATTTAACCTGATAAACTGGAACCAAATTCTTTCAAAGCCTACTGATTAAAAATCATTGATTAATTGAATCATATAATCCTCCATTTGTTCCATTCTTTACATTTAATGGTGGGTGTAAAATGCATAGGGATTAACAGGCGGAAAATCAATGCGGATTAGAAAATTAGTATAAATTGACACCAGTTGGATTGAATTTACTTAACCTTTGATATGCCTGGCAGTATGCACCACAATAGAAGTCCTATGCACTAAGGGCCTGTCCCACTTAAGTGATTTTTTCGGCGACTGCCGGCACCCATCATAGTCACAGCAGAACGCCGAAAAATGTCAAAATGTTGATAATCCAGAGGCCATCGGAAAAAGGTACGACTCTTTGGGCGACTACTCACGACTATACAGGTGACATGTCATGGGGTACAATATACATCTTGCACACGTCAACCTTTAGTTTAGTTTACTTCAGACATACAGCCCGGAAGCAGACCCTTCGAGCCACCGAATGTCTCTGTGCCATTGTACTGTAGTTGTGAAAGTAATGCATTAGACTTCTACTGTGGTGCATGTTGCCAGGCATATCAAAGGTCAAGTCATTTGAATCCACTAACACTACCCCACACACACTAGGGACAATTTACAATTTCACAGCAAGCCAATTAACCTACAAATCTGTACATCTTTGAAGTGTTAGTTCGAGCACCCAGAGAAAACCCATGCAGGTCACAGGGACGTACAAATTCCGTACAGATAGCACCCATATTCAGGATCAAACCTGGGTCTCTGGCACTGTAAAGCAGCAATTCTACAGCTGCACCACTGTGCCACCCTTCTCAAATCCGATAGAATTTACCTTAATATTTGAGTTTGACAGACTCAGGAAAATCTCCCCTAAGCCATCTACTCATGTAATCCTGCACATGGATTCTAAATTGTTAGAATCCATAGATTTTCGAACAGCACCAACGGCAAAGTCTTTAATTGATTCAAGAGAGGATAGGCCTCGGTATTGATTTGCATTTTAAAATGGGTGTTGTATTTGAGAAAATGGACCAAGCTGATTGATGTGTTATTTAAATATAAAGTAGTGGCTTTATACTAGGAGTTCAAAGTGAGACCCAAATGATGTATGCTAACTTGTTCATTAGTATGATATGTTGCAGTGTATTACATTATGTTTTTGATCTCGGGTGATGGAGTATGTCTTTGAAGACTGGGGACATATGAGGTAAAGATTTCTCTAATTCAGTCAACATGATTGTTGGACTTCAAATGGATGGTCATTTTTTTTTAAATGGAGCATCTGCCATTGTTTTGTTACAATATTTTAAAGAAATATTTCACCAGGTTTCCGTCCGTCTATAACCATCATTTGCTGTGAATCTAAGTTATTCACCCGAATCAGGATCATTCACACCGTTCTATCCTGCGGATAGTTACAGCCCGAGATACCATTGGTGCCAAGATGGAAAATTAAATTCCAAGATGGGCAAGGATGAGTTTAAAAGAAGCTTCAGCTTCAGCAGAAGGCCGGCACGATGGCGCAGCACTAGAGTTGCTGCCTTATAATGCTTCCAGCTGGGTTCGATCCCAACTACGGGTGCTGTCTGTACGGAGTTTGTACGGTGGATGGTGGAGGTCCTTAATGATAGACGCTGCTTTCTTGAGGCAGCGCCTCATTTAGATGCTTTCGATGGAGGTGAGGGCTGTGCCCGTGATGGAGTACGCCGAGTCCACCATTCTCAGCAGCCACTTGCGTTCCTGCACATTAGGAGTACTGCAGTGAGCTATGATGCAGCTCAGTCAGGATACTTTCCACAGCACATCTGCAGAAGCTTGTAAGAGTATTTGGAGACATAACAAATCTCTTTACATTTTCAATAAAATAGAGTTGCTGGGGGGTGCCTTCTTCATGATTACATCCATGTGTTAGGCCTAAGGTAAGTCATCTACAATACCAACCCACCTATAAAAGCTGCTGCCTGGTCTTCCTGCTATTTCTGAAGTCAATACGTGTTGGCGTTGAGCGAGAGGTTGCTGTTGCAGCACATCTCAACCAGGAGGTCAACTCTCCCCTGTACAAAGGCCCGTCATTGACAGTGGTTCAGCCAACCAAAGTGGTATGGTCAGTGTAATGTTCTATGTAATGCTGTCTAATGCCTTCCCTGATAGCAACCCTAAAGACAGATCTCATGATGCTCAGGAGATTCTCAGCCTAATGAAAGTACGAGAAACCACCTTAATTTCTTACCTTTTGATCTTACAACTTCTTGTTGACTTGTTTTACCGCTGTACCATAAAGAGTATCCTGAACACCTGCTTCACGGTATGGTACAGCAGCTGCACTGCTGCGGACAGGAAGGCACTACAACGGGTGGTGAACACCGCTCAGTACATCATCGGTGCCCCGCTCCCTGCCATGGATGCCCTCCACCGAAAACGGTGTCTGAGACGGGCTGGGAAGATCATCAAAGACCCCTCACACCCCAACCATGGATTGTTTGCCCTCCTCCCATCAGGGAGGCGGTACAGGAGCCTCAGGACACGTACTAGTAGGATGAGGAAAAGCTTCTATAACAACACAATCACACTGCTGAACTCGGAGTCCCGACGATAGATTTCTCCAGTCCCTCCGTCCCCATTGTTTAATTATTCTGTATTTCCTGATTATTCTGTATCTTCTCTCTTTCTATTTTTTTTGTTTTCTTTATGTACAACTACTACGGACTGACGCAAAACTGCATTTCGTTGTACTCATACTTGTATTTGTGCGATGACATTAAAGTTGAATTGAATTGAATTGAATTGAGTTTAACAGCATCGCTAAAGGTTAAACGGTTTAGTTTGGATACAGCATGGAAACAGGCCCTTCGGCCCACCGAGTATGTGCTGACCAGCGATCACCCGTTCACACTATTTCTACCCTACATACATAGCAGCAATTTACAGAAGCCAATTATCCTACAAACCTGCACAACTTTGGAATTTGGGAGGAAACCGGAGCATCCGGAAAAAACCCAAGCTGTTACTGGGGGTATGTGCAAACTCCATACAGACAGCACTCATAGGCAGGATCGAACCCAGGTGCCTAACACTAAAAGGCAGTAGCCATCCCACTTTGCCACTGTACCGCCCCAAAAGAAAGCTGCAAATTGGTTATCTACTCTGACTTCTTCCTGCTGCTGAAATTAAAATTTGCAGCATGATCTCCAAAAAGTAACAAATCTATTCCCACAGCCTCTATTCTGTGGAACCCGAGAAGCCTCCCAGTCACCTGCTCTTCCAATAATTTGTTGGGAAGTAGAAAATATGATGAGATCTGGTCATTACTTTGTAATTTCAAATGCGGCACTATCGTTGCAATTGGTTTCCATATCCAAATAGCCAACACTTCCTTGTGAGCCTTATCCAAACCAATCTACACGTTTGCTGTTGAATGAACACATGCCACACCATTGTGACAGTAAGTTCTTCCGTGAAACATGTCATTATGATGGAAATACGACCTCTGCGCAGTCTAATCAAACACTTGTGATCGGGCAAAGTGCGAATAGATACATAAATTTGAATGTATTTGGCGAATGATTTCACTCATTGCAGTTAATTCCAATTAGTAACAGTCCTTAGCATGTACAAGCATTACTCCGGGATTAAAAAATAGTTTCAGCCAGGAGGTGTTAGTAGTCAAAGTCGCAGTTCTGTAACCATGGTTTGATTAATTACTGGTGAAATGTTAAAATTATTTTTTTTGTGCTGAAGTGATTTTATTTTTCCAATAGCTTTCTCCTTCCAACAGCAATTTAAATGGCAGCCAGAACAAATGGATTTAAAATTAATTCATACGAATTAGAAAAATTAACGAGACCCTCTTGTAAAACTAGTTATACCACATAGAATCTTATTATTGTATCAACGAAATAGAAGTGCCTTGGGATCTGTGGCAAATTCTATGTTCCATCTTATAACAACAAATTCACAAAGCCGTTTTATTTCTATTTGCTGTGCATATTTACATTAGTGAGCACTTTTGTGACTGATACGGATGAAATTATAGATGGCAAAACAATTATTTAGTACTTTATTCCCACTCTTGTAATCTGCTTAAATGTAATTTTGAAGACATCATTCTTACTTTAGTTTACGGTCATACCATCATTTTTTTCAAATGTTGGAGAAGGACTGCACCTTTTCAATTAAACGGATAGGAAAGCTTTGGAGGTATAAGGCTCAATTACGGGCAGGAGGGACTGGTGTAGATGGGGCATCTTGGTCGGCATGGGCAAGTTGTGCCGAAGGGCCTGTTTCCATGCTGTATTCGTCTACGACTAAATAAAAAGTTACATCTATCTATCTATCTATCTAGTACTAAAACGCTCATCTTGTTTGTTTGCGTGTGGATTTGACCCCGAAACTACGCCAAAGTGGTACAGGATAGCGCTACAATTTTTGGCCCACCTTACTCATCATTGTCCTGCGATGTAAACTAGCAAGTTTTGTTCAAATTGATGGTATATTTTACATTATTGACATTTTAAACTTTACAAAAAACTCTTTTCCACTTGCCCTGCCCATCAGCCACGTTTGACACCACAATGGGATCCCAACGGGTCCGCCCCCTGCACAGTTAGCATGCCGCCATCTTCCATTCGGCTTTCACAGTTTATTTTCCCGTGTATTTCCCGTTATTCACTTCAACTTAATTTCAGCAGGCAGTGCGGGTTCATCAGCCGTGCATGTGCAGTTTGGTGGAATATTGCGTTGGGGGAGCGGGCCCAAAAGGTCTGCACGGTCTGGTATGCTATAAAACCCGAGAGATATCTGAATGTTAACTGCTCAAAATAAAACTAATCCTTCATACAAGAAAAAAATAAGGGTATAGAAATGCCCAGAAGGTCTGACAGCCTCCCTGGAGAGATACACATGTTTTATCCATTTCTCTCTTCACAGATGTTGCTATGGCCTGCTCAGATTTCCAGCATTTTGGGATGTTTATTTCAGTTTTCCAACATTTGGAATGTTTTTTCCGGTTAAATATTTTTATGTTCTGTTATGTTCAAGAAAACTAATGAATAGGTTTACAGAAGTATGCATCAAACATAGAATATAGAACAGTACAGCACGGGAATAGGCCCTTCAGCCCACAATGTCTGTGCTGAACATGATGTTGACCTAAACTAATCCCTTCTGCCTGCACATGCTCCATAATCGTTACATCTCTGCATATTCATATATAATTAATGCCTGGAAATGTAAGTACTCATTAAAACATGTTTGATAGCAATGCCTGAGAAATAAACTTGGAAAATGTTCTCAATAAGGGACAATTTGTAAAGATATCAGACTGTGATCAAGTTTAACTGATGGAGCAACAAGCACTGTTTTTCACACACATAAAGAGCCACTCCAACATCTCACACCTTGTACATCATAGCCTATGCATCTTGCAACACACCCACTGAAGTTCTTCCCTCTTTCCTGCAGGTTTCAAATCAGCACCTATCACAGCAACAGGTGCCTGGGATAGGACCATAGAGTGGAAGGATTCACATACAATTTCACAGGCCAAGTTGCACAGGTGATGATGGTAATCTTGGGTCGAGCTACCACACAATCATTGTGGGCGGCACAGTGGTGCAGCTGGTAGAGCTGTTGCTTCAGAGCGCCAGAGACCCGGGTTCGATCCTGACCTTGGATGTTAACTGTGTGGAGTTTGCACGCTCTCCCTGTGACCACGTGGGTTCCCTCCGGGAGCTCCATTTCCACCTACATCCGAAAGACATGCTGGTTTTTAATTTTTATTTTTTTTATTTTATTTATTAGAAGTACAATACAGTGGTACCTTTTTACAGGTTCCCAAAATAATGTTTTGACATGCTGGTTTATAAGTTACTTTGTCAACTTACCTACCAGGTGAGCTAAATACTGTAAACAGACATATTAAACCAAAGTAGTTGCTGAAATTACAAAGCAATATGGAACACCAGATATCGATTTCCTTGTATTCCAATTGAATCACCATGTACCGATGTATGTCGCATGAAACCAGACCTTGAGGCAGCAGCAATGGATGCATTCCCACTGAACTGGGGGGGGGGGGGGAATCTAATCTCTATATTCTCCCCTTTTCTACCTCATCAGTCAGGTACCACGGCCTCATCAGTCGGGTACTACGCAAAATACAGATGGACTCTGCTTCAGGTATTTTGATAGTACCCGACTAACCTACACAGTCATGGTTCCCAGTGGTCCTCGACATGGTCATTAAAACCCTAATGATTTTTCCCAGTAGCCCAGACTTATCAACTCGCCCAGTATCAGGCATAAGCCACCCATGCCATGATAAATTAAACTACTGGGTTGCAGATTTGAAAAGACCACTGCTGGGCCTGGGTTGCAGAATTGGAAAGACCACTGCTGGGCCTGGATTTGTCAGACAGCACTATCGACACGATGACAGCATCCCATCGCATATCCACAAGGGAACATACTTGGCGAACATCAAGAAGTGGGAAGATACTGTTCAAATACAGGAACTACATATTCAACTACAACAAAACCTGTACTGGAGTTCCTGGCAGGTCTTCACCACAATGAAGGACTCAGCTACAGCGCCATTAATACAGCCAGAAGTGCTCTGTCAGCCTACTCACCTCAGGCACCCGGACAACAGGCCATAGGGTACCACCCACTGGTGATCAAACTCAGGAGAGGCATATTCAACTCTAATCCCCCAGTCCTAGGTACACCCAAATCTGGGATGTCAGAGTGGTCCTGATGTACCTTAGGGGATGGTCACCAGCCAGGTCCCTCACCCTGGAACAGCCTACCCTGAAGACGGTCATGCTGATGGCCTTGTCTCAGCACAAAGAGTCCAGTTCCTCCATCTACTACGATTGGACAATATGGTTATAACACCAGACCGTGTCAGATTTACCATTCAGGGGCTGGTCAAACAGAGCAGACCAGGAACATCAGGTCCAGTCATGGAATTCCGGGCATACCCACCTGAACCACGGTTATGTGTCATGACCCACTTATTGAATTACATCGACACAATAAGAAATCCCCGAGGGAGAAAAAAAGCCTTATGGGTCAGCCACAAGAAACCTCATGGTCGGGTGACGAGCAAAACTATCTCAAGTGGCTCAAGCAGGTACTGGGAGTTGCTGGAGTAAATACTAACATGTATAAATCTTACTCCACCAGGGCAGCATCCACATCGGTGACTAAGAGGATGGACGTGCCCATGGACCACATCCTGGCTACAGCGGGGTGGTCTAAGGAGTATACGTTCCTAACTTTTTATAACAAGCCGCTGGCAGAACCTGTATCGTTTGCAGAAAAAGTATTAGAATCTGCAAATATATAATTTAAGCCCGGGGGAGCATTTTGGTCTTGTTATTGTTAATAACACCATTATTGTTTTACAAACAGATTCATGGTTGATTACGATAACATACTTCCTCCCTCGAATGACTTCGGTAGCGAGTGAAGTATGAACTGTTACACGGTTTGAAATCACAGAGCTTTAAAATCTTCACGTAGTCACTCACGTGACTCAGAAGTAAAATAGTCAGATTAAACGAGAACTTACCAGTTCGAAGTTTGATCTGTATTTTATGTGGAGTTATGATGAGGGATTACGTGCCCTCCGCTCCCACCCTCAATTATAGAGATCAACTGGTATTTAAGTTCTCCTTTTCTTTACTATGTTTATTTCAATTATTGTGTCTTCTGTGATTCCAGACCGCTGCTTTGAAGTATGTCGCGCATGCATGCTGGACGGGTTCTTCATGTAATCCCTCATCGTAACTCGTCATAAAATACAGATCAAACTTCGAACTGGTAAGTTCTCGTTTAATCTTACTATTATTCATGGCGATTTTGACAACTCAATGACAAAACCAAGAAAACCAAATGTCGCTTTGCAACTCAAAGTGCTTCCAGCAGAGTTTTTGGGAGCAGCTCAATGGGTCAGGCAGGAGGGAGAGAGAGGAGAGAGGGGGAGAGAGAGGGAGAGAGAGGGAGAGAGAGCATTGCAAGTCTTGACATCAACTATCTTTAGACTTTAGCGATACAGGTAAACAGGTCCTTTAGCTAACTGAATCCACGCCAACCAGCGATCATCCTGTGCACTAGCACTATCCAACACAATAGAGGCAATTTCACCAAAGCCAATTAACCTACAGCCTGCACATCTTTGGAGTGTGGGAGGAAACTAGAGCACCCGGAGAAAACCCACAAGGTCACAGGGAGAATGTATAGACAGCACCTAGAGTCAGGATCAAAACTGGGTCTGCGGTGCTGTAAATCTGCAACTTTACCGCTGCGCCACAGAGCCCCCTCAATCCTTCCACAGATTTTAAGAACTAGACAATCTGAAAAAGGGTTCCAACCTGAAACAATGCCTATCCATGTTCTCCAGGGTTGGTGCCAGACCTGTTGAGATACTCCAGCACTTTGTATCTATCCTTCCACCAATGTTGACTGACCTGCTGAAACCCACCAGCAGTTTTTTTTTTTTTGTTTGGAACTTTAACTTGTTAATTCAGTTTCAGATAAACATACAAGGTTATTAACATTGAATCACTCATTTACGTACTGAAAAGACAGATTTGTCTCTTTTTACAGTGGCTTTGAATCACGTTTCATTGAAAGGGCGTACATGCATTTTTAAATATTCACCACACGTATCATCAGAAAAATGCCAATTGTAATTGCTTTATTGGCAGCACTTGCACTGAGTGAAATCATAGCATTGCAAGTTATGTTGTAAGATTTTTTAGCTGCTTATATCACAAGGTAAAGGATGTTTTACAAAATATTTGTAATTTACTGATGATATTTGTATTTAATTCGCGTTATTTTTATATATGGTATCAAAGTGTATTAATTTTAAAGCTTAGATTGGAAAATGTACAATTGTTACTTATAGAGAAAACATAACCAGTGAGTGAGAGATGAACATGTAATAATTGAACTATATATATGAAGCAGCCCTGGGTATTACTCTCTCTGATGCTCAATCTACACAGCAAAACAGTATTACTGAATCCACTAATATCCAATTAATTTACACAAAAACAACATACTCAAACACATCTGGCACACCAGGGTATTGCAGAACAATTTCTTACCTTAAATTTGAATATACTGGTGCAGAAAAAAAACATCAGAAATGGCTAGCATATTAATAAACAAGCTGCAGATAGACACAAAAAGCTGGAGTAAATCAGCAGGACAGGAAGCATCTCTGGAGAGAAGGAATGGATGATGTTTCAGGTCGAGACTCTTCATCAGGATGTCTGAAGAAGGGTCTCGACCCAAACTGTCACCCATTCCTTCGCTCCAAAGAGGCTGCCTGTCCGGCTGATTAACTCCAGCTTTTTGTGTCTACAGAAACCAGCATCTGCAGTTCCTTCCAGCACAATAAACAAGCTGCCATTGACTTTCGGAGCATTTGCCAACCTAACCAACAATTCCCCTTGGACTATATATCTATCTATAATAACATTTCTAATTTGTGTGATTTATAATTATAAAATAAACTAGATCTAAGTTGTGGCCGGAGGTGCTCAGCGGGTCAGACGTCATCTATAGAGATCATGGCGAAAACAAAGTTCAATTTCTCCCTTCTTTGTCCTCCAGCAGTCGGGGTCCTTTAACCTTCCGCTGATGGTACGATCTTACTCCCGTAGCCGGCTGCAGGCCTCCTCGTCGGGGCGATTCTCAGCTTCCCCGCACCAGGCGATCTACCCCAGGTCAGGGCTAGTCGAACGTCTTGCGACTTTGAGAGCTTCCAGCGTTGGTCTCAATCTGAGAGTGCGAGCTCCTTGATGTTAAAATCCACAGGTCGCGGTTGGAGCGTCGATCCCAGGCAAGGAATCGGCACCGATGGTAAGTCCACGGGCCCTCGGTGAGGCTCAAAGTCAGTCCCGAGCAAGGCCTCCAGCTCCACGATGTTAGATGTGACCCGGAAAAAAATTGCATCTCCGGCAAGGTAAGAGATTGAAAACAAGTTTTCCCCTCCCACCCCACATAAAACAAACCACAGAACATTAACATAAACTTTTAAAACACACTAAAAATAGCAAAAAAAGACGATGTCAGCCAGGCTGTAGGCGAGGCTGCCGTCGAAGCACCACCCGGGACAATTTACAATGTTTTACAGAAGCCAATTAACCTATATACCTGTACTTCTTTGAAGTGTGGGAGGGAACTCCAAATCCCAGAGAAAACCCACAAAGGGAGCAGGTACAAACTCCGTACAGACAGCACCTGTAGTCAGGATCGAACCCGGGTCTTTGGCACGAACGCAGCAACACCACTTCTGCGCCACCGTGCCGCCTTTAATCTTATCTCTGTGGTCACACTTAGCAACATTTTGAACTGTTTAACAGAGCCTAAATAATTAAATTGTCTTTTAAAGTGGTCTCAAGTCTGACTAGGGTCTGCTGCTAGCTACGGTCTTCTCCAATGCTATTTGATTATCAAAACATTTATATACTGCTGCTATCAATCAATGTATGATATGCCTGCTTCAGAGTTTTTTAATAACGTTATCTCTCTAACAATCTATTTGTCTAAAAGTTCTCGACTTGCATCTTTCGCACACCGGTCATTAAAATGTTCAATTTAATTTCCCAGAGTTTGGAATTTATATGCATTTACCACAACTGATTGATCTCAGTTGTTTATTAATGGTTGCAGTTAGTAAGAATTGTTCTTAAAAACAACAGCTTTAGAGAGGCAGAACAGACAAGGCTAACTAGACCATAAAATCTTCCATGTATCGAGTGAAAGAACTGCCCTGAACAATAAATATTCAAAAGCTAGCCCCAACTATCCAATGTAGTGGTGTTGGAAGTAAATGGAAATAGAAATCTGGAGCTCGCTCTCCCCAAAGGCTAAGAATGGAAAGCTAATTGGACCCGCTGTACCAGGATGGTTGTTATGCAGAGATAATAAAGGATATAGAGCAAAGGTGGGTAAAGGGAGCACAGATGCAGATGATCCATGAGCTAATTGAGCAGCAGAGGTGGCTCAAGGGGTTGAATGGCCTACTGCTATTCTTGGTCCTCCTCTGTAGAAAAGTTATTAAGACTGGGAGTTATACATCCCCAAGTACTGTGGGAGATTAACTTCCTAAAGTGTGTTGACAGCAGCATGTGAAATGCTAACGTTGCTGGATTCTTGTCACCAACAGCAGTCCCAAAGTGAGGGGCAAGGTGAGGAGATCTAATAAGAAAATACATTTTGAAGGGGTCTGGGAATATCAGGCTCTCGCAGTCAATCAGTGAAGAAGTCTGAGGAGATGAAGATAAAAGAGACTGCAGATGCTGGAATTTGGAACAAAAACATTAAAGGATTGGAAGAATTCAGCGGGTCAAGCCTCAATTGTGGAGGCAAAATATACATGTCAACACAAGTCTGAGGAGATTCAAGCAGACTGCAGAAAGCTCAACATTGTTCTTTTCCATCTTTCTTCTCCAGTGCAAAAATAATGGTTGGATTATTTTTTCTCCTGCAAACAACTGTCATGAATGTTTCTCCCATTCTGCTGCATCATTTCCAATGACAACTGAGAGGAATAGTTCAGGTAGATGCACAGAATCTCTTGCCCAAAGTAAGGGAATCGAGGACTAGAGGACATAGGTTCAAGGTGAAGGGGAAAAGATTTAATAGGAATCCGAGGAGTAACTTCACACAAAGGGTGGTGGGTATGTGGAACCAGCTGCCAGAGGAGGTAGTTGAGGTTGGGACTATCCCAACAATTAAGAAACAGTTAGACAGGTACATGGATAGGCCAGGTTTGGACGGATATGAACCAAGTGCAGGCAGGTGTGACTAGTGTAGCCAGTGGGACATGCTGGGCAAGTTGGGCCAAAGGGCCTGTTTCCACACTGTATCACTATGACTCTATGACTACAAACGACGAGAGGGGAGGTATAGAGCAAGAAAGGAGGGAAGCTCGAGAGGGTCCCGCAAAGACCAGATGAACGATGGAGCCAGAGATGACGAGCACGAAAGCCAGCAGGGGAGGAGAGGGAACCGGGGTCTGGCCCACCGCGCCCTTGTGGACTGCGAGAGGCACCTCCGAGGAACAAAGGTGGATGGGCAAAGAGAGGGATGTGACATCCAAGGAAGGAGATGGCTGGAGGCCCAGAACAGCCTGGGACTTGTCTGGAACAGGCACCGCTCACAAGAACTAGAGCGTAGACTTTGAAATTAGCGGCAAACATGGCGCCTCTTGCATGCGGGCTCAGTGGACTATTTCTGTACACTTACTAATAGCTCGGGGATATGGCAATACTCTACTGGGCTGTTTGTGAGAATTTCATTGTGTTAGCATTTCACACACGTGACGGTAAAAAGCACTATTGAACTACTATAAGGTACTGCAGATGCTGGAATCTTGAACAAAACAAAGTGCTGGTGGAACTCAGTAGGTCAGGCAGCACCTGAAGAAAGTTCCCGACAAGAAACATCGCCTGTCTCTTCCCTCCATAGATGCTGCCTGATCTCCTCCAGTATTGTGCGTTTTGCTCAAATGCCATGGTCTGATAGGAACTGGGTGTGCATCCTGTCCCTATCATTTATATCATCTCTCCTCATACTCACCTTGTCCATATTACTCACCTTCTCATTCCTAACTCAATTCCCAATACACTGCTCAGCTCCCAAATTCCTTGGTCATATTAGTAAATAGTCTAACAGGGAGACTGAGTCATACTGCACACACACAGGCCCTTTGGCCCACCATGTCCATATAGATCATTTTGCCCATCTACAGTAATCTCACCTGCCTGTATTAGGACAGTTTCCTTCTATACCCTGCCTACACAAGCACATGTCTAAATGCCTCTTAAACTTAGTAATTGTATTTAATTTCACCACCTCCACTGGCAACATGAACTATCACCCCCTTTAACTCTTCTACATCACTAAACCCAAGCCTGATGGCGTTCTCTCTCAAGTACTCTTCCCTCAATTTTAAGGCTGCACTCTTCATTCTTTTCTTATTAAAAAAACGTTCCCGCCTCCCTCCACTTTACTGGTAAACCGCTGATTAATTTCCCACCTTCCTCACGACTCCAGTCCTTGAAAATCATAGTCATAGAGCACAGAAACAGAGCCTTTGACCCAACTCATTCATACTGACCAAGATTCCCCAAATTTCATCGATGTCTCTCTGAACTTTTCCTATCCATGTGCCACCAAGTGCTTTTTAAATGTTAGTGTGCCTGCCTCGAACACCTCGTCTGGTAGCTCGTTCCATGCACTCACCCCCTCTGATGAAAATGTTGCTCTTCAAGTTCTGATTAAATGTTTTCCCTCTCACCTTAACATAGCTCCCAAATTTGTGCCCTTTATATCTGGAATAGTTTGTTCCAATGTCATAGAATTGTACAACATGGAAACAGGCCCAACTTGTTCACACTGACCAAAATGTCCCATCTACACTAGTCCCACCTGCCTGTATTTGGCCCATATCTCTCTAAACCTGCCCTATCCATGTACCTATCCACATGTTTCTTAAATGTTGTGATAGTAACTGGCTCCTTCAGTAGCTTGTGTTAAAGAGGGAACTGCAGATGCTGGAGAATCGAAGGTTACACAGAAAAGCTGGAGAAACTCAGCGGGTGCAGCAGCATCTATGGAGCGAAGGAAATAGGCAACGTTTCGGGCCGAAACCCTTCTTCAGACTGATCAGGGGTGGGGGTGGGTGGGGACAAGAAAGGGAAAAGGAGGAGTAGCCGGAAGGCTGGAGGGTGGGAGGAGACAGCAGGGGAGCTGAGGAAGGGGAGGAGACAGCAAGGACTAACAGAATTGGGAGATGTCGATGTTCATGCCCCCGGGGTGCAGACTCCCCAAACGGAATATGAGGTGCTGTTCCTCCAATTTCCGGTGCTGCTCGCTGTGGCCATGGAGGAGACCCAGGACAGAGAGGTCAGAGGCGGAGTGGGAGGGGGAGTTGAAGTGCTGAGCCACCGGGAGGTCAGCTAGGTTATTGCGGACCGAGCGGAGGTGTTCGGCGAAACGATCGCCCAACCTCCGCTTGGTCTCACCGATATAGATCTGCTGACATCTAGAGCAGCGGACGCAATAGATGAGGTTGGAAGAGATGCAGGTAAACCTCTGTCGCACCTGGAACGATTGCTTGGGTCCCTGAAAGGAGTTGAGGGGGGAGGTAAAGGGACAAGTGTTGCATCTGCTGCGGCCGCAAGGGAAAGTGCCCGGGGAGGGGGTGGACCGAGAGGGAAGGGAAGAATTGACAAGGGAGTTATGGAGGGAGCGGTCTTTGCGGAAGGCAGATATGGGGGGAGATGGGAAGATGTGGCCAGTAGTGGGGTCACGTTGGAGGTGGCGAAACTGACGGAGGATTATTTTTTGTATGTGATGGCTGGGGGGGTGAAAGGTGAGGACTAGGGGGACTCGGCCCTTGTTGCGAGTGCGGGGATGGGGAGAGAGAGCAGTGTTGCGGGGTATGGAAGAGACCCTGGTGCGAGCCTCATTTATGGTGGAGGAGGGGAACCCCCGTTCCCTGAATAGTGAGGACATTTCAGATGTCCTGGTGTGGAACGCCTCATCCGTGGAGCAGATACGGCGTAGACGGAGGAATTGGGAGTAGGGGATGGAGTCCTTACAGGAAGCAGGGTGGGAAGAAGTGTAGTCCAGATAGCCATGGGAGTCAGTGGGTTTATAGTGTATGTCGGTTAGAAGTCTATCACCTGCAATGGAGATAGTGAGGTCAAGGAATGGTAGGGAAGTGTCGGAGATGGTCCAGGTGTATTTCAGTGCCGGGTGGAAATTAGTGGTGAAGTGGATGAAGTCAGTCAGTTGTGTGCGGGTGCAGGAGGTGGCACCAAAGCAGTCGTCGATGTAGCGGAGGTAGAGGTTGGGGATGGGGCCCTGGTATGTATTGAACAAGGATTGTTCGACGTAACCTACAAATAGGCAGGCATAGCTGGGGCCCATGCGTGTGCCCATAGCTACGCCTTGTATTTGGAGGAAGTGGGAGGAGTCGAACTCGAAGTTATTGAGGGTAAGGACCAGCTCCGCTAGGCGGAGGAGAGTGTCAGTGGCTGGGTATGGGTTGCTTCTCTGGTCGAGGAAGAACCGGAGGGCTGTGAGACCATCGTGGTGGGGGATGGAGGTGTATAGTGATTGGACGTCCATGGTGAAGATGAGGGGGTGAGGGCCTAGAGAATTGAATGCGCGGAGACGATGGAGAGTGTCTGAGGTGTCTTGGACATGGGTAGGGAGGGATTTAACCAAGGGTGATAGGATGGAGTCAAGGTATTTGGAAATGAGTTCAGTGGGGCACGAACAGGCGGAGACAATGGGTCTTCCGGGACAATCTGGTTTGTGGATTTTAGGGAGAAGGTAAAATCGGGCTGTGCGGGGCTGGGGAACGATGAGGTTGGTTGAGATCACCAACTTCATCCACTCCAATGCCCTACCCGACCGAGCCTCCAACCTATACCCAGCCACTGACACTCTCCTCCGCCTAGCGGAGCTGGTCCTTACCCTCAATAACTTCGAGTTCGACTCCTCCCACTTCCTCCAAATACAAGGCGTAGCTATGGGCACACGCATGGGCCCCAGCTATGCCTGCCTATTTGTAGGTTACGTCGAACAATCCTTGTTCAATACATACCAGGGCCCCATCCCCAACCTCTACCTCCGCTACATCGACGACTGCTTTGGTGCCACCTCCTGCACCCGCACACAACTGACTGACTTCATCCACTTCACCACTAATTTCCACCCGGCACTGAAATACACCTGGACCATCTCCGACACTTCCCTACCATTCCTTGACCTCACTATCTCCATTGCAGGTGATAGACTTCTAACCGACATACACTATAAACCCACTGACTCCCATGGTTATCTGGACTACACTTCTTCCCACCCTGCTTCCTGTAAGGACTCCATCCCCTACTCCCAATTCCTCCGTCTACGCCGTATCTGCTCCACGGATGAGGCGTTCCACACCAGGACATCTGAAATGTCCTCACTATTCAGGGAACGGGGGTTCCCCTCCTCCACCATAAATGAGGCTCGCACCAGGGTCTCTTCCATACCCCGCAACACTGCTCTCTCTCCCCATCCCCGCACTCGCAACAAGGGCCGAGTCCCCCTAGTCCTCACCTTTCACCCCACCAGCCATCACATACAAAAAATAATCCTCCGTCAGTTTCGCCACCTCCAACGTGACCCCACTACTGGCCACATCTTCCCATCTCCCCCCATATCTGCCTTCCGCAAAGACCGCTCCCTCCATAACTCCCTTGTCAATTCTTCCCTTCCCTCTCGGTCCACCCCCTCCCCGGGCACTTTCCCTTGCGGCCGCAGCAGATGCAACACTTGTCCCTTTACCTCCCCCCTCAACTCCTTTCAGGGACCCAAGCAATCGTTCCAGGTGCGACAGAGGTTTACCTGCATCTCTTCCAACCTCATCTATTGCGTCCGCTGCTCTAGATGTCAGCAGATCTATATCGGTGAGACCAAGCGGAGGTTGGGCGATCGTTTCGCCGAACACCTCCGCTCGGTCCGCAATAACCTAGCTGACCTCCCGGTGGCTCAGCACTTCAACTCCCCCTCCCACTCCGCCTCTGACCTCTCTGTCCTGGGTCTCCTCCATGGCCACAGCGAGCAGCACCGGAAATTGGAGGAACAGCACCTCATATTCCGTTTGGGGAGTCTGCACCCCGGGGGCATGAACATCGACATCTCCCAATTCTGTTAGTCCTTGCTGTCTCCTCCCCTTCCTCAGCTCCCCTGCTGTCTCCTCCCACCCTCCAGCCTTCCGGCTACTCCTCCTTTTCCCTTTCTTGTCCCCACCCACCCCCACCCCTGATCAGTCTGAAGAAGGGTTTCGGCCCGAAACGTTGCCTATTTCCTTCGCTCCATAGATGCTGCTGCACCCGCTGAGTTTCTCCAGCTTTTCTGTGTAACCTCCTTCAGTAGCTTGTTCCATATACACACACACACACCACAATGTGTGTAAAAAAAGTTACTACTCACGTTCCTATTAAAATCTTTTTTCCCCTTCACCTTATATCCATGTCCTCTTCACCTATCCTTGATAGAGTTGCTGCATTAGAATGCCAATGACCTGAGTTTGATCCTGACCACGGGTGCTGTCTGTACAAAGTTTGTACAGTCTCCCTGTGATCATTTTTCTCCGGGTGCTCCAGTTTGCTCCTACCATCCAAAGACGTGCAGGTTTGTAGGTTCATCAGCTGCGGTAAATAATCCCCGCTGTGTAGTATAGAGCTAGTGTATAGGTAATCATTGGTCAGCACAGAGTGGGTGGGCCGAAGGGCCTGTTTCACGCTGTATCACTGAACTAAACTGAACATGCTGCAGAGAAGATGGTGGAAGCAGATATGATAATGACATAAGATAAGATTCATTTAAACAGGTAATATGAACAAACCGAAAATGAAGAGATATGGATGGTGTGTAGACAGATGGAGTTAGTTTAATTTCGTCTCATGGCTGGCACAGATATCATGGGCCGAAGGGTCTGTTCTGTTCCGCTTTCTATATTCTACTAGACTAAGTGGGACCCGTTGGGTCCCAGCATCACGCGGGAGGGCTGGTCACCAACGCAATATTCCACCTCTCCACCAATTCCAATACTGCTCGCCAGTGGGGGGGGGGGGGGGGGGGGGCTAAAAAAGCCAAGCCAAGGCAAACAATTGGGCTGCAGACACCCGGCAACCAAAATTCATTTTGCGAACACAAACTTGTTAAAAAAAAGGCGAGGCAAACAATTGGGCTGCAGACACCTGACAACCAAAATTCATTTTGTGAACACAAACTTGTTAAAAAGGGCTGCAGCCACTTTACAGCCGCATCGAGGGGACTCACCATGGAGTAGACGTGCGTTCAGTGTTATTCGCAGCTCAGAGAGCCGTGACCTTCTCGCTTCCTGGTCTGGCAGAGACTGAGTGAGGCACGGCACTTCCTGGTTTTATAGTCCCTCCCTCTGCCGCCAGCGGGGGCAGCAGAGAGAATGGGGAATTTTGTAAAAACATTAATATCTCTCTCATTTTTTATCGACGGAAAAGATCCTCCGCACTTATACGGCGGAGGGGGGCTCTGAGCGAGGTGGCCAAAAATGACGGCCGTAGGTGGTGGCGTTCTCTCGGAAATCGCAGCACAGTCGGCTAAAAGCGGTCAAGATCAGAGATTTAGTAATATAGATGAATTAAAATTTTGAGGTCTTATCAGATTTTACAGAAAATCTAAGCAATGTATAAAATCAGGAGAGGAATAGATTGGGTAGATGCACAGAATCCCTTCCCAAGAATAGGAGAATCGAGGACCAGAGGACATAGTTGAAGGTGAAGGTGAAAAAATTTAATAGGAATCTGAGGGGTAACTTTTTCACACAAAGGATGGTGGGTGAATGGAACAAGCTGCCAGAGGAGGTAGTTGAGGCTGGGACTATCCCAACGGTTAAGAAACGGTTAGACAGGTACATGGATAGGACGAGTTTGGAGGGATATGGACCAAATGCAGGCTTGTGGGGCTAGTGTAGCCGGTGGGACACGTTGGCCAGTATAAGCAAGTTGGGCTTGTTTCCACACTGTATCACTCTATGTATGGTTCAATGATGAACTCACAGAACAGAGGCCAGAATGGTGTCTGTCCAAAAACCATTCAATCTGTGTCAATTTACAAGAACCACTGTATTTAAATAGATGTAAAAATAAAGCAAATTGTATAGGGAATGCAAAACTAGTTTTAAACAATATCAAATTACATGGCCATTATTTAGATACGATAAAACTGCTGATGCAATTAATTGACTTGTCTTGTTGAATTATTTTTTAAATTGGGGCATACACAATGTCAATTGGCAGTAATAATGATGGCAATATATGGGGCAAAAGGTTCCTAGCCACGATCCTTGTTGTAATGATTACATTTAATAAATGTAATAGTGAAGGAAAATTGAGGATACTAGATACTTAATAGTTCAGGCAGCATCCGCTGAAGTAGAAACAGGGCCAACATTTCAGGTCAAGGATCTTTGATGACATGCAAGGGCTTGCTGTTCCCTGCAGTCAGCTGACACACACAAGAAATAATACACAGACTCATAGTCATGGAAACAGGCCCTTCCCCCAACCTGCCCACACCGGCCAAAATGTCCCATCTACACAAGTCCCACCTGCCTGTTTTTGGCCCAATTCCCTCTAAACCTGACCTATCCATGTACCTGTCCAAATGTTTCTTAAAAAGATTGTGATAGTACCTGCCTCAATTACCTGCTCCAGCAGCTTGTTCCATACACCCACCACCCTTTGTGTGAAAAAGTTACCCCTCGTGTTCCTATTAAATCTTTGCCCACTTACCTTAAGCCTATGTCCTCTAGTTCTCAATTCCCTACTCTGGGAAGACACTTTGTACGTCTATAGATTTATTCCTTTCTCGATCTTATCATGATCACCCCTCATCCTGTGTCCTAGCTTGCTCAATCTCTCCCTCCAACTTAGGCCCTCGAGTCCCGGCAACATCCTTGTAAATCTTCTCTGTACCCTTTCCAGCTTGGCATAAACATATAAAACCTAAGAGATATATATAAAATGATGGGAGGCATAGATAGTGTAGGCAGTCACATCTTTATTTCCCCCAGGGTGGAATGTCAAAGACTCAAAGGCATAGCTTTCAGGTAAGAGGGGCAAACTTTAAGAGAGATGTGCAGGGAAAGATTTTTATTTTACGCAGAGGGTGTTGGGTGCCTGGAACGTACTGCCAGAGGTAATAATGGAGGTAGATACAAGAGCAGCGTTTAAGAGGAATTTGGATAGGCACATGCAGGATATGGGGAGCCGGGGAGGATATGGATCATGTGCAGGCAGATGAGATTAGTTTAACTTGGCATCATGTTCGGCACAGACACTGTGGGCCAAAAGTCCTGTTCCTGTGCTGTACTTTTCTATACTCTATGTTCTAATGTCATTCCCTGCCACAGGCATGGAAAATGCTGGAAATGATCAGCAGGTCATTCAGCACCTGTGTAGAGAAAAACGGAACTAATATTTTAGGTCAATTACCTTTCAGCAGAAGTGGAAGAATTTAAGAATATACAGTGAATCTAAATGAGTAAGAAAGAACTGCAGATGCTGGTTTAAATCAAAGGTAGACACAAAATGCTGGAGTAACTCAGCGGGTGAGGCAGCATTTCTGTAGAGAAGGAATGGGCGACGTTTCGGGTTGAGACCTGGGTCTCGACCCAAAACGTCGCCCATTCCTTCCCTACAGAGATGCTGCCTCACCCGATGAGTTACTCCTGTGAATCTAAATGAAAGACATCAAGTATTCAGTAAACGAGATTGAGGGGATTTTTAATTGAGGAGGACAAAATGAGAGATCTGGGCAGGTTGAAAGGAAAGACTATTTCCCTTGACAGACGGATTGCAAAATAAGTGATCCCTATTTAAATCAAGGGGCTGTCCCACTGCGGCGACCTAATCTGCGAGTTTAGACGAGTTTGCCCTCGACTCAAACTCGCAGCAAGGGGTGACACGTGGTCCTCGGAGGTCCTACAAGGTCACTGGTACTCTCCTTCATGTTCGAGGGAAATTCCCGCATACTTGTGGCTCAGCTAGATCGCGGAAAAATTTTCAGCATGTTGAAAAATGTTCTGCGAGTAAAAATTGGTTGGCATGGTTCTTTTTAACTGATAGTGCAGTGTAATGGGGTCACTATTTAGTTACAGGCAGTCGAGGCCAGCCGTAGGCAATCTCCTTTGCTGACCGGGCATTGGAATTGGCTCATTGGAGTTTTCAGGACCAAGGAAAACCGACTGACAAGTAAAATGCCCGCTAAACTTTATTATAAGTTGTCTGACTTCTTAAAAGTGTCTCCACTCCTTCCAGTCCTTCTCCCCCTCCTCCTTTCTGGATGAACACCATAGGACTATGGACACAGGGCTGGGAGGTGGAGAATCCTAGAGGTGTCTATATTTTTGCTCTGCATGGATTCAATAGGGTGAATATCCTCTGTAATTCAGCATAGAATATCCTCCCACGTTAAACGTACAATGAACATACAGGTTTCTATTACCGGATGTCAGACAGCAAAGGATTTCATCTTGCAGCGAGCAGTGACTTTTGAATACATTTCTGAAACAAAATAAATTAAGCTCTTTACCAATATAGAGCATTTAGCACTACCAGCTGAAAAAGATTCTAGGCAGATAAGATTTAACGCAATGATGCAAGGTTGGTGTCTATTGGAAATCCACTCCATTCATTTCCAAACTAAATCGATGATAAAAATCCAATCCATAGTTTACAAGAATAACATTTGCTACCAGTGCAAAAACATCTTAATAGACTTTTACAAAAGATGAAAAAATGTGGTTCAAGATGATTCTCCTTAACAAACACTGTGAAAATTAACAAACTTAATGTTCTAATACATTTCTAAAACGCCTGTACTTTATTTAGTATATCCTCTCATATGCCACCTAACTGTTTTTGTGGGTGGAAAAATATAAGGAGAACAGGCAATCTGCTACTCTGCAGAGGTTTGCTAATTGAGAAATTGAGCTAATTAACAACAGAGTAGCACTAGATGCCAGGGTTTGCAGGCAGTGGTGGAACCAGCTCCAAATACTTGTGTGAGCCTTCAGATTTAGATTCAGATTCAGATTCAATTTTAATTGTCATTGTCAGTGTACAGTACAGAGACAGCGAAATGCATTTAGCATCTCCATGGAAGAGCGACATAGCAAACGATTTGAATAAATAATAATAAGTGTCCGGGGGGGGGGGGGGGGGGTGGTGATTGGCAGTCACCGAGGTATGCTGTTGAGTAGAGTGACAGCCGTCGGGAAGAAGCTGTTCCTGGACCTGCTGGTTTGGCAACGGAGAGACCTGTAGCGCCTCCCGGATGGTAGGAGGGTAAACAGTCCATGGTTAGGGTGAGAGCAGTCCTTGGCCTTCATTACCTTTCTGGTCAATGTAGAAAAGGACTTCAAATTACACCCCACTCTGTTCCTCAGCAATGCCCTGGAATGTTAAGGATCCATCTGTTGGCTCAGGGGAGTGTCACCTGCCATGCATCCTCAGAACTACAGCATTCCAGGTCCCCAGTACACACAGTGTCAGTACAGCATTCCTGGTCCCTCAGTGCCTACAGTGTCAGCACAGCATTCCTGGTCCCCAGTACAGGCAGCGTCAGTGCGGCATTCCTAGTCCGCAGTTTGGGCAATTTCAGTAGAACATTCCTGTTCGCCGGTACACACACACACACACACCCAGGAGCCAGGCACAGCTATGGAGTTTCTATGGCCTAGATCTTCATGGGCTTTCCTGAAACCAAAAAACCTATTGTCTGCTTAGCCTGATCCCTGTCTCCCCTCATACGTCAGGACACAGGACACTGTGGAAATGCACTGAAGTCACTCCACTGAATGGAGCCTAGCCCAATGCTCAGATCTACGTTTTTGGATCATACACTGTATTTTTTAAATGTTTAGCTATAAAACCCAACTGGTTCTCAGTTTTTCCCATGCTTGCTTATTAGACCAGATTTTCAACAACACAAACCCAACTTTGCTTCTTGTTGGATCAATGCCATTTCTGAAATGAGCAGTTTATTTCTTAACTGCAGCATTGTATAATCATGTCATCTTAATACAACTCTAGAGGGTGTCTTTTGATTCCAAAACCGAGAAGAAATCCCTCTTTAATTTGTTTGGAAAATTCATTTTAACACAGGCCAGGAACTGATGGGTATTGATTTCCATTTACTATCCATATTGAGCAACACTGGGATTAACAACAGCACAAAATGTTCTAAGGGTAATCAGCTTCAATGTCCACTGCTACATGTAGATCAAAAACTGTCCAACCGAGCTGAGTCCTGATGAACAGCATTGCTAGACTGGCTCTCTGCCAGATGGTGCGTGATCTAACACAAGGAATAGACCTACTTGACTCCGTACTTAGCAAAATATCAATTTTAGATGCATCCATCCTGGGGAAGATCATTACAAAGTCCATATACAAGCAATCTGATACTGGAGATTGCAGATGCTGGAATCTTGAACAAAACACAAAATGCTGGGTGGAATTCAGCAGATCAGGCAGCATCTGGGGTGGGACTGAACAGACAATATTTTGGGTCAGGATCCATCTTTAGACTGATTTGGAGCATGAGGAAGAAAGCTGGAAAAGAAAGATGGAGCAGGGGGGGGGGGGGGGGGGGGGGGAGGGGGGAGGGGGGGGAAAGACCGACATTTTCCAGACAGACTATGTCCTCCTCTCTCCGCACCCCCAACTGTTTTTCCAGCTTTCTCCTCCCTTCTCCAATCAGTCTGAAGAAAGGTCCCGAAGCGAAACGTCAACTATCCCTACTCTTCCCCCCCCCCCCCCCCCCCCCCCCCCCCCCCCCCCGATGCTGTCTGACCCGTTGTACTTATAAGTTTTACTTATAAAAACAAATTGCTACCATCACACAGATGATACCCTCCATTGTGGAGCACTGACATCTTGGCAAATGAGCTGAACTTAGAAAAGATCTAGCAGTTTAAAATTGGGCATTACTAAGGTACTGGGTGACATTGGTATGAACAGCATCATGACGACCTCATAATGGTCACATGGGGAGAAGGCTGGAGAATGGGGTAAGACAGAGAAAGATAGATCAGCCATGAATGGCAGAATAGACAATGGGCCAAATGGCCTCATTCTGCTCCTAGAACCAATGAACGTGAGCTTAATTTATGAACTTATGAAAAGAACCACAAGGACTGATATGCTGACTCTTCCACAATCAACAAACCAGGAGTTGAACCCTGGCCCAATGAGTGGTGTAGGAGGACATGCTAGAAGCAATACCAGGTGTACCAGTCTGGAGAAGCTACAACACAGGACTACATGGATGTTAACCAGCAAAAACAGCATGCAGTAGACACAACTAACCAATGTACAAAGAATGCCAGCATAACTCAAGTGAATAAAAACATTCCACTTCCATTCATTCCTGCCTTTCCCCTAGATAGACACAAGCGCTGGAGTAGTGCAGCGGGCCAGGCAGCATCTCTGGAGATAAAGAATATGTGACATTTCAGGTCAAGACCCTTCTTTAGACCTCAGGAGAAAATTAAAAGATGACATTTTGGATCGAGACCCCGGACTCTCTCTCTCCCTTTGTCCCATCTACCTTGTGTTGCAATTAATAAGAAATCAATATAGTACGTTGCAAAACCATGCCATTTTCAAAAGTTATTTCATATAAATCCAATATTTGAACAATATTGTAGAAGCTCACAACACTCTCTCTTCTCACCCCCCCCCCCCCCATCCCATGCATTTAGACTGTTCCTCAGTATTGGCCACACCTTTAATATCAACCACAGAACTAGCATGAATTCAATAATAGATACATATGCACTGGAGGTCCAAGACACCCCTGTCCAAAGTCAGTCTGTTTCTTAAGAGAGGTTACAATAACAATATTAGACAGAAGATGAGCTAAACTGTCATTCATACCACATAAATAAATGCTGCTAGCAAGTATTTAATTTAATTATTAATTTCCCTCAATCCAAAATATTTACATTTCCCTTGCGAATGGAAAAGTTGACCTTTCCTCATAAATGATCTTAACTTTAGCATTAATTACATCTCCTGTGTGTTCATTAGTTCACTGTCTGCCTAGTAAACCTTGATGCGAGGAATAATTCATCTCATCTGGGAGTAAAGCTACACCGATTACATTGCCTTGTTGTGTGTGGAAAGGCTAAATTAAGGAATGATTTACCGTGTTTCAAAGCTAAATGTAAAATATTGACACTGTCATTATGGTATTGTAGGAGTTTATAAACTGCACCAGTATTTTTCCAAGCCTATTAGGCTAACAAAGGACAATTGATAAATTGCATGCACTTCCCTTTGAGGCCATGTGGGATTGCCAAGTCTGTAAATGTGCACCTCCATTACGAAAACATATTTGCAGCAGTTGAAAAGTAACGATAGTTCACCGCCCATCTTCATCTGCATTATGGAGACACAAGAGACTGCAGACGCTGGCATCTTGAGCAAAATACTCCTGGGGGAACTCAGTAGGTCCGGCAGCATCTGTGGAGGGAAGTGGGCAGTTGATGTTTTGGGTCCCTGCTCCCTCTTCGTCTGCATTCTGCATTCTGTAAGAGTCTATTCTACTGGAATAGAAGCATCTCCAAATGGGCGTGGTGATGTGAAAATTGCAATTTGCTCATTTGGACAAGTGGACTAGTTTAGAAATGTTGCCTTCAGAGTTGTTCAACTAAATGGGACACCAATCCCAATGTTTGCATTGCTTTGTGTGGTCAGCCTCCATTTTATAGACTGTCTTGCCCGTTTGTGCGTTTCTTTCTAGCCTGGTTAGTCTCTGGACCTACAGTATGTGCTTTGAATGAATGAGCATTAGGGTAAAAGTGAGAGACAAGGAACTGCAGATGCTGCAATTGTGAACTCTGCGGAGGGAATGAACAGATGACATTCAAGTCGGGAGAAAACCCTTCAAGAAGACCCTTCTTCTGGCTCTGAAGGAGGATCCCGACCGGAAGCATCCTCTGTTCATTCCCTCCACAGATACTGCCTGACCTGTTGAGTTCCACCAGCACTGTGTGTTTCTTTTATTATTATAAAACCTAACCAACTACCTTTCTTCTGGGAGCTGATGCAATTAATGCAGTGGGAGGATTTCCCAGTCTGAATGTAGGGGGAACTTGCGGACGTTTGCATGATCATGTTGGATTCCACAAGAAATCCATTGGCACAGCCAGAAACTGAACCCAATGCGAGAGGGTCAGAAGAAGCTAGTGTCCATGCAGGCTGATGCCAGAGGTGGTGACCAGCACCTTCATGGCATCACACTAGAAATTGTGTCCCCTCTGACCCTCGGTCCCCTCCATGTTTTGAAAGCGGTTTCCGTCTCTGGCGATGGAGAGAGTGCGTTATCTGCCCTGATTTCAATCTCATTAATGAGTACAAAATGAAAGTGCTCTGCAGTTTAAAATCAGGATTATTCATACAAAAAGCAATTCACTGATGCCTCCCTCAGCAATCAGGGAAATCCCCAAGAAAGAGAGTACTATTGAAATTCAGGTCAAACCAAAGGTTGAGAATGTTTAATTGGACCAGGACATGAACAATGATTTCTTTTCATTACCACTTCACGAGCAAATTAAAAACAACGACAGCACAGATAAATATACAATAAATTATCAGTTATTCCTGGTAAATCATGCTATATTGCTAAAAGGGGTCATTCCAGCATTAGAGAGTGAGAGAGAAGGTGGCATGGTGACGCAACGATAGCTGCTGCTGCCTCAAAGCACCAGAGACCCAGGTTTGTTCCAGACTGCAGGTGTTGGCTGTGCGGAGGGAGTTTGTACGTTCTCCCTGTGACCGCATGAGTGTGCTCTGGGTGCTCCAGTTTCTTCTTACATTCCAAAGGCGTGCAGGTTTAGGGATATAGCGCGGAAACAGGCCCTTCGGCCCACTGAGTCTGCACTGGCCAGCGATCCCTCACATTAACACTATCCCACACACACTAGGAAAAATTCACACATAGACCAAGCCAATTAACCTGCAAACCTGAGTGTCTTTGGTGCGTGGGATGAAACCGAAGATCTGGGAGAAAACCCACGTGGTCACGGGGAGAACGAACAAACTCCGTACAGACAGCACCCGTAGTCAGGATCGAACCCGGGTCTCCTGCACTGCAAGGCAGCAAATCTACCGCTGCGCCACCGTGCCACCCTGGATTTGTGGGTTATTTGGCTTCTGTAAACTGCCCCTATTGTGTAGGAAGCGAAACTGGGATAACTTAGAAATTGTGTACAGGTGAGCATTGGGCAGCGTGGACATGGTAGGCTGAAGGGCCTGTTTCCACGCTGTATCTTTAAACTAAAATCTTATCAGATGCTAGTAATCCAGTGCTCCCCAAGGAATAAATTGCCCCACGACTCCATATGAGGGCTGGTGCTGGTTGGGACAGGGTGGACAATACAGGCACTGAGCATTGAGATGTGGGCTCAACACCACCGTCTGGCCGACACAGAATCTGTGGGTCATTACTGAGTTCCAGCAGATTGCCCACATCCAGCAATCTCACTCATCGCTTCCTGGTGGATGAAATGGAAGCTGCTGTTTCCCTCTCAGATTCAGATTCAGATTCAATTTTAATTGTCATTGTCAGTGTACAGTACAGAGTACAGTACAGTGTACAGTACAGAGACAACGAAATGCATTGACAACGAAATGCATCTCCTCATTCTGCTGCAGAACTCTCTCCATCCCAGAGATTGCTGTGTGGTGACAAGTTCAACGGTGGTCTTGGGCTTTTGAGTCGGTTGTTCAAGGTTTCAAGGTGAGTTTATTGCCACATGTTCCAATTAAGGTACAGTGAAATTCAGATTGCCATAGTCATACCAATAAAGAGCACCAAGACACCCAGATACATTTTTAACATGAACATCCACCACAGCGACTCACACATTCCTCACTGTGATGGAAGGCAAAAAAAGGTTCAATCTTCTTCCCTTCTTTGCTCTACCGCGGTCGGGACACACAAACCTTCCGTTGTCGGGGCGACCTTGGCTCCCGCAATCGGCAGTCGTGCCCCCCGTATCGGTGCGATCAAGCTCCCACATCGGGGGGGATCTTGGTTCCCCCGTGCCGGGCTATCGGACTCCCGAGTCTGGGCTGGTCGAACCTCCTGCGGCTTGAAACTTCCCGACATCAGTCTCTATCCGAGACTGCAAGCTCCTCGATGTTGAAATCCGTAGGCTGTGGTTGAAGCATCGATCTCAGGCAAGGGATTGCAGGCTCCGTTGGCAAGTCCACAGCCCCGCGGTGGGGCACAAAGTCAGTCTCGAGCAAGGTCGCCAGCTCCATGATGTTAGGCTGCAGAGCGACCGGAGATACAATCCAGGAAAAAAAAAAAATTGCATCTCTGGCAAGGTAAAGAGATTTCCCGACCCCCACCACATAAAACAAACCAAAGAACATTGACACAAACTTTTTTTAAAACCCACTAAATATAACACAAAAGACAAAAGACAGAGACAGTAGGAGGGGCTGCCATCGCTGACGGCACCGGTTATAATGAAACCATTGCAGCCAAATCAAGAAAGTGGACAGAACAGTCCCATCGCTTACAAATGGAGGTGATGTTGGAGACCATGGGACGTGGGTGGTCTATCCACACTTGGAGTGGTTCCTGCTATTCCCGACTCACACGGTGCCAGCATCTCTGGAGAGCATGATAGGGCAACATTTCAGGTTAGGACCCTTCTTCGGACCAATTGTCTTCCAGCTTTCTGGCCCCTACCTCAATCAGCCTGATGAAGAGCCCAGTCCAGTCCAGTCCAGATCCAGAAACGTCACCTATCCATGTTCTCCAGAGATGCTGCCTGATCCTCCGAGTTACTCCAGCATTTTGTGCCTTTATTTTGTAAAACAGCATCTGTAGCTGCTTATTTATTATTTTTATTAACATTTATTAAGAACTTCTTATTGATGCACTCTTTTCACTTGGTTTCCTTGAGTCATTTTAAGGGCCAACTGCATTCTATCCTGAGAGTTCTCTGAACTCCAGGACGCTGAACTCTAAGCTCATGTGCATCTTGACTGCTCTACTCGTGGAGATCAGTGTGACATTCAATCACAGCTTCCTAGGCTCAGGATCATTGCAGGCTGCTGCCGATCCCCGCCACATCTCACACCAAGGAGGTAACCCAAGCCCTGTACTCAATTGCAATCTCTTGCAGGCACGGGTCTTCATCAGCTTGCCCAGACTTCTCTGTACCCTTCTCTTATGTTCCTCCCATCAATAGGACGGCATGGTGCCACACTAATAGAGTTGCTTCCTTACAGCGCCAAACACCTGGGTTCGATCCTGAACACGGTTGCACATTATTTGTACATTATTCCTGTGACTGCGTGGGTTTTCTCTGGGTGCTCCAGTTTCCTCCCACACTCCAAAGAGATACAGGTTTGTAGATTAATTGGCTTTGATAAAGACTGTAAATTGTCCCTAGTGTGTAGGATAGAGTATGGGGTGATCACTGGTCAGCATGGACACGGTGGGCCGAAGGGCCCCGTTTCCTCACTGTATCTCTAAACTAAACTAACTTTTTTCACACAGAGAGTGGTTAATCCAGTAGCAACACTCCCCGGTACCTAGAAGAGTGTTGACCTTTCGAGAGGTGATCAGGCCAGCATAAAACCGATGCAAACTTGGGAACGTATCACCGAAACTGGCAACATCAGTGTCAGGAATGTGCAACATGGGGAAACCCAAAAATACTCCACTGTGAACTTTAGAGATGTAGCTCATGCCCGCGATGTGATTTCTACCTACAGCGCGAGTGATTCATAATCCTATGTTAATGCCAAAAAAGAGTGTGTGAAGCAATTTCTCGGCCCTGACAAGGACAATTTTAAACATGAAGCTTAGTTAAAAAGAGACTTTATCACATCTCAAAATATGTCCCATAGGGCATCACAGCCAATTAATCAACTTCCAAGTGTTATAATATTACCGACACTGCAGAATGCAAATTTTTTGACAGTTACTAGAAATCCACAACCAGCAGCTGTAATTATATTTCTCAACTTTTTACGAAATCCACTGCCCCTCCACCACCAGTGACCGATCCACACCTTCATGTTCAGACTGACAATTTCCTCTTCTCCAGTCTATTGCCATACCGATCGTCCCACTGCCGTTAACTTGACAAACTGCTTCCTGCCTTTGACCACCTTGTTCTCATCTATTCTCTCACCACCTCCCATCAAGGGTGGCATAGAGGTGCAATGGGCAGCACAGTGACACAGCTGGTAGAGCTGCTGCCTCATGGCACCAGAGTCTACTTCTATCCTACACACTAGGGACAATTTACAGAGGCCAATTAACCTACAAACCTGCACATCTTTGGAATGTGGGAGGAAACCAGAGCACCCGGAGGAAACCTACGTGGTCACAGGAAGAACAGGAAAACTCCATATAGACAGCATCCATAGACTGGCTCAAACTCGGATCTCTGCTGCTGTAAGGCAGTAACTCTATTCCTGTGCCACTGTGCTGCCCACGAACAAATGGCATTTGTTTTTAAACGGAGGCTCTTAAAAACACATTTGTTATATTTCTTGTGAAATCTTTCTCAGTATAGCTTGCAATGAGCTTCAAAGAGACATCCACAGAATCAGTCTCGGCCAAGGTAACATTTGTAACTCCTTATCCTCTTTAATCTTTATCCAACATCACCCAATTCCATGGCAATATTGACATGTAGGCCTACTTCTATTTTTTTCCTGAGCACAGCCAATTGGAGTTTATGTTATTATTGGAGCATGTCTGCAGTTTGCCAAGCTTCCATCCTTGTGCCCCTGTTCCTCCACATATTTGCTTTAGACACTCAACTTGACTACTTATTTTAACCTCATGACATGTTAACTACTGCTGGATCAAAAGCAATAAGTTATTAATATCATTGTTGTCTAAAAGTTTGTTTTGAATCAGTATCACTGAAGCATTGCTTAATGACAGTTAGTTACCAAGCCTGGGAATAATGGGCAGAATGTATTATTCTGCAACTACAGAGACTCACGTTCATTCTGGTCAATTGTGAGAAGATTTTCATCGTCTACCTATACTTTTACTAAGTCTCCCATCTTGACCACTTCGGGTCTGCATTGTAATTAAATTTGTGCAAAAACGCTACCCTATATTGCTAAGATTTTTTTGCCGCCTCCTCTACTTACTCCAAGACACCAAGTTTTGTTCCGATCGGTGAAATATGAGAAAAGTTATGAAGGTTTAAAAAATCGTGAGATCAGCAGATTGGTCTTCTCGCCTGTCAGTCACCATGAAGGTAACACCGCTTCCAGCACCCACTGGAGAATAAAACCCCGGAGGCAGAGCTGAATAAATAACCTGTGCTGATTGAGTCTGCAAGAGTGGAGTTGGGAAAGCTGCTGCATAGAGTCGGGTAAGCGCTGTGTGGAGTCGGGCAAGCACTGTGGTGCCGCGGCTGGTGGCCGCTGAGTGGAGTCCCTCCCCCCCACCCCACCCTCCCCCCCCAATGACTTCTCTAACTTCAAATAGCCCTTGCTTCCCCACTCTCTCCATCCCTCCCCCTTCCCAGTTCTCCGACCAGTCTTACTGCCACCAACTACATTTTATGTTTGCTTTGTTGTTACCTTCTGCCAACTAACAATTATCTATTCTACATTTTCCTTGATCTGCATTTCCTTTGTCATGTTTTCACACCTCACAGTTCCTTAACTATACACTTTCTTATCTACGTACCACTCACTGCCCTGACATCAGTCTGAAGAAGGGTCTCAACCCAAAATGTCACCCATTCCTTCTTTCCAGAGATGCTGCCCTGTCCCGATGAGTTACTCCAGCATTTTGGGTCTATCTTCTTTTTAAACCAGCACCTGCAGTTCCTTCCTACATGGGACTGAATACCAAGCAGGAGCAAACACTATGCTTATTATAGAAACATAGAAAATAGGTGCAGGAGTAGGTCATTCGGTCCTTCAAGCCAGCACCGCCATTCAATATGATCATGGTTGATCATCCAAAATTAATACCTAATTTCTGCTATTTCACCATATGCCTTGATTACTTTCGCCCTAAGAGCTAAATTGAACTCAAAAGAAAGGAAAATTGTGTATTTGGGATACCACAAAATAGACATTTGCTGCCCATTTTACCTAATCCCCAAAGTTGAAATGTGATTCCTTAGTGTTCGAGCCAGCTGCATAGTCATTCGGAAAATTCCCATTCTTTTATCTTAAAATATGATTAATATTTCATGTTAACATCATATTGGGAATAGATAAAGTAAATGCATGGAGTCTTTTACCCAGAGTAGGGGAACTGAGAACTAGAGGACATAGGTATAAGGAGCAGGTAGAAAGATTTAATAAGAACCAGAGGAGCATTTTTTTTTTTTTTTTTTAATTACGCACAAATTAATGGGTATATGGAAGCAGCTGCCAGAGGAGGTAGTTGAGTCAGGTGCTATCGCAATGTTTAAAACACAATTGAACAAGTACGTGGATAGGGACAGGTTGAGAAGGATATGGGCCAAATGCAGGCAGGTGGGTCAGTGTGGGCAAGTTGGGCCGAATGGCCTGTTTCCACACTGTATGACTCTATTTAGGAATACTTTGTTGGCAACAGTATAGATTTCAATTACTGCTCTGGAACAATACTTCCAGTTAATCTGATGGAATAGCTAATCAGTGACAAGGGCCATTTGAATTCTTTGTTAGTCTGATTAGGTAAAACAGTTTCTGAAGTCAGTGCCAGCACTACAAACTGGTTTGTTTACAATTACATGCTTGTAAGATGTATTGAATAAACTGATGTTACTCCGACACTTCAATATCTAGATGTAAATATATAGTTCTATTGTTTCTATATCCTACATGTGATTATTATTGTGATAGATTCATTAGCTTTCTTTCTTTATTGCATTATTTTTTGCACTGAATTAATTCACGTTGTATGTCCATTGAAAGTAAAATTATACTAAAATGGTTATACTGGCACAAATTTCCAGCAGGTGTGACGTTTGCACTATCTAGGTATCCTCAGTGGCACCTTTTTTGGATGCTGAACATCCATTAACATCCAAAACGACATTCATAATACATGCACAGACTTCCAATGGCCACCCACAGCTACGTTACAAGGATGTCTGCAAGAGAGATATGAAGGCGCTCGACATCGATGTTGTGTCATAGAAACATAGAAAATAGGTGCAGGAGAAGGCTATTCGGCCCTTGGAGCCTGCACCGCCATTCAATATGATCATGGCTGATCATCCAACTCAGTATCCTGTACCTGCCTTCTCTCCATACCCCCTGATCCCTTTAGCCACAAGGTCCACATCTAACTCCCTCTTAGATATAGCCAATAAAATAATTTTACGTGGAAATGTAACTTTTATTGAATCTTCATCTTAGGCATTAAATGAAAATAAATCATCCTCTGGTGAAAATTGTACTTTTACAATGTAAACCTTACTCTGTAGAGAAATGCTAAACGGGAGGCTCACAAAAGGTGAAAAGGTTAAACCTGAGGGGTCTTTTCCACACAGAGGTTGGTGTGTGTATGGAATGATCTGCTGGAGGAGGTCGTTCAGGCAGGCGGTATTGTAATGTTTATGAAACATTTGGACAGGTGCATGGATAGGACAGGTTTAGAGGGATATGGACCAAATGCAGGCATTTGGGACTAGAGTAGATGGGACACGTTGGTCTGTGTGGGAAAGTTGGGCTGAAGGGCCCGTTTCCGCACTGTATGACTCTATGACTAAGAAATGATAACTTGCAATGACACGTAGAACTAGAAGCTCTGCTTCACACACGGCTTAAGGCATTCCTATGCCTTGAATTCAGGCTGATTGGAGACAAACATTAGAAGTACCCCCAGTAGAGATCAGCAGAAGGGTCTTGACCCGAAACGTCATCTATTCCTTTCTCCAGAGATGCTGCCTGACCCAGAGTTACTCCAGCATTTTGTTTTTATCTTAGGTATAAACCAGCATCTGGAGTTCCTTCCTACACACAAGGGTTTGCTTATCCAATCCCATGTTAAAATCCACTCTTATGAGAGAAACAGAACACTCCAGACTCGCTGAATGTACATAATCAGACCCACCTTTACCACCACATGGTATTGATGCCCAAAATGATTTTGAGAACACAGAACAAAATATTTAAATACAAGTCTTAATGATAAGGTGATATCCAGGCTGCTGCAAATTATAACGAATCACTCTACACATTTATAAATTTGTTGATCAAAACCATATGGTACTAATTTTCCTTTGACATGGAGAATTAGATTGTAAATGAACAAGTTGCACATCTGTGATTCGGAGCAGCAGCCCATGGTTAATAACTTTTACTTACCCAAGGCTTTTTTCCCCTCTTACTTAGTGTTATATATGCATGAAGACTTTTCTTATTTGTTTATCGCAATCTATTATGGCATGAAATGAATACTAATTTTAGTATATTATATAAAGTTATTAAGTTCACTCTTAAAAAAAAATCTTTGTTTCGTTCCATCGTGGCATCATTCCCAAAATTGATTTTTTTTTTGAGAAACTTAAAGCCAATAATGTACTTTCACTAAATTGTTCTTCAGCAACTAAATAAAATGGGACTAAGTAATGAATCCAAAACTGCCAGCATAAGTGATTGGTTGATTACGGTGCACTTTAGGAATGAATGAGAAGCCACTCCGCATGCAAGAGCTAATGAGCAAACACTTCATCCAATCTAAACGGGTCCCAACCAGAAACATCGCCTGTCTATTCCTTCCACAGATGCTGCCTGACCCACACTCAAGATTGGACAGATACAAAATGCTGGAGTAACTCAGTGGGTCAGGCAGCATTTCTGGAGAAAAGGAATAGGTGACATTTCTGATCTCAACCCACGTCACCTATTCCTTCTCTCCAAAGATGCTGCCTGACCCGCTGAGTTACTCCAGCATTTTGTGTCTATCTTCAGTGTAAACCAGCATCTGAAGTTCCTTCCTCCATACTCAAGATTCCAGCATCTAGTCTTTTGTGTCTTCACTTCACCCTGGAAACGCTGATGCCCATTAACCAGCTGAGAACTCATGCCCGGGATCTTTCCTCACCCCATTCAGGCTCAGTGTTTAATAACAGGGAGCCAGCCTCACAAGTGTCATCCCCCCAACAAGATTCAGTAGAACAGTAGGACCTGTGGCTCACTCATGCTTACTTTAGCATGGTGTCTTTATTGGTACAGGGTGTCTGTGTCCACATCCCTCAGCAATAGGAGGTAATCCAGCCAAGGAAAACATGAAGGGTCTCAACCCAAAACATCACCTATTTCTTTTCTCCAGAGATGCTGCCTGACCCACTGAGTATCTCCAGCATTTTGTGTCTGGACATCTAGACAAAAATGCTGGAGAAACTCAGCGGGTGAGCCAGCATCTTTGTAGCGAAGGAATAGGTAACGTTTCGGGTCGAGACCCTTCTTCAGACTGATGAGGGGGTGGGGGGGGGGGGGGGGGGGGGGTGGAGAAGAAAGGAAGAGAAAATACAGTGGGCTGGGAAGGGGAGGGGAGCGAGGGAGAAAGCAAGGACTACCTGAAATTGGAGAAGTCAATGTTCATACAATGTAAACTACCTAAGCGAAATATGACGTGCTGCTTCTCCAATTTACGGGGGGGCTTCACTCTGGCCATGGAGGAGGCCCAGGACAGAAAGGTTGGATTCGGAATGGGAATCACCGGGTTGAGCCACCGGGAGATCAGGTTGGTTATTGTGAACTGAGCGGAGGTATTGCGCTTGGATTCACTGATGTAGAGCAGCTGACACCTAGAGCAGCGGATGCAATAGATGAGTTTGGAGGAGGTGCAGGTGAATCGCTACCACACCTGGAAAGACTTGGGTCCTTGGATGGAGTCAAGGGGTGAGTTACTTGTCGCTTAAGTGTAGCATTTCCTGCAGTTGCAAGGGAAAGTACCAGGGGAGGAGATGTTTTGGGTGGGAAGGGATGAATTGACCAGGGAGTTACGGAGGGAGTGGTCTCTGCAGAAAGTCAAAAGGGGACGAGATGGGAAGATGTGGCCAGTGTTGGGATCCCTTTGGTGGTGGCGAAAATGTTGGAGGATAATCTGGTGTATGTGACGGCTGGTAGGGTGGAAGGTGAGGACAAGGGGGACTCTGCCCTTGTTACGAGTTGGGGATGGAGAGTGAGAGCAGAGCTGCGGGGTATAGAAGAGACCCTGGTGAGAGCCTCATCTATGGTTGAGGGGAACCCCCGTTCCCTAAAAATGAGGACATCTCCGATGCCCTAATTTGGAACACCTCATCCTGGGTGCAGATACGGCGTAGACGGAGGAATTGGGAGTAGGGGGATAGAGTCCTTACATGAAGCAGGGTGGGAAGAAGTGTAGTCCAGATAGCCATGGGAGTCTTTGTCTTATCATGGATGTGTGTTGTCTGCCTTTTCCCCTGGACCGGATATGTGCAACACCATAACCTGATAGTGGCACCAGCAGTTGACGGACTGCACAACAGCAGCAGCGAGCGAGAGCGCATGGAACAAACGCTTTTCACTGCAGGAAAGAACTGCAGATGCTGGTTTAAATCAATGGTCGCCACAAACTGCTGGAGTAACTTTTCACTGCACGTGACAATAAACTAAACAAAATACATAAACAGACGTATAAATTTAAAAAATTTGTGTAAAGTAAAAAATAATGCCCCCAAGTAAATATAGTTTGGAGCCTATTTGGTGCTTGTAGTGTTTAATCACCTGGTGGCTGTAGGGAAGAAGCTGCTTCCGAACTTGGACGTTACAGTTTTCTGAGTCATATACCTTCTTTCCAATGCAAGAATGAAATGGAAGCATAGCCAGGGTGGTGTGGGTCTCTGATGATGCTGGCTGCCTTCATGAGGCAGCGACTCATAGATTCCTTCATTGGCAGGGCATCAGACCAGTTATCAAGCAAGATTATATCTGCACAAAATTACTATAAATGTCTAGGAAGTTTTATTGTGCTGTATCCAATGCCTCTTAAATAACCTCTCCACTGCTTTAATCTGATGCATGATATATATTCTACCATCCATCATGTAGCGTTTTTCAAAGTGGAAAAACAGTACACGGTTGTTTCCAAATTAATTTAATGGGCTGGTCAATTGATTGTGCTTCTATGTGCTTGCCTTTCCATTGGCGAATATGTCTGAGCCGTAAGCCCTACCATTATAGTTTTATGTAGTTCTCAAAGATATACCTATTATCTTCAAAAACGTATGTTTTAATAGATTAAAGATAAACATCATTTTTGAAAACATGGCCGGATATCAATTTTAAACATAATAAGTATATTTTGTAGAGAAGGGGGTAATAAACAGCAAACAATTTGAATGACTGCCTCTTATACTGTGTCAGCAACATATGAGCATTAGATCAACAAATAACAGAACACATTATTAATCTTCAGCTTTTGACACTGCTGTGACAGTATAAGAGCAAATGGATCTCTGAATTATTGCCTTTGTACTAGCTAATCTCCCGGGAGAGAGGCAATACTTCTTGTGACTCTGAAATCTTGTAATAGCTTAAAACTTTGCAATCAAATATGTAAACGTGTCACAGGTGAAACAAAGGCCAAAATTTAAAAAAAGGTTCTGTTTGAAATGGCCATTTGAAAATTACAAAGGGTAATATTAATTGCTGGACTGGACAAGGTCTGCTACTGATCTTCAATCTCACAAATGGTTTCAGAGCAGTGATTCAAAGCCATATACAGGGTACCTACCTACAGTAAATTTGCTTAGGAAGGCGAATTGTGTCACAGCTATTATTCAAAGCAGTTCCAGATGGATTTAGCACTGGGTAAATGATTAGAAAATGGCTTTTAATGTTCAGAAATTGAAGATAATGCATACTGAAACCAGTAACTTAAAATATGAAACATCAGTCCAGCATTAGCTTATTACCACAATGGCATCAATGTTACTGCTGTCAAAATATACATTGAATTAAAGCAATTGTAATGTATAGACTAATGGTGCTTTGAGTTGCCAGTGCACCATGAACAGTCTTCAAGACTTGACTTACACATTTAAAAGAAAGGCACTGGTTCCCACTACTTTAACAGGAAGTGTTTGTAATTTTGTTTTTAATATCTTTAGGCATATCCAATGTTCTTCTCTCATTCTGTTATAGCTAGATGTGAATAAATGTATTAACTTTTTTTTTTTTTAAATGGCTATATCCATTGCATTTACCAGTGACTTGCAAGCATTAAAATAGATAACATAAGAAAATTGGAGCAGGGGTAAGCCACTAGGTCTCATCATTCAATATGATCTTGGCTCGTCTTAGCTTCGGCTAATCAATTGAAAATGTGGTATCGGGTCTACGTTTATAATTGTCACGTGCACCGAGGTACAATGTTTTGCATGCGATCCAAACAGATCTGATATAGACAGTAGACAATAGACAATAGGTGCAGGAGTAGGTCATTCGGCCCTTCGAGCCAGCACCGCCGTTCAATGTGATCATGGCTGATCATTCACAATCAGTACTCCGTTCCTGCCTTCTCTCCATATCCCCTGACTACGCTATCTTTAAGAGCCCCATCTAGCTCTCTCTTGAATGTATCCAGAGAACCGGCCTCCACCTCCCTCTGAGGCAGAGAATTCCACAGACTCACAACTCTGTGTGAAAAAGTGTTCATTCATCTTGTTATGAAGAGGAGTTGAGTATATACCTCCTCTATATACTATACATAAATATAATCAAATCATACTCAGGTACAATAGATAGAACCAAAGGGGATGTACAAAACATTAAGCAAAGGGGAAGATATGGAGTGCAGAGTATAGTTATCAGGATAACCCACTGTTTTTCTCTTATACTGTGCCAATTCCCCATAGACTGCAATCTTTCCTAAGGTTATCTAGTTCCTCTTTAATTGCCACTCAGTCATACTCTTGGAGTCTGTGGAGTATTCCAGTAATTCACCACCATATGTGAGATGTTCCTTATTTCAAAGAGGAAAGTGAACTTGAAGATAAGGTCTGAAGAACCAAAATTTCTAACAACAATGCAACAAAAAAAAAGTGTTCTCTGGAATCCAGTAATGAGTTTCAACAGTATTTGTATATCTTGGCCAAAACAAATTAGTCAAATTAGGCCAAACGTAGGCTCGGCGATTGCCTTGCTGAACATCTCCGCTCAATCCATCTTAACCAACCTGATAGCCCGGTTGCTCAGCACTTCAACTCCCCCTCCCATTCTCACTCTGACCTTTCTGTCCTAGGCCTCCTCCATTGCCAGAGTGAGGCGCAGCGCAAATTGGAGGAACAGCACCTCAAATTTCGCTTGGGTAGTTTACACCCCAGCGGTATGAACATTGCCTTCGCTAATTTTAGATAGCCCTTGCTTCTCCCTCCTTCCCCTCCCCAGTTCTCCCACGTCCTACTGTCTCCGCATACTTCCTTTCTTTTTCCCGCCTCTCCCCCGACATCAGTCTGAAGAAGGGTCGACCCGAAATGTCGCCAATTCCTTCTCTCCATAAGATGCTGCCTCATCCGCTGAATTTCTCCAGCATATTTTGACCGCCTTAGTCAAATCCTTGATAGACACAAAAATGAATAGGTGACGTTTCGGGACGAGATCCTGATCATCTTTGTTGAGGCAAGAGGCTGTCTAAGGGAATGATTCCAGGTAGTTCATACTCATTCACACACACATGGCAACAGCCAAAAAAATGTTCAGTGCTGAATTTCAAAGATGTTTCTTTTGTGGCTTTAATCAGGAATGGAATGTTGCAAGTCCCAATGGATCAACTTCAGTACTCCCTGCTAATCCCCAGTTAAATGGTTCACTCTTGCCTTTCAGAGAGTAGGATTGGATTATCATGGAAACATAGGTGGAAAACTCCATGCGCCCACTGTTGCAAAACCTCCTAAACTTTGTAAGGAAGCAGTCTGTAAATACTCTGGCAAGGATGATGAAGAATCAGGGGCCTCAATCTCTGTAATCGCTGAAATTAATTTAGCTAAATTGTATCATCAATAACCTGTGCATTTTATCATGTCAAAAAGTTGGCGGAACATCTCAAAATGCTTTGTGTGAAGCATGTGAATAAAATAGAAACATTAATCAAGGTTGATGACAAAATGACTGGGTAACACAGGATGGGTTTTTTGAGTATCTGAAAAGATGTGAAAGAAGTGGAAAGCATAAAAGGTTTCCAGGCAGTTTTCGAGTTTAGGCCAAGGCAACTGAAAATGTTGCATCAGGTCTAGTTTTAGGTTTAAAATTATCACCAAGGTACAGTGAAAAGCATTGTTTTGCATGCTATCTAAGCACAATGTGCTATGCTATACATACATATAATGGTCAAACTCAGGTGCAACCGATAGAGCAAAGGGGAAGTACAATAAACAGGGCAAAAGGTAGATACTGAGTGCAGCGTTTAGTTCCCAGCATCAATAGTTTATGGATGAACATCAAGATGGGAAAATGGCAATGGAAGATGACAGAATTCTCATAGAAGCAAGGTTCAAAAAGGATAAATTTGACTATCATCTAAATTGTGAAAGTTAAGAACTGGAGCCTTCTAGAGAAATTTGTGCTCAGGTACATAGATCAAAAAAATACACAGGAAAATAATTATAAAAATCTAAAAAATGGAATCTTAGCCTGGAGGGTTGGAATACAAAAGAGAATTTGTTTTATCTCAGCTGTGAAAAGCATATCTAGAAGGACATCTGGACCCTACCATACATTGAAGCGAAGAGATTAGCCTTGAGAAGAGTAAGGGGCCAACTCACTATAATGCTGTTACAGTTCCATGGGTTAGATTAAGAACATGATTGCACCAAGAAGGAATGGAGCTAATCTTCATGACAAATCAGAGGAAACAATTATTTTGATCAGATTTTTTAAATGTTGACCTGGACTTTACATTACGGAGACCGACCCAATTCATCCATGCAGACCAACATGCCCATCTAAACTAGTTCGATTTGCCCATATTTGGTCCAGAACCCTCTAAAACGTTCCTATCCATGTCCCTACCCCAGTTTTTTTTTTTATGTTGTTATTGTAACATCATTTTTACCACAAAGATAGACACAAAATACTGGAGTAACTCAGCGGGACAGGCAGCATCTCTGGATAGAAGGAATGGGTGACCTTTCTTCAAAGTCTGAATTTACTCCAGCATTTTGTGTCTATCTTTGCATTAAACCAGCATCTGCAGTTCCTTCCCACATATTTTTTATACCACATTCATGAACCTCTCCTTGTTGGTCGTTCCTTTGAGACTTAGTGGTCATAACCCCTGTCTTCCCATCAGTCATTTATTGACCTGCTACTCTGGTTCCTCAATAAGAGAATAGCCGGTGAACAGAGGAAAGGATCAAGGATGTTCTCAAAGTCAGCTCGGGAGTGGGGGGGGGGGGGGGGGGGGGGGGAAGGTATATCTGAGCACTCAAAATGGAGTAGGAATGTTAAGGTGCTGTTGAGAACCGCACAGTCCATGCGTTCAAAGCACTCAGAACACTAAAGTAAACATTGGTGAATGGCGACACCTCTCAAGGTATCCATCAACCAACACCATCAAGCACCTCCTCCGCTGTCCCTGGCCCCCACCGCGCGCGTGTGTGTGCGTGTGTGTGTGTGCGTGTGTGCGCGCACGTGGTCGGTAGCAAAGATCCTGTAGGATCTTTGGTCAGTAGATGCAGCTCACGCTTCGGTGGAGGCTTTCCAGGCGAGTGACCAAAACCTCTGGTGACTCATGGAAACCTTGGGTGGGGCGCAAGGTCAAGAGGTTTCCATTCAGGTTTCCTAAGTGGGACAGGGGCATTACTAATCAAGAATCTGCCTTAAAAATACCCATTGACTTGGCTTTTACAGCAGTTTGCAGCAATGAATTCCACAGATTTGCTGTATTCCATCTGCCACTTCTTAGCCCACTCTCCCAACCTGTCCAAGTCCTTCTCGACTCCTTGCTTTCTCTACACTACCTGCCCCTCCACCTATCTTCATATCAACCTAGCTATAAAGCCTTCTAATCCGAATTCAAAGGCTTACAAATCCAATTTTCCCTCGTCCAAATCATTCATGTACAATGAAGAGTAGCAGACCCAGTATTGACCCCGATGGAACACTGCTAGTCACTTGTAGTCATTGGCAGCCAACCAGAAAAAGCCCCCTTGATTCCCACTCTTTGCCTTCTGCCATTCAGCCAACTTTCTATCCATGCTGGTATCCATGCTAGTGGAGGTAAATACAATAGTGGTATTTAAGAGGCTTTTACCTAGGCACATGGAAGTGAAAGGAATAGAGGGATATGGATCATGTACAGGCAGATGAGATCAAGCTAATTTGGCAGCATGTACGGCACAAACATTATGAGCTAAATAGCCCATTTCTGTGTTGTACTGTGTAGGAAGGAACTGCAGATTCGTGTCGAGACCCTTCTTCAGACCCGAAACGTCACCCATTCCTTCTCTCCAGAAATGCTGCCTGTCCTGCTGAGTTACTCCAGCTTTGTGTCTATCCACTGTATTGTAATGTTCTATGTTCTAAGTCATGAAAGCAATTTGATAAAGAGTTCATCACTTTAATTACTCATGTTCCTTAATTTCTCAATCCTCAAGCTTATTTAATTAAAGAGAAACCCTGATGATTATTTTGCTAAGTCAGTTACTGAATGTCTTGTTTGTTTCAATGCACCACCATCAGGTTACTTTCCCAGCAGCTTTACCAGCAGCGATCTTTGCAATGAAGGATGCCACTGAAAGCCTAACTAATGCAAATGTTGATTCATGTCCTACTTACAGCAAAGTCTGGCTCATTATCTTGCAAACTTAGTTTGTGGAATTGAACATCATAAGTTTTATGTGAACACCCAATTGTTTTTTTTTTCTATATTATCCTTATAAATTATTATTTTCCTCGACATAAACAGGAAATTAAAATGCAGAGTAAGATGCACCACACATCTAGAAAACAACAAATCACAGCATTTTTCTAGATTGAAAACTCAATTACTATTACATTACTTCAGAACACCTTATCCATAAGGTTTTTTTTTAAGAATATTGCTCAGTTAATATTACATATCAATGCAAATCAGCTTGTTTATATGGATTTTGATTGGAATGTTAAAAATATTATAGTGATAGCATCATCACATAAAAAGAATATCTATCCAAACATGGTTTGAAAACTGCAATACTATTCTAATAAAATTTGTGCTTTGGGCAGGATTTTTTTTTCTAATTTCCAATAAAGGTTCCACTGAGACTTTAAAACACTCCCTTAATAGAGTTTGTCTATGTGCATACATTGGTGTTTCTGTTAAAAAGGCACGGTAAATTGGCAATCAAAATTAATCATGCACGCACAGCTTGCGTTTTTATGGAGAATATTCAGATACTTCTGTCCAAAGATGACCCTTGCTTTTCACCATTTGTAACAGTGATACAATCATTGGAATGACTGTCGGTTATAGTAATCTACAATATGCACATTACATTTACATTGGATTTGTGAGAATAGGAATGTGTTCATGGTCACTTGTGCTCAGTGTGTGACATTGTAAGAATATTTGCATTGCAAAACTTTTCATACAAAAAACAGAAGCGACGTACGATGTGAATAGCTCACTGTACTATACATGCAACTTAAAGAACACATTTCTATCCTAAGTGTGCAGGAAGGAGCTGCAGATACACAAAATTGCTGGAGAAACTCAGCAGGTGCAGCAGCATCTATGGAGCGAAGGAAATAGGCAACGTTTCGGGCCGAAACCCTTTTTCAGACTGAAGTCTGAAGTCTGAAGAAGGGTTTTGGCCCGAAACGTCGCCTATTTCCTTCACTCCATAGATGCTGCTGCACCCGCTGAGTTTCTCCAGAAATTTTGTGTACCTTCGATCTTCCAGCATCTGCAGTTCCTTCTTGAACACAAGGAACTACAGTTGCTGGTTTAAACCGAAGATAGAGACAAAAAGCTGGAGTAACTCAGCGTGACAGGTAGCATCTTTGGAGAGAAGGAATGTGTGACATTTCAGGTCGAGACCCTTCTTCAGACTAGTCATTGGAAAGGGGAACAAGAGATATAGACGATGACGTCTAGTAGAGAGATAAAGAACAATGAATGACAGATGTGCAAAAAAGTAACAACGATAAAGGAAACAAGCTGTTTGTTCGGTGAAAACGAGAAGCTGGTGTGACTTGGGTGAGGATGGATGGAGAGAGTGGGAATGCAGGGGTTACTTGAAGTTAAAGAAATCAATATTCATATTCTACCCGAAGAGATGGCTCAGGTGGTTGTCAAGTAAAAGTTCAAGGTGAGCATTGGTATTCTGGTTTCAATCAGAGCTTAAAGGTGCTGTTTGTCTACGTTACTTCCAATTGAATGACCATCTCTGTTTTTGACTCACTCTTTACTGAAATCTAAACCAATAAACTGAAGGGCCACAACAGAGCAAAGAGGAAGAATATATCTTAATTTCAACCAATGGTTCTGGGAAAGAATATCTTCATTTTATCCAATGGTTCTCAGAGAGTAAAATTTATTGGACTTGATGCATGTGTGCTCAATAAAGGTTGTTCACGAGCTCAGCGTTTTGTTCAGCATTCGCCAGTAAACATTGTATCCGCCTGTATAGGAGAATAAAATAAATAGAATGAGTGTTTAATGGTTTTTTTGCAATGGTTAGGGATCAGGCAATTAGTGAAGTGAGTGAGCAATTTCTGCAACGCAAGAACCTGACTAACACAGATCCCCAGGGCATGGAAGAGAAGGACATTCCGAGCACAATGTGGGAAATGTCAGGAAAATGAGAAAGGAAGGAAATTTCACAGATAAAAAGACTAGAATATCAGAGATGGAGGAGAATTACGAGCAAATGAACTGTTGTGAAAATTACAGAGTGTGGTGTGAATGTTTCTCATTGAGTTAGTTCAATAATAATAATAATAATAATAATAATAATAATAATATATTTTATTGTCATTGCACATAAGTGCAACGAGATTTGGTATGCAGCTTCCATCCGATGTCATAACTTAAATAACTAATAAAATATTGATTTAGATATCCCGAGAACATGGTTTGTAAAAAGAACAGTAAAACAGTCAAAACAGTTCAACAGACTAAAGTGCAGATGTGTCTGTGTGACGTGACCATCCGAGGGAGACAGTCCATGGGGGGGGTGGAGGGCACTCAGCAGGGCCGGTTCAGAGCCGCTATAGCTCTGGGAATGAAGCTGTTCCCGAGTCTGGAGGTACGGGCATAGAAGGCCTTGTAACGTCTGCCGGAGGGAAGTAGTTCGAACAGTCCATTACAAGGGTGTGAGGAGTCTTTATGGATGCTGACAGCCTTCCTGAGGAAGAATATTTTATTTAAATATTTCAGAATAAATTTAACTTGTTACATATTACAAAGCAATACAATCTGAAGGGATTTATTGTAAGCTGGATGTGATTTATCATGAAGTCTTCCAATGGTGATAATTGTTTGGTAAATGATATGGACCTTACACATTTGTGCAAATTAAGCTTAAAGAGTATTATTTTGATTTTGTATGATAGTGCATGAAGGCCAATAGCATATTTTTTGTGCACCTCTATGGACTTTTATTTTCTCTGAAGTCCGTGGAAATACAACTCGGTTTTGCTAAAATGGTTGAAGCCCACGTTTGTCACTGTCCGATAAAACCAATATCCAGACCATCCAATCTGGACAATGATATGTTAACAAGCAATATTAATTTCCTGGGCTATCTATTTTCACTAATACTTTATATCAATCACTGAACGATGATTGAATCGTTATTCCCAAAGAGAGAGCAAGAAAATGTCAGCAAAGTAAATTCTCACAGGATTTTACCTTCTATTTTTAGTTGCTTCCATTTCCTTTTGTGTTTGCTGTGCTGTATTTTGGAGCCTTCAAAGATGAAAATGGAAGATTGTACAATTGTGTATACCTCAAATAATGATATTGCTGAAAAGACTGGCAGTTGAAGACGATCACATTTGTGCAATATGCTGCATACTGACCTTGACTGATTTTGTTTACTTCAAGTTTAACTTGTTCCAACTGAGAACTGTCAAAAGTAATGGCCTTGATGTGGCTTGGTGCGATGCAGGGGAGCGCAATGTCAGAGCAAGAGTCTGGAGATCACACTGGTGATGCTACATCCTCATGTATGAAATCTCAGACCTAGAAAAGTACCAGTCATTAGGGGAGGGGTTTTAACCTGCTCCTCCCCCCACCCCCCCTCAATTGGCACTACAAGGCAGAATTGATTAAAGCAGGTGTAATGCTTCTATTAGACCAAATCACATTTGTATATGGATTTGAAATAGCTATCACAGACACACCCAATAAAATGCTTAGGCTACATGTAACGAGGTACAGTGAAAAGCTTTTTTTTTACATGCTTCCCAATCAGGTGATACTATATAAAAATATAATAATGCCAAACTCAAGTACAATAGTTAGAGCAACAGGGAAGATACCAAGTGCAGAATACAGTTCTCAGCATTGTAGCGCATCAGTTCCATTTACAAAGTAAAATGCCTGCAATGGGGTCAAGGTGAATCAGACGCTTATGGTTGTACTGTTCAGAAGGCTAATAACAGAGGAGAAGTTGTTCCCACATCTGGTGGTGCGCACTTTCAAACCCCTGGATCTTCTGCCCGACGGGAGCGGGGAGAAGGAGGAATGAATGAGGTGGGACAAGACTTTGATTATGTTGGCCGCTTTGCCCAGGCAGTGGGGAATGTAGATGGAATCAGTGGCAGAGACTCTGGTCTGGGTGATGGACTGGGCTATGTCCATAACTCTCTGCAATTCCTTGCGGTCTTGGGCGGAGCTGTTCCCCCAACCAATCTATGCTGCAACCCAACAATCTGTTTTCTGTGGTGCATCGACAAAAGTTTGTAAGAGGCAAATTGGATTGAATAGACTCTTTCTGTGCTCTATGATTCTGTGATATGGGAAACATGCATCCGAATATAGAGTTAGTATTTTTGATGCAAGGATCCACTTCATTGTTACCAAGCATCCTCCTACTGTTTACAATGGCTGTCAGGTCAGTTAGTATCAAATGGGGTTTTACTAATTATACGGTTCAATATCAGCACAAACGACAAGACACCCAGTACCAGTATTATTCTGCAGCATTAATTAATTGGGTTAACAGGTGATGAGTGTTCGGATGCACTGGTCCTGTACTGACTGGAGTTTTTAAAACTTACCAAATAGTGAAAGGCCTGGATAGAGTGGATGTGGAGAAGATCTTTCCACTAGTGGGAGAGTCTAGCCTCAGAATAAAAGGACATACATTTAGAAAGGAGAGGAGGAGGAGGAGGAGGAGGGATGTATTTGGTCAGAGGGTAGTGAATCTGTGGAATTCTTTGCCACAGAAGGCTGTGGAGGCCAAATCAATGGATATTTTTAAGGCAGAGATAGATAGATTCTTGATTAATAAGGATGTCAGGGGTTACGGGGAGAAGGCAGGATAATAGGGTTGAGAGGGAAAGATAGATCAAACATGATTGAATGGCGGAGTAGACATGATGAGCCAAATGGCCTAATTCTGCTCCTAGAACTTATGAAGTTAATTGTAGAAAGTTTGTTTATTGAAAGGAAATATCAGCCAAGGCTCCCACTCCAGTAGTTAAATAGAGAATCCTGGTGGATGGTGTGCACATACAGAGCACACTTGGCTGTGATTTCCCTATGGTCACATAACACAAGAGCACTTAGATGAAGAACCAAAAGAAAGGCTGTGCTCACTGAATTCACAAAGGTCCATATCAGACAAATTAAAAGGAAATTGAGAATTTGAAGAGATTTTAAAGTAAGAAAAAATATAAATCCCATTGTTTTAGCACCTCAGATTTTGAACTGTATTTAACCAGCGATCTGAATATGTATTGGGAATATGGAGGTCTTATGACCAATGTTAAGGAAATGTTTATCTCCTTAGTATATTTAAATAATAAGGAGCTCTGTTTAGCAATCTCAGTTCCATTAATTCACTAAAATAACCAAATCATTAATGTTTTGCTTACCTAATCTGCAATTGATTTCAAAAGCTTTAGCATCGTAAAGCTAAAAACTAGGCAATCCAATTATGTCTGAGGAATTCCAATAAACCATAAAAATTGACCGTAAAAGACTGAAAGGCTAGTGTTATTTTCTCATGAAATACATTACAAATTATTTTCATTGAAGGGATTGAATGTGGAATATCTATTCAGCTAAAATCCAAAGAGCAGTGCCCCGAATACTCATTTTTTGGATGCGATGAAAGTAGTTTGCCATGAAAGTATTTAATCAGCTTAATGTCAAAACTGGGATAAATATAAATCCTTAAGTGATGTTAAGAGATATTACTCTCCATATTGATAATCAGCATAAGTGTTCTACAATTGAAAAAATTGCTTCGTAAGTGTTTCTGGTTTGTCATGCTTTAGCCAAAGGAAATGGAATGTGACCACCAATGTAAATACAATTGAAAAAAGGCCTTGGAATTCTTTCTTAAATAGCTTCAATTGGTTTTATTTTTGCTAATTACAGTAGCAATACGAAACATTTTTTTAATGGTGCAATTTCACAAAGATTGTTGGTGTAATGAAGAAGTATCAACCAATAATTGTCATGCAACATACAAGCCACAAACTCACTAGAAATCTCTCAAACACAATCACTAAAAATTCTGACTGCTACGCTACAAGAGATTGGGCAAATCCAAATGGTATAAAACATGGTTCAAAGTGGAGAATCATGTGGCCATGCTTTGTGCATAACAGAAATCATAAGATATACAGACATTTGCTTATAGTGATACTGATAAACATCTGGGAAGAATTGCCAAAAGATGTAGGTAGTAATATTAAGTAGCGGCGCTGTTGAAAGGAAATGTTAAAAATAAAATCCCAATTTTACTGTTACAACAGTAAAGTAGTGAAAATTCAATTTTACATGTCTAGTTAGAAAATAATCTACTGCAAGAAATGTTCATCATACATTAACCCACTCATTCCTGTGATCATTCTTGTGAACCTTCAGTCTGAAAATTGAATTCTCCAATTTACGGTAAATTAGCTATCCTTTTTTCCCCATAAATCATGTTCATATGTGATAGCAGCAGGATTAGGATATTCAGCCCATCAAGTCTACCCCGCCATTCAATCAATCTATCTTTCCCACATAACCCCATTGTCCTGCCTTCTCCCCATAACCCCTAACACCCGTAATAATCAATAATCTATCTATCTCTGCCTTAAAAATATCCATTGACTTGGCCTCCATAGCCTTCTGTGGTAATGAATTCCACAGATTCCACACCCTCTGATTAGTAGGCACAATTTGGGCACATGGTATTGGGGGTAGAGTGCTGACATGGATAGAAAATTGGTTGGCAGACAGGAAACTCACACAAGAGTGTGGAGGGAGGGGGAGGGGGAGGGGGGGGGAGAGGGGAGAGAGTGGAAGGTGGGTAGGATGGGAGGGGTAGAGGGGTAGGGGGAGTGGTGGAAGAGGGGCAGAGGAGTAGGGGAAGGGGGTGGGGGGGGGGGGAGGGGGAGGGGGGAGGGGAAGGGGGGGAGGAAGTGGGGAGGGGGGAGGGGGGAAGGGGGAGAGGTGGAAGAGGGATAAGGGTAGGGGGAGGGGGAGGGGGACGGGGGGGAGAGGGGGAGGGGGAGGGGGGACGGGGTGGGGGAGAGAGGGAAGGGGGGGGGAGAGGGAAGGGGGGTGGGGGGAAAGGGTGCGGGTTAGAGGGAAGGGGAGGAGGAGGGAGAGGGGCGAGGAGAGGGAGATGGAGAGGAGGGAGGAGGGGAGGGGGGGGGAGGGGGGAGATAGGGAAGGGGAGAGAGAGGTGGGGTAGGGGGAGAGATGGACCAGAGGGTTTAAATTGCATTTGGAATTTTTTGGGGGGAAGGGGCAAGAGGGAGAGAGGGATTAACGGGTCCCTTTCAGATGGAGAGGGAAGGGGGTACCGCAAGGCTCGGTGCTACCGAGCTATTTATAATATACATCAATGATTTAGGGAAGGGAGGACTAAGATTAGGGATTTGCAGATGGACAAGGCTGGGTGGGGTGTAAACTGTGAGGAGGAGAGGGAGATGAGAATGAGGGGAGGAGGAGGAGGGGTGGGCAGATGCATGGGTGATGAAGTTTAGGGGAATGTGGGGATTTTGGTAGAGAGGTGTGGGGGAGGGTCAAGTTGGGTAAAAGGGTAAGTACAACATGAGGGGGGTCTCCAATTTAAATTCATTTGGAATATTTTGTAGGACCAAGAAAGCAAGAAACAAAGAGTAGGGATTAACGGGTCAAAGAGGTCCTTCTGCAGTTGGAAAGGGCCCTAGTGAGAACACACCTGGAGTATTGTGTGCAGTTTCAGAATGGCAGGCAGTGACTAGTGGGGTACCGCAAGGCTCGGTGCTGGGACCGCAGTTATTTACAATATACATCAATGATTTAGATGAAGGGATTCAAACTAACATTAGCAAATTTGCAGGTGACACAAAGCTGGGTGGCAGTGTAAACTGTGAGGAGGATGCTATGAGAATGCAGGGTGACTGTGGACAGGTTGGGGTGGTGGGCAGTGATGCAGTTTTAATGTGGATAAATGTGAGGTTATCCATTTTTGTCAGGGCAAAAACAGGAAGGCAGATGGGGATATATCAAAATGGTGTCAAGACCTACTCCTGCACCTATTGTCTAAAAAAGAAAGTACAACAGGATCTAAAGGGGGGTCCTTGTTTCATCAGTCAATGAAAGTAAGCATGCAGGCACAGCAGGCAGTGAAGAAAGCGAATGGCATGTTGGCTTTCATAACAAGTGGAGTTGAGTATAGGAGCAAAGAGGTCCTTCTGCAGTTGTACAGGGCCCTAGTGAAAACACACCTGGAGTATTGTGTGCAATTTTGGTACATTCGCCCCATATCCCTCCAAAGCTTTCCTATCCATGCACCTGTCCGAATGTCTTTAGAAAGTTGTTATATGACCTGCCTCAACTATGTCTTCTGGCAGCTCATTCCATTATAGCAACCGTCCTCTGTGCTAAAAAGTTGGCCCCCAGGTTCCTACTAAATCCTTCCCCTCTCACCTTAAACCCGTGGTTCTTGATTTCCCAACTTTGGGTCCCAGCCTTGTGCATTCCGATGGTGTGACTGTGCCCGTGTCCTCCACCCCCACTGGTTGTACACTTCCGATTTCAACCATCCATAGATGGGGGAAAGATTTGGTAGGATATTTCACCAACCTGTGCTGCTGCCTTCAGGAATCCTTGAACATGTCCAGAACAAAGTTCCAGTTTGATGAATGCTACTTGTAAATACCCATGAGATATATCAACGGCCAAACCCTCAAATCCCACTCTGTTTGTAGTTTAGTTTAGAGTTTGTAGATAGTTTAGAGGCCCACCAAGTCCACGCTGACCAGCGATCACCCATACCCTAATTCAATCTACACACTGGGGACATCTTTTACTGAAGCTAATTAACCTGCAAATCTGCACGGCTTTGGAATCTGGGAGGAAACCGGAGCACCCAGAGATAACCCACGTGGTTGCAGAGAGAACGTACAAACTCCATACACCCAGCACCCATAGTCAGGATTACCCAAATCTCTGGCGCTTTGAGGCAGCAACTCTACCACTACCCACTGTGCCTTCCACCTAATCATTGACTGACACAAATTTAATTCTGAACAAGCATGCTCTCACTTTTATTAATAACATCTATTTTGGAATTCAGCACTTGTCATTTTTAAGTTTGTATAGAAAAGATACATGGGCAGTTCTTATCCCACTATCTAATGCTTTATTAATAAATTCACCCAGATAAAATCTCTGCTTCACAAACTCGTGGTGCTTTCATCAACTGATACATGACCTTGTGGTCTGTCATACTGCCTTTGCTTATATTTTCCAGCTATTTTCTCACAATTGACTTTAAACTGATAATGGAACTGACAGAAGACTATTGGCTGCAACTTCTCCCCCTTCTTAAATAAGAGTAACATGTTCAATTTTCTATTTCAAAAGGTGAATCCAGAGAACTTTGCAAAATCATGATTTAATTTAGGTAAGACAAACATCAAAAGGAAGATAAATAAATCAATTATCTATTTTATTATCCTGTGGTGGAAGCAAATCGTGTCTTTGAGACTTGTTTATCTAGTCCCAATGTGGTTTCCTTGTCATTTTATATTAAATCCAAGAAAATCCTTTCATTAAGATGTTCAAATGTTGCAGGCATTTTTTCCTCCTCCTCTGGCTTAAGAAATTCAAAATACTAAGGCAACAAATCTGGCATTTCCTACCATAATCATAATTATCATCCTTCAACCACCATTTCTGATGGATCAACCTTCTCTGTACGTCACAGTCCTTCTTGAGACAGGTTAGTACAAAATCTTGCTGTCAATTTTGATATTACCAGCTGATTTATTTTTTCAATGTTCACATCTCTTATCACATTGTTACGTCCCTTCACACCTCTACAATCTACCAACTTTCACTATTTAATTTTATACCTATACAAATTTACATTATCTTCATATGGTCATTTACTTTACGTTCTAATCTGTTCACAAGATCCAGATGCCACTGGCAAAGTTAGCACGAATAGTCCATGTCCAGATGCTGCCGTCACCCGTTTGCCCAACCCCTGACTGGCTTTAGAGTGCAGATAGTAGTCCCAGTCCCTGCTCCCTTGACTGTCCAGGGACCCAACAGTCCTCTCATATATTGGCGAGACCAAGCGCAGACTGGGCGATCATTTCGCTGAACACCTCCGCAAAGTCTACCTTAGCCTTGAGCGTGAGTGAAATATTTCCCCCCAACTTCACTCGCATATTTCTACCAATGAAGGAAGGTGCAATCACTGCTCTGAAAACCAGGTTTTGCAAGAAACTGATAACTTCATGGAAACCAGTGCCAACTAGCATTTGCTTTTCATTTCGCTTTTGTTTACCTAATTGAATTGACAAGACAAGATTGAATTGCTCTGCTGACAAGATTGAATTCAAACCATTCCCCCTGGATGATTAGTCCAGTCCTTTGACTACTAGTCTCACAACTTCACTACTGTGCCACCATTTTAACATAGAATATGGATATTTACTTCATATGAGAAGCACTCACTTTTAATGGGTACTTACTTTAATTGCATTGAATAATTATTTGAACGCTTTCCAGTGTTTCTTTGCTAAGGTTTTGGCATCAATGTCCAGCCAAGATTACAGAGTCACATATAAAGTCATAGAGCCATACAGTATGGAAACAGGCCCTTCGGCCCAGCTTGCCTATGCACACTTGCCAATGCACATTTGGCAATATCCCTCTAAACTTTTCTTATCCATGAAGCTGTCCAAATGTTTTTTACATGTTGCTATAGTTTTTACTTCAACTACCTCCTCCGGTAGCTCATTCCATATACCCACCACCCTTTTTTTTTTACATAACCCCCCTCAGATTTCTGTTAAATCTTTCCCCTCTCACCTTAAACTTGTGTCCTCTGATTTTCTATTCCCACAGATGGTTGGGTCTGCCTGTGTGGAGTTTGCACATTCTTCCTGTGACCACGCGGGTTTGCTCCGGAGGAGCTCCGCTTTCCTCCCACATCCCAAAGTTGTGCCTCCGAAGCCTCGCGCGCGCGTGTGTGTGAGTGGGCGCATGCGCGTGTGGCCGCCAAAAAATGGTGTGTCCCCCTGTCCCCCGGTCCCCTCCATATTTTGATAGCGATTTCCGTGCCTGTGCAGGTCTGTAGGTTAATTGGCACACTATAAATTGACCCTAGTGTGTAGGAGAATAATAATAATAAAAAAAATTTATTGATGGGCGCCTTTCAAGAGTCTCAAGGACACCTTACAAAAATTTAGCAGGTAGAGGAAAAACATGTAAGGGGAATGAAATAAATAGTAGAGACATGACTAGTACACAAAGTAAATACAGAATTCAATACAAAACACAGTATGAGGCAATTAATGCACAGATGAAAAGGGACGGCACGTGGGGCTAAGAATAGGCAGAGGTGAAGAGATGGGTTGAGGCGGGACTGGAAGATGGTGAGGGACACGGAATTGCGGATCAGTTGGGGGAGGGAGTTCCAGAGCCTGGGAGCTGCCCTGGAGAAGGCTCTGTCCCCAAAACTGTGGAGGTTGGAATTGTGGATGGAGAGGAGACCGGCTGATGTGGATCTGAGGGACCGTGAGGGTTGGTAGGGGGAGAGGAGGTTAGTGAGATATGGGGGGGGGCAGATGGTGGAGGGCTTTGTAGGTGAGGATCAGGATTTTGTAGGTGATCCGGTGGGAGATGGGAAGCCAGTGAAGTTGTTTGAGGACTGGAGTGATGTGATACCAGGATTTGGTGTGGGTGATGAGTCGGGCGGCTGCGTTCTGGACCAGTTGGAGCCGGTTGAACTAGTATAGAACTAGTCTGAATTGATGATCGATAGTCAGTGTGGACTCGGTGGCCCAAAGATTCTGTTTTCTCGCTGTCTCTCTAAACTAAACTATCAGGCCCCTGAACGGTCCTTCCTTAAGCTGGGGTACTGTCTGATTCTCCTCTACCTCATTGAATTTGGCTGTGGAACTGGTGCGCTACAATACTGAGAACTATACTCTGCACTTTGTATCTTTCACTATGCTCTACCTAATGCACTGATGTTTGGCTTGATTGTGTATACATGTAGAATTATCCATTTTGCTTGGATAGCATGCAAAACAAAGCTTTTCACTGTACCTCAGTAGGTGACAATAACAAACCTAAACTTAAAAGTAGTTGTTATAAATAGAAGGTCCTCACTGAAAGACACACAATGCTGGAGTAACCCAGTAGAACATGCAGGATCTCTGGATAGAAGGAATGGATGACCACAGTCTGAAGAAGGGTCTCGACCCAAAACGTCACCCATTCCTCCTACCTAGAGATGCTGCCTGACCCAATTAGTTACTCCAGCATTTTGTGTCTATCTCCAGTGTAAACCAGCATCTGCAGTTCTTACTTACACATATTTGTGGAAGGTGCTGACAAAGTGGAATATGTTACAACAAAAGTTTGAGGCAAATAGCATGAATTCACACAGGGGAAAACAGAATGGAAGGATAATGGGATAGAGAGTTGGGACGTGTGCCTAAAGAACATGGGCCATCAATACTAAATGGCATTTTTATCTGTGTTCCAAATTGTGTGCAATCATTTGAGCCATATTCCAGAAAAGTGTTTTGAATGCTATCTGGAACACAGCCTAAACAGATTTATTGGACAAACCATTTGAGAGGCACTTTATAACCAAATTATCTCCGGATTTAATTACGCAAGAGCACACTTTATAGCAAAAAGCAATCAATATGGGAGAGGTAAATTGAAACTGAGATAAAGGCAGCTTTTGATCAAGTGTGGCTTCAAGCAGCCCTGGTGAACCCAAAGTCAATGGAAAAGGAAAATACTCCAAGAGTTGAAATCATACTTTGCAAAAAGGAGGTAGTTAGTGATTATTGGAGCCCCACTGTCTATCCTTGACATACAAGGGGACTAGAAGGGTGGTGAATCTGTGGAATTATTTGCCACAGAAGGGTGTGGAGGCCGTCAGTGGATATTTAAGGTAGAGTTAGATAGATTATTGATTAGTACAGATGTCAAAGATTATGGTGAGAAAGCAAGAGAATGAGATTAGGAGGGAGAGATAGATCAGCCATGATCGAATGGCAGAGTAGACCTGATGGGCCGAATGGCCTATTTCTGCTCCTATCACCTATGATCATTGCCAAGTCTCCCACCGACAGTATGTCGGGGATCATTATCCAGAGACTCATCTGTCCCAGTCACATAATGACGGCAGCTACAACAGTAAGTCAGAGGCAGAGTATTCTGTGGTGAGTGACTTTAGATTTTAGAGATTGCGTGTAGAAACAGGCCCTTCAGCCAACCGAGTCGACGGCGACCAGCAATCACCCCGTACACCAGGACTATCCTATTTAATGTTTTTATCAAAGCCAATTAACCTACAAAACTGTACATCTTTGAAGTGTGGGAGGAAACGAGAGCACCTGAAGAAAACCCACATGGTCACAGGGAGAACGTACAAACTCCGTACAGACAGCACCTGTAGTTGGGATTGAACCTGGGACTGGTGCTGTGAGGCAGCAACTCTACCGCTGTGTCACCGTGCCATCCTTATTGCCAACTTAAAGCTTTTCTAGTTTCTGCAAGGCCCAATTCAGGAGCATACTCTCCATGTTCCTGTGTTCAGTGTAGCACCAACAACATCATAGAGAAAGCAATTCATTTGATTGGTATTTCTTTCATCACATTTAATCTCTAAGGCCGGCCGACTTCGGGGCTGAGACGGCGGCGGCCCGACTCGGAGTTGAGGCTGCGGGACTCGGAGCCGAGGCGGCGGCAGCCCAACTCGCTGATGCGGCGGTCCAGGTTTCAGCGGCGGCCCGACTCGGAGCTGAGGCGGCGTTCCAGCTTTCAGCAGCGGCCCGACTCGGAGCTGTGGCTGCAGCGGCCCGACTTGCTGATGCGGCGTTCCAGTTTTCGGCAGCGGCCCGAATCGGAGCTGAGGCGGCGGCGGCATCACTTTGGCGGTCCGCTGGACTGGAGGGCGGCATCTTCGGCCTGGATCCGCCTCAGCGCAGAGGGAGTACAAGGAGGGATGAGACAGAGACTAAGACTTTTGCCTCCATCACAGTGAGGAGGTGCTTGGTGATGTTAATTTGTGTTTATTGTACGTTTTGTTATTTATTATTATATGTATGACTGCAGGCAACGAAGTTTCATTCAGACCGAAAGGTCTGAATGACAATAAAGGAATCTAATCTAATCTAATCTAATCTCTACCCCGTCAGTAAGGCTCCAATGCTTTCCATCTGTAATTATTCACCAAGGTCACTGCAACAGCACCTCTCAACCAACGACCACCATTGTCAAGGAGAGAGCAGCCTGCCAATAGGAACTCCAATATCTGCAGGTTCCCCTCCAAGACTTGGAAATATACTGCCATCCTGGGGCAGCACAGTGGTGCAGCGGTAGTGTTGCTGCCTTACAGCACCAGAGAACCAGGTTTGATCCTGACTACGGGTGCTGTCTGTACGGAGTTTGCACATTCTCCCTGTGACCGCGTGGGTTTTCTCCTGGTATTCCAATTTCTTCCGACACTCCAAAGAAGTACAGGTTTGTAGGTTGATTGGCTTCTGTAAATTGTCTGTAGTGTGTAGGATACTGCTAGTGAACAGGGTGAACGCTGGTCGGCACGGAATTGATGGGCCAAAGGGCCTGTTTCCGCACTGTATCTAAGTAAATCTAAGATACCCCTACCCAATAGCATTGTGGGAGAATATTCAACAGGAGTTCAAGAGGGCAGCTCACCGCCATTGTATCAATGGCAATTAGGGATGGGCTTCTGATAAAGCACTAAATATGCATGCACCCAAGGACCTTCTGCTAATATGAATCTGCACCAGCAGATTAATATCATACATCTCCGCTCAATGCTTATCGAGCAATATCCACAGTTAAAGACTGCAGGAGATGTTAGTTTAATTGCATGGTAAACCCCAAAGAAATATCTTTGGTTACTAATTGCTAATAATCCAAAATGCTAACCACGGCAGCTTTATCCAAAATGAAAGATAGTTAGGCTTTTATTGAAATGAGCCTCCACGGCAGTTTGACTTACTTCCTCTGTTTGGAAGCTCCCTTAACAAAGGCAAGAGCTCATTAGAAATGTTTTATCCAAACATTCAGCCAACAGACAATACCAGCAGCCCGCAACAGATTTCACTTACTCTCCCAAACTCTCGTTCCTAAGAAGGCTCTGCAGAGAGTAGTGCGTTCGGCCGAATTCAGCTCATGAGAAATCACCCCCTGCAGGAACTTACAACAGGAGGTGCAACTCCAGAGCAAACAAAATCATGAGAGACCTCTTCCACCCCTGCAACAGTTCCAATACGGTCAGGCAAAGCCTCCGTTGCCATGCAGTGAGAACGGAGAGGTTGAGAAGGAGTTTCTTCCCAGACAAATTCCACCCCACGCCTTTCTCCCAAACTCTACAGAACGTTTTCCTTCTATTATCTATTAGCTGTAAACAAGTTATGAAGTTTTAATTGTTTGGGGGTTGACCGCTTTTGTCCGTGGCATTGCCACTGGCACAACTGCACATAGAGTGCTTGACAAATGCCTGACTGCACTGGCATCTCAGAGACACAAGTCAAGCTTTCCAAACTGGGGAAGACCACGTGGGGGCACACTGGCTGGTGAGCACTTCTGCCTTGATCAGATACGAAGGTCCATCCTGACGTGGGGTGCAGGCTGTGTGGAGTTTGCATGTTCTGCCTGTGACTGCGTGGGTTCCCCCCCACATCCCAAACATATGTGGGTTTGTAAGCTAATTGACCTTAAATTGCCCCTCATGTTAAAGGAGTGGATGCAAAAGTGAGTTAGCATAGAACAGGTGCGAGTGGGTCAGCATGAACTCAGTGGGTTGAAGTTTCCTTGAAGCCGTATCTTTCAATCAATTAAACCGGTAGAGTGGCAGTCCTGGTAGAATAGAAATCAGTCCAAATCAAAAAGTGATTATTCAAATCCTTTTGATGGTAATGTGTGCATGAAGACATGGATTATGAACCACCATTATTCCCGTTGAAGTGGATGCTGTTCCTTTAAATTGAAATTATCTAAAAAATTGATCAACCTTAAAAGAAATATAGCTGAAATATGATAAGTGAATTCATTAATTCAAAAGGCCAAGGAACAAATTCAGTACAGAAATTTAGAAACTAAAACAAATCCTGGTAAAATTATATTCTGTCTGAGATCAATACAGCAATGAAGATAGACACAAAATGCTGGAGTAACTCAGTAAGACAGGAAGCATCTCTGGAGAGAAGGAATGGGTGACGTTTTATTTGAGACTCTTCTTCAGTCTGAAGAAGGTACATTGCTTTGTTCACGATTGCACCATTGCATTTATCAGCTCTAATTTGTGATACATTCACAGGACAAAGGTTAATGTGTAAAGCTCCAATCAAAGGCAGATAAAAATCGAGAGGGCACCAGGTGAATCTTAATGAAATGTCAAGTCATGGAGCCAATTCACAGCATGTTTCTGGTGCAGCAAAATGAATTTGCTTTGTCAAATAAATCAATACTCATTTTAACATCTTTCCTGTTACACAGCAATTTGTCTTTGAAACTGAATAATGTCATTTCTTATAAGGCTCAAAGAACCCTGCTTTTATTCTGTGTTTGGGAGTATAGAAATGTTGAAAAAAAGATGCCGTCTTGGGAATCCCAACTAATATTTAACCATTGACTTTAATAATATTCTTCATTGGATGCACCATGCTAATTGACAAATTACTCTGAGTTAATGGGCAGCTGCCTTCTGAGGCAAATACTGCTCCCACGTGGCAAGAAGCATTGGGTTTATCCACCGTTAAGTATGCCTTAAGTATGCTTCGCTTCCCTCGTTTTCCACACTTTCCAGCCCCCATACCGAATGTAGTACATTGAACATGAACACAAAGTGCAGGAGTAGCTCAGCGGGTCAGGCAGCATCTCTGGAGAAGAAGGATTGGTGACACTTCTGGTCCGGACCCTTCTTCAGATGGAAAGTAGAGGGGAGGGAACTGGAGATAAGAAAAGGCCAGAACACAAAGGCATGGATAGAGTGGATGTGGAGAGGATGTTTCCACTAGTGGGAGAGTCTAAGACCAGAGTTTACAGTCTCAAAATTAAAGGACGTTCGTTTAGGAAGGAGATGAGGGATTTGTTTTAGTCTGAGCGTGGTGAATCTGTGGAATTATTTGCCACAGAAGGCTGTGGAGGCCAAGTTAATGGATATTTTTTTTAAGGCAGAGATCAGTAGATTCTTGATTAGTATGGATGTCAGGGGGTATGGGGAGAAAGCAGGAGAACGAGATTAGGAGGGGGAGATGGATCAGCCATGATTGAATGGCGGAGTAGACTTGATGTGCCGAGTGGCTCAATTCTGCTCCTGTTACTTATGACCTTCTGAACAAAGGAGGGCTGGTAACTGAGGACCAAGGAAAGATGGAGCCCATAATGGCCATAATTTAGTAAACATTTATTTGTTTTCAGTGCGGTAGGACAGTGCTATCTCAGCAAATAACCACTACAGGAACATTTTGTAAATACTAGAATTGATGTTGCATCATTACAGGAGTTGCTTTCTTTTTAAATAGAACAGATATTGTAACTTCATTTGAATTCACTGTCTACACATCAGTTTGCCTCTTCATCTTAGACTCCCACTGGGGCAAAAGGATATTGCCATAGTTGTACTGCTAATTACACAAAGCTGTGACTGTAATAGTAATGACGCCTGTGGCAAACAGGGCCATTACTAACTAATTACTTTCTCTAACACCATTGTTCCTTAAAAATAAAGAGAAGGTGCCGTGGCGTTGAGATAGAAAAGATGAATGCTAATTATGAACTTTTATACTTCTCACAGTCATATGTTGTTTTGATAAATACTGCAATGAAAGTAGATGTCTCAATACAGGTAGATCCCACGATTCAAATGCCTATTGATTTCTGAAGAAAGCTAAAGTGTTGGTCCAAAAGGGAACTCATTTGTACATTAGATTCTTATCTAGATAGATCATCAAGACAAAGGAAAATTAAATCCAAGGCAAGTGAATTATTAAATTCATACATTAATATTACTAATATCAAAGATGATTGGAGAATCGAAAACCCATCTGGACGAGAATATTCATTCTACTCACCGGTACATAAAACCTATTCAAGGATAGACTACTTTTTAGTAGACTCTAAACTTATTCCATTTGCTTATAATAATTCGAAATATCATAATATTATAATTTTGGATCATGCACCTTTAACATTCATGATTAAACTAAATAGAATGACTGAGAAGCAGACACAATGGAGACTTAACCCTCAAATTTTAAATGATAAAGCATGTCACAAATATCTTATTACACAGATTAATATGTTTTTCGAGTCGAATGACCGCCCTGAAACTTAATTTCTCATTCTGCCTCCCTTCTTTGGGAAACATTCAAAGCATTTGTACGAGGAGCGTTAATCTCCTCACAAGCCTTTCATAATAAAAAGAATTGAGCTAAACAACAGGTATTGGAAATAGAAATAAGGCAATTAGATATTGAGAATACGGCCGACCCCTCTATGATAAAACATAATAAAATTGCTGCACTTAAATATGTTAAATCAAATATATTCAGATCAAATCATAAAACTTTATCAACACACTAACCAACTACACTTTGAATTTAGTGATAAACCACAAAAACTATTAGCACGTCAACTTCGAAAACTGGATGGGGGAAAAAACAATTTATAAAATTAGATCAGATATGGGAGAAATACTAACATTGCCCAAGGATATCAATGACAGATTTTTACAATATTATCAAACACTTTATTCAACCAAACGACAGTGTGTTCTGCAAGAATAGAATCATTTTTACAGAAATGTAATCTTACAGGTTTAGATCTGAAAGAGAGGGAATTATTAGGTGCTGAAATATCAATAAAGGATATTGAAGTCCATTAGATCTTTGAAAAATGGAACGGCAGCAGGCCCTGATGTCTTAAACTCTGAATTCTATTAAAAAAATTCATGACCTGATTTCTCCACGCCTACAGAAATTATATAATTACACTTTTACTCAACAGAAACTGCCAGAAACTTTAAACGAATCAACAATAACACTTATACCAAAAACGGATAAGGACCTTGAGGATCCAGGTTCCTGTAGAGCAATTGCTCTCTTAAACACTGCTCAGAAAATGTTAACTAAAATTTTAGCCCATAGATTAAGTTTAGTGATTCATAAATTAATACATCCCGATCAAACAGGTTTTATCCCAAAACGGTATTCATTTTATAATCTGAGACGATTATTTAACATTATATATTCAAATAGAATAGCTAATGTGGATTTAGCAGTTATCTCGTTTGATGCTGAAAAAGCATTTGATCAGGTGGAAAGGCCCTATTTATTTTCAGTGATGGAAAAATTTCAACTGGGTGAGAAGTTTTGTACATGGGTTAAACTCCTATATACTAACCCAACAGTTAGAATACTGACAAACCAAATGTTATCACCTACATTTAATGTATCTAGAGGTTGTGGACAAGGATGCCAGTTATCTCTTTTATTATTCGCCCTAGCTATTGAACCACTGGCAGAAAGTATTAGTGCACCCAGAAATATATGGGTATAATACTAAAGATACAGTCAATAAAATACGCAGATGATGTATTACTATAGATTACAAATCCAGAAACCAGCATTCCAAACTTGTTAAATCTTATAACTCAATTTGGCTCATTTTCGGGATATAGAATGAATTGGAACAAAAGTGAAATTATGCCAATAACGGAACTTAACCTACATACATTGCAACAATCTTCTTTTAAAATAGTCAACAAAAAATTTAAATATCTAGGAATTTATGTGACTAAGAAATATACTTCTTTATTTAAATTAAATTTTCTGCCTTCACTTAATAAACTGCATAAGAATATTCAATATTGGAAAACACTTCCCATCTCAATGCTCGGTAGAATTAATGCCATAGAAATTATTTTCCTTCCACAATTACTGTACCTTTTTCAATCACTTCCGATATCTCTCAAAAAAAAATTGTTTTTAAGTTGATTCTATTGTCACAAGTTTTATTTGGGATTATAAGAACCATAGAATAAGTAAAAAAACATTTATGTAAATCCAAGAGGAACAACTCCAGGACTGTTTGGAGTTTGTAGACTGGGCAATGTTCAAGGACTCGGCAACAGACTTGAACGAATACGCCACCGTCGTTACAGACTTCGTAAAGAAATGTGTGGAAGACTGCATCCCTACAAAAGCCTTCCGAGTGTTTCCCAATCAGAAACCTTGGATAAACTTTGAGATCCGCACTCTTCTGAAGTCCAGACACAGGGCATTCACTTCCAATGATACAGTGGCCTACATGAAGTCCAGATATGACCTTGGTAAGGCCATTAAAAAGGCCAAAATGGACCTGCTCCAAACTGGAAGATGAGACAGATGTTCGGCCCCTGTGGCGGGGCCTGAATGCAATCACCTCCTACAAGGCGAAACCAGGAGGCAGCACGAATGTTGGCAAAACATCACTCCCTGACGAGCTCAATGCGTTTTACGCACGCTTTGATAGGGAGAATACTGATGTGCCTTCCCGATCTCCCATTCCCTGTGATGGTATTTCAGTCTCAGTCACAGAGGCCGACGTCAGGAAATCCTTCAGGGGGGTGAGCCCCTGAAAATCACCTGGACCTGATGGTATACCCGGTCGTGTTCTAAAAACCTGTGTGGACCAACTGGCTGGAGTTTTTATGGACATTTTCAACCTCTCACTTCTGAGGTCTGTGGTCCCCACCTGCTTTAAAAGGGCATCAATTATACCAGTGCCCAAGAAGAGTAAGGTGACGTGCCTCAATGACTATCGACCAGTGGCACTAACGTCGGTGGTGATGAAGTGCTTTGAGAGGTTGATCATGGAGCAAATCAACTCCTACCTCGATAAAAAGCTGGACCCACCCTGCAGTTCGCGTACCACCACAACAGATCAACGGTGGATGTGATCTCGCTGGCCCTCCACTCCGCTCTGGACCACTTGGACAACAAAAACTCGTATGTCAGGCTGTTATTCATCGATTACAGCTCGGCAGTTAACACAATCATCCCCTCCAAGCTGGTTACCAAACTCACAGAACTGGGTCTCTGCGCATCCCTCTGCAATTGGATCCTCGACTTCCTCATTCACAGTTCACAGTCTGTTTGTATTGGTGTAAATGTGTCAGCCTCGATACAATCAGCAAGGGAGCACCTCAAGGCTGCATGTTCAGCCCCCTGCTGTACTCACTCTATATTCATGACTGTGTAGCCAGTCACAGTGCGAACTCCATCATCAAGTTCACTGACGACACCACTGTTGTGGGGCGTATCACTGATGGGGGTGTCAGAGTATAGAAGAGAGATCGAGCAACTGTCCATATGGTGCCAGTGCAATAACCTGGCCCTCAACACAAGCAAAACCAAGGAACTGATTGTGGACTTTGGAAAGAGTAGGAGGGGGACCCACAGCCCCATTTATATCAACAGGTCGATGGTTGAAAGCATCAAGAGCTTCAAATTCCTGGGCGTGCACATCTCTGAAGATCTTTCCTGGTCCAAGAACACTAACGCAATTATCAAGAAAGCTCATCAGCGCCTCTACTTCATGAGAAGATTATGGAGAGACGGATTGTCAAGGAGGACCCTCTCTAACTTCTACAGGTGCACAGTAGAGAGCATGCTGACCGGTTGCATCGTGGCTTGGTTGGGCAATTTGAGCACCCTGGAGAGGAAAAGACTACAAAAAGTAGTAAACACTGCCCAGTCCATCATCGGCTCTGACCTTCCTTCCATCGAGGGGATTTATCGCAGTCGCTGCCTCAAAAAGGCTGGCAGTATCATCAAAGACACACACCATCCTGGCCACACACTTATCTCCCTGCTACCTCCAGGTAGAAGGTACAGGAGC